>NW_005842014.1:1613606-1646522 GCF_000455745.1 Alligator sinensis
CACACCAACTGCTGCAGCTTCCTGAGCCTGACGAAGGGGTTTTGAACCCAAAAGCTTGCTTAATAACTATTCTCCAACCATTTGGGTTGGTCTAATAAAAGATATTAAATTCACCCAAGGAACCTTGTCTGCCAAGTACTCATTCAGGAGTTCAGTTTTCTCCTTGGTGTTGCTGATCAGATGTCCAGATGCATTGAGCAGTGGTCCCACATTTCCACTAGTTTTCCTTCTGTTATCTACATACCTATAGAAGGACTTCTTATTGTCCTTGATTTTGGTTGCTAACCTGAATTAGGTCACTGCCTCTGCTTTTCTAATCTGCCCTGTACAGGTGTGGGCCAATCTTAAGTAGTTCTCCTTGGGGCCTATTCCTAGCTTCCATTGTTGGTAAGCCTCACTTTTCTTTTTCAAAAGATCCATGACTTCCCTATTGAGCCAAGATGGCCTTCCAGCCCCTGTGACACCTTCATTGCGTACAGATATGGACAAGTTCTGTGCGCCGAGAATCGTATCTTTAAGGTCAAGAATTTGTACCTTACTGACAGATTCCCCAGTCCTATGATAGACAGTGAAAGTGATAATGTAGTGATCACTGTCGCCTAGGTTACCCTCTATTGTCAGATCACTCACCAGGTCATCCCCTTTTGCCAAAACTATATCTAAGAGGGCATTTCCTTTGGTTGGCCCATATACTTCCTGAGACAGGTAGAGCTCATCAATACAAGTCAGGAATCTATGTGACTGATCAGATCTGGCCAGTTTTCTTCCCAGGAGATGTCTGGGTAGTTAAAGTCACATACAATGACCATATCCTGGGCTCTCACAGCCACTTCCAGTTCTCTGGAGAATTCCAGATCTAGGTCCTCATCATGATTTGAAGGTCTGTAATATATTCCTACAGTTAAGTCCCTTTGGCTGCATCCCCCCTATATCTTGACCCAGAGGGAAGTCTCAAGTTGCCCTTCCTTAGGTCCAATTTCAGCTTCCAAGGAGGTGTACTGCTCCTTTACATATAGAGCCAAAACTCCACCCTTTTCCCCTGTGCAATCCTTCCTGTGCAGGGTGTAGTCCTCTATAGCTACAGCCCAATCATGGGTAGAGTCCCACCAGGTCTCTATTATGCCTACAATATCATAGTCCCTGATGGAAAGCAGGAGGGACAGTTCCTCCTATTTGTTCCCCATGCTCCTGGCATTTGTGTACAGGCATTTGAGCCCTCCGCTGGAGGTCCTCAGTTTTCTGTCATGTTCAGGCAACTCCATTCCCTCATCTCATGCTGTGGTGTCCTTCCTGTCATCTCCTGATGTAATGGTTAAATCCAGTGGTCTGGAGGAAAATGGAGTACAAATACTGAAGAAATTGTTGAACAAAGCTACAGATTCACACACTGATGTTTACCTGTCACTCTTAAATTACACGGCAACACCCAAGAAACATGGATCATCTCAAGCAGAAATGCTGTTTAACAGGAAACTCAAAACCAAACCACCACATCTTGTGAATGCTGCTCATCAGAATGAAAAGCGAGACATGAAAACATTTTTAAAAATTGACAAACTCAAACAAAAATGGTACTATGACAGGGGTTCCAGGGAGTTACCGCAACTGCAGGACAAAGATATGGTGCATATTTCAGATGGATGAACGTGGAAACAAAAAGCATTAGTTTCCCATCAAGTAGCTCCAAGATCCTATAAAATAGTCATACAGGAAGGACAGGAGAACTGACCCAATAAGGACTGAGAATGCAGAGAAACTGAGAAGATCACTTAGAGCCAAAAAACCAGCACAGAGACTAATAGAGACCTGTTAAAATGTGCTTTAACTATAGGTTGAACTAAACTTTCAATGTTAGTATTACATGGGGATATGTTACATGTCAAGGGGGAAGATGTGTGGATATCTTTAACAGTGTTATGTATAAGATGTTACATTTGCCCAGGCAGGGGTGACTGGTGCCTCCTGAGTCTGGGGGGGCACAATTTGTGGGTGGGCCCAGGGGCAGGCCAAAAGCTCCATATCTACTCCTATACTTCTGTGCTGCAGTGTAGTAACCCCCCCCCCCCCCCCCTTCTGAGCAGTGCCAAGTCAGGGGCCAAACTCAGGGGGGGCATGTGCCCCCCCCCCCTCCTGTGTCCCCCTACCAGTCACCTGTGTGCCCAGGATTGCAAGAGGGAACTGAAAGGAGCAGCAGAACTGTAGGCAGAGCACTGCTCTCTGAATGAACAAACTTTATCGTTTTAAAAGCTTAACTCCTTGGTCTTTGTGAACAACACATAAGACAGGGACACAAATAACCTGGCTGTGGTTCCTGGCTCAGCTGCAGATTCTGTGTGCAAGTCACTTAAACTGCCATTTGTCACTGTTCCCTATTTGTAGAGAAGAGATAATAGCACTTCCCTACCTTTGCGGGAGTTGTGAGGATCTATCCATCAGTGACTGCGAGCACTATACTACACTGGTGCAAATAAAAACCTGGGTAAACAGACTGAGTGTCTCTGTGATACTAGCTGCTAAATTGATCTCCTTCATTTGGGGCAGTGAGAAGAAGTAGGAGAGGTGAGTCATTCTTCTGATCCCCGAGCTTTGTTATCTTGAAAACTTTAATTGGAAGTTCCTGGAATACATCCAGCCAATTGGTTTCTTTTGCCAATGAGTTTTAAGTCTCCTTCAAAAACTGGGAAGAGGGAGCTGATTAGCCCTGCCTTCTGATGTCAGAGCACAGCTAATTGCAAAAAAGACAAGAATGCAACAGGATCCAGGAGATTTGAGAATGAGCCACTGACCCCCCTTCCCACAAACATTTCTGAAGTATTAGCTGCACAGTCCAGTAAGCTTACATGGGAGCTGGACAACCCGAAGGCCTCAGGCAACGGTGCGAGAATGTGCCTGTGATGGTCTAATACTCATCAACCCAGTTCTAAGCCTTTCTTTGTTTTGAACTATACAAGAAAATAATTCACTTCTGTGTCATAACACACTCCTCCAGGACACCAGCTCCCATCACAGCCAAATTGTCCCATGGCAAATCCCTCAGCAGTTAGGGCGGTTGTTTAATTACGTAATTTAGGAAACATTAGGACTGTAGGGCAAATTGTCAGTGCTTCAGGACAAAATGCGGAACTGGCTTACTCCATTTAGAAATGGCCCTAAAGGGCAGTTCATAAATTTCCCAGGCTGCCTGCCCATAGCTACACAATTACTCATAATGAACACTTCTACTTTAATGTGACCTCAGGCTTCCCAGCGTCACAGAAACAGCAGAGAGAGAGACTGGTTCCTCCAAAGACCCTGACCTCATGTCTATAAAAGCCAGTGAAAAGACTTCCTATGACTTTGGTGGGCTTTAGATTAAACCATAGGACCATGCGCCACTACAATCTCCCCTTTCAGCAGCTTTGATGTAGTTATGATTTTCCTTAGTAAAGGCCATTGTTGGGCACACACATACTAGCTACCTTATTAGCAGCTCCTGTTCGGCCTCCCTCCATGTTGAATTTCAGTAACATTGATAGACCCATTGACTTCAGGGAGATGACTTATGCTGCATCAAGTCCAGCCTGTTTAGAAACGAAATGTGCTCTGTGTGTAGCATCTAGGTCATACAAAGGAAGGAAATGAGAACCCATTTTATATTTACAGCTTTAATACTGTCATATCCCGCTAACATACACATGCCTTACTCCATTAAAGCTGGTGATACGTTATTCCACCTGCTGATAGAGCACTTTGGGTATATCTACTCTACAAAATCAGTGTTAACTAGCTGCCCCCACATACCATGTACATTAGGTGGGAAGGTAGCCCAAGCAGAGACATAAGGCATGCTTGGGGGTGCTTCTACATGGCATATTCGGTTTGCAGTGTCAGCATAGGTTTCCTCCCATTCCCATTACCTGACATTTCCTTCCATTCCCATTCACCAACCATTCCTATTCACCGACCACGGCCATAACTATCTGCAACCCAGCTAGCAGGAGCTAGAGCACAGTGAAGTATTTTAAATTAAAATTAATACACACCGGTCCAATAAGTAAAACACTGTCTTACTGTATCTAATTCATGCAGCCTATATAGCTCATTAGATTAATGATATCTTTAAGTAATTTTCAGGCTATCAATAAAATAACTAGATGCTTTAAAAGCATCACTCTTTTTTCAGTCACAAGAGTATTTTTATGAATGGATGGTTGCCACTTTTAGTACCTACAAACTGTTAGCTTCTAACCAGACAGTATTATTGGTTTCTTGCAAAATATACAAATGGAAGGAAAATGGAGTATGGCTTTCATTATTCATGGCATTTGCTTTTTTGTATTTTTCTCATCTCATTATCAGGACAGTGACATTTCCCTGGTAATTTTATTTCCTGTTTCTGGTCACTTCCACTTTCTGGCTCTTATCTTGATTCTCACTAGCACAAATCTGCTGGCTTTGGTTTTCTAATTCACATGTGGCAATATTTAATTTTCCACTAAACAGCTTTAAAAAAAAGGATTTATTTATCCATATGTTCAAAACCAAAACTTTTTCCATCCTTATTAAGTTTTGTGTTGCTTTCCATTTAAAAATATTTAAAATGTTATCCTAAAATCAGTTGTTAGCATTTTGGTTTCCTAATGATAGTAAGAGTATGTTAGTATGATAGTTATGATAGTTATGTACATTAATGTAGCTGCTTATTTTGCATAATGATGGAGTCATGGATTTTGGTTCCAATTACTGCTTGATTAACTATGTTATGCTGATTGCTTTGTGCTTCTTTAATCTTGAAAAATATTTCTTTTATTTTGACAATTTTATTCTTTCTGCCCCTTACATTTCTCTGTCCTTTGATTCTGTTCAACAGCTATGACTTGATTTGTGCCATTTCCACTTTTTTTTTTTTTTGCTGTTCGTTTATTGGACAAACACTGTATTAAACAGAAGTTTGGAAGCTTTTTTTTCCTTTAAAGAATAAAATTAAAAAGGAGTCAGTGTCTTACAAAACCTACAAATGAAAAAAGAGAGCATTGGTGGGATCTGATCAAATGGAAAAGAATGCAATGTTGTATTGTCATGCGAGCCAAACAGACTTTCTGAACCAAATGCAACTGTAGTCAGTCCTAAAGAAATAACACTAAAGTTGAACTTGGTCTTAAAAATATTTTTTTAGGATTCCAAATGTTCTCTGGAGGTTTGTAGCACTTCTTGTTTTATAGGAAATAAAGGAAAAATGCAACCACCAGAAGTCTGACAGTTTCAGAAGAATATGCCTTCAAGAGTGCTGGCATTAAGAAAAAATGAATCCTGTTTTGAGACTTGCAAGGTTACATTGTTGGCTATGTGCTCTCTACAGTCATACACTTTTCCTGAAATACCTGAGAATACAGAAGACTTCAGAGACCTTACAGAAACTGCTGTCTTCTAAGCCACCTAGGTAATGGGTGGTTATGATTTGCAATTTAATGCTGCTTTGCCTATAGTATCTTTTAAGTCCTGACACTGCTATACTGTCTAACCCAGCCACAACTCAACTGAGACCTCAGTTAGGTAGGGCAAAGAATCAGATCAGTTAGGTAGGGCAAAGAAGCAGGTTTTTGTTTTTGAAGAGGTGTATTCATTGGTATGAAGATGACATTTCCAGGAATTTATGTCCATGTATCAGCATTTCTACAGTGGTCACCACCATAGTATGCACAAACCTTAATGAAACCTCACAATACCCCCCCAGAAGTGGAGAGATATCATCCTCCCTTAGTTTTACTACTAAGGGAACTGGGGCCCACTAAATATGACTCAGTTTCATAGTTGGTAGGGTCGGAAGGGACCTGAGCAGATCATCAAGTCCGACCCCTGCCATGGCAGGAAAAAGTACTGGGGTCAAACGACCCCGGCAACGTGTTCGTCTAACCTCCTCTTAAAGACCCCCAGGGTAGGAGCCAACACCACTTCTATTGGAAGTTGGTTCCAGATCCTAGCCGCCCTGACTGTGAAGTAGCGCCTCCTGATGTCTAGTCTGAATCTACCCTCTGCCAGCTTGTGACCATTATTTCTAGTTACTCCTGGTAGTGCTCGGGGGAACAGAGACTCCCCCAATGCCTGCTGGTCCCTCCTGACTAGTTTGTAACAGGCCACTAGATCCCCCCTCACCCTTCTCTTGTGGAGGCTGAACAGGTTCAGGTCCCATAGCCTCTCCTCGTAGGGCCTGCCCTGCTGCCCCCTGATCATGTGGGTGGCCCTCCTCCGGACCCTCTCCATGTTGTCCACATCCCTCCTGAAGTGCGGCACCCAGAACTGGATGCAGTACTCCAACTGTGGCCTGACCAGTGTTGCATAGAGGGGGAGGATCACCTCCTTGGACCTGCTCAAGATGCATCTGTGGATGCATGACAAGGTGCGGTTGGCCTTCCTGACCGCGTCCCCACACTGTCGGCCCATGTTCATTTTGGCATCAATAATGACTCCAAGATCCTTTTCTGCCTCTGCACTGACGAGAAGGGAGTTCCCCAGCCTGTCAGTATGCTGCTGGTTCTTTGTCCCCAGGTGCAGCACCTTGCACTTGTCGGTGTTGAAACCCATCCTGTTCTCATCAGTAGTAGCTTGAAAATGTTTCTTACGGTTTTGAGTAGACTAAGGACTTGTGCCAGTGAAGGCCATTGGTTCCCCTAGCCATCAGTGATGCTTAGCCTGTCTTCACATAGTATTGAACAAGCTGAAGATGGAACTCAACTGTTCTGAAGGGAGGAACTACGTTTTTTTTGTTTTTTGATTGTACTTTAAATAATTATTTGGGGAAAAAAGAGAACGGACCAGGTGGAAATTCTATATATATTCAAAGGTTTGGTCTCCCTGAAGTGGCCTGGGGGATCAAAGTAGGTTCAAGAGCACGATCTCAACAAAATCAAGTATTCTAAAGATCTAGTTCTAAGAAAACTTTAATAAGACTCTTAATCTGAAAATACCATATGCGACTCTGGTACCATATAATACTATAACATATTGTGCTGAACTAGTGACTTATAGCAAAAATTCTTGTCATGATGATTATGGGCAATCAAATGTTCTTAAGTTTGGAAGAGTGGGGGTTAAAAATGATCATATAATTAAAACATGAAAGTTTACAAATGATTAAACAGATTAGAAACTTGGAAAAATTATCAATAAAAAAGTGGTTAAGTACCTGGCAAAAAATGACAAGCATAGTTATACCTAAAAGGAAAAGATAACAATTTCTGAAGAAAGCAAAGATATCTTAGAAGCCTAAACTGGTTGACTTCTAAGGTTTTTAAATCACTAACAAGTGGGCAGGCAGTCCATTGGGAAAACTATTTTTGCTCAGTTTCACGGCACCTACACATATGCTCCGGGGTGAGGTTGGGTGAGCATTTTAATTAAAGCGGTTCTTAGGAGCCACTCTAATTAAAATGCCTGCAGTGTTTCGTGTATTCAGTGTCCTGCATTTCAAAATGGGGGCAGGGATTCTTTAATTAAAGCTCGTTTGATGAGCTTTCGTTAAAGCGCCCCCTCCCCCCCATTTTGTAATGTGGGGATGGACAATACACGAGACACTGCAGCACATTGGAGCGCTCTGATTACAACTGTGCAGCAGACTCAATTAACCTAATCTGAACGTGTCGGAGCACATGTACAAGCGCCGTCAGGGACTAGGTCCTGAAAGGAAGAGGATCTAACATCTGCCTGAACAAGATTTCCGTGCAAAAAGAAAACCATCCAAGGACACAGCAGTCCTTTTATTAGCCAGCCGATTACATGAAGTAGCCTTAATGCTCATAACAATAGCAAATGTTCTGTTTTATCATTTTGTGGTTAGACTAAATACAACCAGAGAAAAACTGAACTTAAATAATTTCTTTCCCCGTTCTTTCCCTGTTTCACCTTACCGCTGGCCCTGCAGATCTCTTGGCTATGGCATTACCCCACCTCACCTATGACCAGTTCTAGCAGAATCCTAGCACAGTATGTGCAAATAAATATGCCATTTCCTTAAATATAAACATGGGCATATCTTTCATGAAACAGTGCCTCTTTTCCTATTGTTTTATGGATTTAACACCCTTGATGGGCTGGGTCTCACTCTCCCAAAGTCCGTGAGAGCTTTGTCGTTATCTTCAGTGATATCAGGGACAGGATCCAGGAGGATGTGGCGTCTGTATGCAAGTGGATTTTGTTTTTAAGAACAATTGTTCTTAAACAAATCTTAACAAAAATGTTAAAAGTTCAGAACCAGGGAGGAATGGAGATTAGTTTCAGAAATGACGACAGGCTTCCACGTTTTGAATCTGGAATATGGCTTCTAAAAATGGCAAAGCTTTTCCCTGCTAATCAATTTGTGCCATCATTATTAAAATGACAAGTACTTGTTCCTTGCATTTTTCCCTTTTTTTCTCCCAAGGTTCTTGTAGTTCGCTGCATCCTGACAGTCGCACTCTTTAGGATTCCTTTTTTCCATTAGATGATATTGATGCTCCCTCCCATAGACCCGGCTCACCTGGTCGCTTCATTTTTTAAATGTACTTCCTTGAAATCTAATCCCCTTGTTTGAATGTTCTCTATGAGCTTTCTCCTTATGTGCCAAACTCAAGTACTTTATAGCCTTTGGTTTCAATCTTCTCAGTAGTCTCATATTTTATGATACATCATGTCCTAAGGCTTCACTGTCTAGGGCAAACGAAAATAAATTATGTTTGGGTCACAGAACTACAGCTCCGATGTTTTGGAAGCTATTCCATCGTCTCCCTTATGTCCTGTATTTCAGAATTTGGTGTAATATGAAATGAAAAATGGGCAGAGGTAGCTTTCTCATTTAAATTACAAGCTACCAGGGTTGTTCTTTTCAGCATTTGCTGTGCATCTTGGCAAGCTTGCCAGGTTGCAGTGTCAGGGTAGGCAGCAGAGCTGAGCAAAAAAGATTTACTTCTAATTTATTTTTATAGTGTCCAGCTCAAACTGTTGTCGCTTCATAAAGTTTAAGGCAACAGCATCTAGCATATGGATAGTAAGCACACACACGCACTGAACAGCCTTGTCAAATCCAGGTCTTACTCCCCACCCCCCACATCCAAGTGATTGCCAGCTCTGCTCACCAGCCAACTCCAGTTTTGCTGTATGACCTAAGCCAATGTTTCCCCTTCCACCCTTAGTCTATCTTGCCTGTGTAGACTGTAAACTTTCGGGGCCCTGAGATCAGCTCTGGCTTCTTCATCCTAGTTCAGCACAAGTCATTACTAGAAGTTGATTATGTGATGCTGCTGTACTCAAAGATTCCTCTGAGCACTGCCCCCCCCTGGCTAAGCCAGGGTTAAAGCTACCTAGCACTGAAACCCCCTGGCTAAGCCAGGGTTAAAGCTACCTTTTGCTACCACAGTAGACTCACAAAAGACCATAAAGAAACTCCCGGACTTCAGCTGAACTGAACTAGAGATTGCAGTGCAACAACGACGTCCTGAACAGCACTCCTCCCTTCTGCAGAAGCAGAGCAGACAAAGTAGGAGGGGAACGCTTTTTTTTGCATTAACCGTGCATAGAAGAAGGCTCAAATACAAAGGGAAACTGTATTGTTAAAGGCAAGACTGACTGGGCTGAATACATTGCAAGAGTTATGGGCACAGCAACACTTTGTGAAGCCAAGACCAAAGTTTTATTATTATTATTACCAAGAATTCTTGGTTTGATTATTACCAAGATCAATGAGTGATCAGGTGAATGACCACAGAAAGAGCTGTCACACTGACTCTCACTGTCTGGGGGTGATTTAAAGTGTGCCAGAATTTCCTAGGCTAGCTTTAGATCAGGAGTCAGCAACCTACGTCCTGCCCAGGTTTTTGAGCTAATTACAATGTTGTAGTGTTAGGGTGATGTTGTAACCATGATGGTCGAGGAAAAATATGAGAGGCAAGGAGTGTTGTGAGTGATATCTTTCATTGGACCACCTGTATTGTCGGGAGGGAAAAAGCCAAACAAAAATACTAAATTACAAGGAGTAGAGAGATGCTAGTTAGTGTCCACTACATTCACTACAACATGAACAGCAAGAGACTTCCTCATTTCATTCCAGATTAACTTCAGCTTTGCTATTGATTGTTTGAATACTCGGATTGTAAGGGGAAGAAGAAGAGGATTTCCTTTGATTTTATGCTGGTACTTCCTATAACACGACATCCTATAACATGACATCCTATAACACTTACCCTAATCAACTAATCCTTTCACTGACACTTACCAAAACATCTGTTTTAACATCTTGCAGCAATGAGTTCCAAAGCACATTTATATATGTCCTCTGTACTGCCTAGAAGAAAAGACATCAGATTTTTGAATATTTAAAAAAACTGATGAGTTGTTACCTGATAGCCAGGCATTATCTTTTTACTTTTGCAATAGGGTGAATGGAGAACCAAGACCATTCCTCTTCAAAGGAACAGAAACAAGAAATGCTTCTCTAAAAAGCAGCTGTCTCCAACCAGTATCTGAGTTCACAGCAACAGGGCATAGACTGTTTCTTTTCAGAAGGAATGTCTTCTAGTCTAAACTGACAACTTGTAAGCAGCATACAGACAAGTGTAAATGGGCACGCTTAAATTGTCGTGTCAAGTTACATGGGCTATAAAAGAGTCAGGGTTTGCTGTTCTGTAATTTGTTAGCTTCCTGGTGTTCAAAACTGCAGTAGAATGCAATATGCAGCTGGGACAGCAAAGCATAATGCATGGACACACGGTTTAATTTATTTTCTTGGGTATTTAGGAGGCAGTTTTGAATTTCTAGGGAAAATTTTATTGTGGAATTGCTTGCCAACAATTTGGTGACAATTGGGGTTTCTAGCGCTCTCAAAATACCCATTTCTAGTCAGCTTGCCCCCTTTAGTTTGAGACACGCATAGAAAAGAAATGAGATTTGAATGGGCTATATGATAAGCGAGTTGCCTTATATAATAAAAGAGACCTGTCTGAGAATTAAGAGCAGGTGAAATGACTCACCTGTTCAGTGAACTGCTTGCTGCTCAGTCAGTATTAACCCAGATTCTTGGCTAAGATAAAGATGGGTCTGAGTGGTCCCCTCCAGCTCCCCGATCTAAAAACTGCTGAGCTGCATGAACATTTGGAACCCAGATCCGGTCTCCAGTTTTGCAAGTTGCTTTAGGTTTATAACAGGCCAAAACAATTTTGCAGGTATGCGCACTGATAAACTGATATCCAGCTACAGGGGACCGGTAGGTGACCATGGCAAAGTCCTTATCTGTAGCTAGATGTGATAAACAATAGAGATGCTTGGATGTAGGGTGCTTTAGAAATATCAACTAATATATATTATTAATAGTTACTGAGTACTGCTTACATGCCCAGCATTGTTTTAAAATGTAGACGACACAGTGCCTCCCCCAACAACCTTCCTGTATTGCTTATTGGAAATTGTAAGGGAGTCAGGGTAGAAGGCTGTTAGATAAGTAATGCTGCTGCCATGCCGTGTGTGAAATGCAGTTGCCAATGAATTCCTGGGAGTCACTTTTCTATGAAACGAGTGTGCTGCATATTGAGACAGTTACTTGAATAAGCACTGTCATTGATTTATCTTGCTAGGTGTGATTAAGCTGGGTTCCTTGGAAAGTCATTGTTGCATTGCAAGGATGTTAGTCTATACTTTATGAACGCCACCTGGAGTGAAATGGATATAGTCTCACAGTCAAAATGACAAGGAGACACGGCAGCTGCACTGGAGAAAAGTCTATAAAACAGTAGTGAACAGCTTTCCTATGGCTACCACTGACCAGACAACCTCATGAAAGTGCCTGCTTTTGAATAGCCTTTTTTTACATTATGGAGCTTTGATCCAGCTGTTAAAAATAACAATGCCCTTCATGTTATACATGGGACTGCTTTACTCACACAATGTGTAGCAATCTGATATATCAGAGCAGCACCGGATGAATAGCTGAGTAAACCAGCCTTGGTAATATAACAATGAGGTACCATGGCTTCCAAGTCTGAATGCTCCCAGACAAGAATATGCAACAGCTTCTAAACACTGCTCTAGACTTCTTCTTGACAATTTTGCCTGTCTGCATTCTCATTTTGGTTCCCACCATGATGCCTGGTATCACCATGATACCTGAGTTATCAGCCTAATTCTGAAAAGGTGGGAATAATGCACGTCTATACCCTCTGCATTATTCCCTGATAGTCCTAGGAGTCAAATGGGCATGTATGCCAGATACATTCCTCTGGCTGTGGATATAGATTTAGGAATCATAGACCTCAAGATGGTTAGGCAATTTAAGCACACATGTGAGTTTAATCATTCAGGTAGTCCTTCTGGAAGTCCACAGAACTCCTTGCAAATTAAGTGCATTGCTGGATTAGTTCAATGGTGAACTTGATCTTTTCTCTTTCAGTTACAAGGAAGTTAATGAAAGATAAAGGAAGTGAAAGCAGCTAACAGTTTCCCTTTAAAGAAACTCAAAATGCCCCAGGGATTAACCAGAACTAGGAACTGAGAAATCAAAAAAAGAAGGCTCTTTCTTTCCTCAGAGCTTTCACCTGTTTTGCAAAATCTGAGCTTGGCATTTCATTTTGCATGCTGAAATGTGTGGCATGTTGCATTTGCAGCATTTCCTAAGTTAGGAATGAGCAATCAGTTTAATTAAGAGAAGTTAATTAATCTAATCTTAGCTGAAGGTGCATAAGCAGGCTGGAGCTAACTCTACTATTACCGGGTGCCAGAGAAACTCCATATTGTTAAGGAGCAACGTACTCGTAGAAAAACACAAGAGGGTGCATTTATATCCTCAAGACAGCTTTTACTGATGAAAGTTTCCAATCAGCTACTGATTGTGGGTAGCTCTGGTAAGCCTGGAATAATGTGCACCATGCAGCGAAGGTGTTTTTCAGTTTTGCACATCTATGCATTTTCAGCTGTTTGCCCAGGATCAGGACCAGAGCGCCCAAGTGGTCCGCTTTCTGTGGACTTGTCAGAATTTTTCCAAAGTTAGAGCACAGCTATGGCTCAGAGAAGCAGTCAGACCTCTTGGATACTCACCAAACCAAGGTGAAATGCAGAGCTGTCCCAGGTTGGCAGACCACAAGCTATGGTCCCCTCCGCACCCCTGAACACCTTTCAAACAAAACAATTTCATCGTCAAATCCCAGAGGTGACTCGAGATCATTTTATCCCTTTTTTTGAAATGGTGGCCTGACCATCTCTGATGCCCTGCCCTTCCACTCAAATGTTGGATGCAACAGCAGAGGAGTTTTTCCAAGCCCCACATTTACTGGAGCTGTAGTGGCCAGACGGACCATGCTCCTAAGGACCATGAAAGTGGCTTGTAGGGATGTGTGCAGCTGTTAGCATCACTGACGGTGCTAGGCAGGATAAGTGGACCTGCTGCCTGCCTCTCAAAACACTGCAACCCTGGCAGAAAGAGAAACTGAAAGGCTCTGAGAACCATCCAAATGCGAGTGAGAAGGGTGTCTCAGCTAATCTCAGCAGGTCTACCATGAAAATGGCAGGTTTCACTTCATTCTGTCATGCATAGAGTGCTGCAGTTTGCATAAAGCTGAATGCAAACCCACCTCAGTTGAACCCCTTGCTTTTAGTCTGCTGAAGTCATTGGGTTTCACACAGCCTTCCTCTTCCCCTCCCTCCCTCTCTACCGCTGCTGATCATCTAGTGTATCGTTTGCTAAATCTATTACAATGAACTCTGTATCTCACACCCCCACTTCAAGACCATCGTGTGCCTTCCTCCCACCAGGGATCACAATATAAATCAGTGGGGCAGGGAAAACTGAGTAGTGTTTTTAAAAGGCCTCCCACGTAGTAGAAGGCCACTAATGGATGATTTATTTCATGTGTACTGGGTCACATTATGGGGATGCTTATCCTTTATTTATAGTTGACAAAGAACAGATAGGAAAAAACGTCTAGCCCTTTTTAGAGTACTAAGATGATAGATTCAAATTTTGTAGGACTTTGCTGTCACTGGGACAGTCTACACAGGCAGGTGCATGCAGAACTGGTAGTGAGAACAGCCTGGAAAGCAAGTTGTTTAATTGGATGTATTTATTTCCCTCCACTATTTTATGCTTCATCAAGGAAAAACACTAGGAACCTGCGGAACAGAAGTTGAAGCCGGGGACTTTTGTTTAGTTTATAACCCAGCTGGGGCAGGGGGAGGGTTGGGAAGGGTGCTTGCATCTCTTTGCAGTCTTTCAATCAAACGGGGTAGGTTTCTGAGAGATGTGATCATGCTCACACAAGAGGTCTGGGCCTGAGGCAGGATTTCACTTGGACCAATTAGATGGAACTGCCATCAGTTCCTCTGTGCCTTTGAACGAGCAGCAGTTGCACTTCCAAATATAATCCCCAAATACTTTACAGCAGCTGCTTCATTTCTTAAATGAAAAGAAAACCTGGAAAACAATACGATCCTCCAAAACTATTTCTTACTGGTTGTTTCTATGCTCAGCAGAGGCAGGCGAAAATATTATTTGTGGGGGTTGGGGCTGCGGGCAGTGGTGCGGGGCCACCTGTTTCAGGGCTGGTATGCAGTGGGGGCACTGGGTGTGGTGCTGTGGTGGTGGGTTAGGGTTAGGGGTAGTGCTGGAGCAATGGAGCCATGTTTGGGGGGTGCTAAGCCCCATTAGCCCTAGCCTTCTGCCACCTATGTCTCTGCTTGAGCTATGATGTCCTTCCCACTCCTTTATAATGCATAATCCTATCATACTTAGCTGCTGCTTGTTTCGACTTCATGCTGCCTCATTCTTGTTCTTGATCCTAGGTTGACTAGTTATGTAGAAAAACAAGCATGAGAGGAGGAAGCAGGAGGAAATGACCACAGACATGTAGCTGGGCTCTGATTACACAGGTGAAGGAAGTTAAGGTGAAGACAAGGAAGTTGAATCTGATGTGCTGAATGACGAGGAGCCAGAGAAGAGGCTCCAGGTGAGACAGGGAGGCAAGGTGACTAGCTGCAGCTAAAGGACTGGAGTATAGACAGAGAGGCTGGAAGCTGGAGAGGAAAACAGAACAGCAATTAAGGCAAAAGATGGTGTGACAGGAATACCCCAAAGGGTGGCCTCAAAGGCCTTGCTTGCAGGGTAGCTTTGAACTTCCCCAGGTCTCTTACGATGCTCTCCCCCTTTACACTCACTTGCCGTGCCTTACTGGAAATAAAGTATCTAGAGGAGGTTGCATGGTCAGAAAAGGGAAGTCCACTGCTAAGCCTCATGCTGTGGCCCTTACGTGGAGCAATGAAGGTTAGGCAGGGATGGAAACGGGCAGTGCAAAGGAGCTGGGTGGGAGAATGGCTGGAAAAGCCATGCAGACAGCCCACTGGCGCTCCAGGCCTGGCAGGGAAGACCATGGGCCAGGAGTGCCCCAGAAAGTGGCCAGCCAGAGCCCATGACCCACACAGAGCCATCTTGGGCCAGTCCAAGCAGTGCCACACCCTGTGAATGCAGGCAAAAGGGAGCCTGTGAACCTGAGGCAATTTGCCAGCAGGTGCAGCAAGGCCAGGCAAGGGCAATCAGTACTCGTGCTCCAAGGCACACCAGATTAAGTCTGTTACCCCAGTAACAGGGCTCAGCCCAAACTGAGGCATTGATGCCCTGCCTGGCCAGTTAGCCTGAGTGATTTGAGTTCAGTTACCTGTTTACATAGATTCCTAGATGTTAGGGTCAAAAGGGACCTAGGCAGATCATCGAGTCTGACCCCCTGCCCTGGGCAGATGACCCTAGCCAGGTGCATGTCTAGCCTCCTCTTAAAGACCTGCAAGGTAAGGGAGACCACCACCTCCCTTGGAAGCCCATTCCAGATTCTGGCACCCCTCACCATAAAGAAGTTCTTCCTGATGTCTAACCTAAATCTGCGTTTAGTAAATTTGTGGCCATTGTTCCTAGTTACTCCAAGGGGTGCTCTGGTAAACAGAGCATCTCCTATTCCTTGCTGCCCCTCCCCCGCCCAATGAATTTGTAGGTGGCCACAAGATCCCCTCTCTTGTTTACTTTTTAATCCTTTAAAGCATAGGCACAGGTGCCATCATACACAAGTTTGATCCTCACACAGCATCTCATCCAGGGAAAGAAGCAGTTAGAAACTCAACTCACCATCAAGATCCAACAGGAACACCAGAGTGGAAAGGGGTGGAGTGTAGGGGAGGAGAAGCCCCACAGAAGCCTAACATTGACTCAACCGCACCAAGTCCACCGAGTGACCACATGTACCACCTCTCCATGATTAAACACTCATCTTACAGGAAGAGCAAGTCAAGGTGGGCAACAGGAGGAAGGTACATTACGACCAAGTGAACAGGGCATGTGCAGCATCCAGCAACAATTTTTCCAGGTATGAACCTGTCACACAAGTCTATATACAGGCCACCCTCCCTTTTCTAGTCATCTCATTTAGCTTTCTGTTAACAGGGCCCAGGTGCTGCTAACTCCACAAACAGCAGCCCAGTGTTATGCAGCCCACAAGCTGGGTCCTAAATCCCTTATACTGCTCTGCTTTCTCTTGCAGTAGCAGGGTAGGGATCCCCTGATACAGATGGTCAGAATGCTAGTCATGAGGATAGAGACAAGAGGGTAGAATTTGGCAATGTTGTGTTAATAGCCAAAGCAAAGAGGTAAGGCCCCACTTCTTCCCACTCCACCTCTGCCTCCTTCTTCTATCCATCTTGCCAGCAGCAACTTTTTTAGTCTTCATTCTTCATCTCTCCTTCACCAGGCTGCAGTAGAGCTGAAGGGGTAGGCACAGCAGTGGGGGGTGGAGGTTCTCTCCACAGTGGGGGTTGGAGGTTATGCAGAAAGGGCTAATTGCTTTGCTGTGCTTTGTGCAGATGTACAAACAGACCATTATTTACCATCATTAGGCAGTCATCATACAACAGGCAGGCCAGTTCCATTTTCTATGTAGTAAATATGTCACATACATTAGTATTTGTCAGTAAGTACATAATAGAATACACAGGCTGGTTTTAAAAGCCAGCCATTTGTTAATAGAAGACATGGAGTTTCAGCTTTATCTCGACTTTCCAAACGTTATTGAGGCAGTTAAATTACTTCTTTATTTAAGAGGCACCGCAAACTGCACTTTATGTCATTTTTATGAAATCCTATATGAATAACAACAATGTCTGTGTTATGACATTACATTCTGCTTTAATAATGAGAGAATTACTGGATGTAATGCCAAAAAAGATGGCCATTTCTTCTAAGCACATTAGGACTATCTGGCTCTACTCCTGCTCAGCGTTTTGGCTCTCAACCAATTTAAATTGAGTTTCAATGTTTGCTCAGTCTGCCTCTCACTGCTGTACAGAGGCTCACATCAGCAGATGCTTCAAGAAAGACAGAAGGAAAAAACTCAAATGTTCAGCTGTTGCTGTCAATTATAGTTATGCCATACCATGCTGTGGAACTAAAAAAATCTGTATGGGGTACATTAGGGCATAATCTGTGTTACTGTGGAGGGCTGCATTCTGCATCCATCAGTGCCTGGCAGTTTATTGACCCCGTTTGTGCCAAGAGTTTGCAGCAAGACAGCAGTTAGCAACATATTCTATTACTCTTGGCCTGCAGCAAATTCAGGGAGCTAGCATGTGCAATTCACATGATCTCCCATTTCGGGTACCATAGAGAGCTGCTGCACTGACTGAGGAGAAGTTCCAGCCCAGAAAATGCCTTGGAAGGCACAATTCAAATAGAATATTCCTGCAGTCCCATCTGGAGCAAGTCCCTTAGGCACCCAGCTAGCTCCCTTGGCCACGGAGCAGGTGGGTCCATGCTATCATTTTTGTGTGTCAGTCTCCATGTTTCTGTCCTAATTATTGTCCAGCTTGGTATAACTGCACAGCTTGATTAACATGCAGCAGAGTACCAGCAAAGAAATTTACTAGTTGGACATCAGGGCTAGGGACAGACATTGCACCGGTTTAAGTGATCAGAAACTGGTTAAAACCTGTAACAGAACAGACGATCAGTGCATATAAACCAGTTTCAAACTGGCCAAAACCAGTGTGAGATAAACCTGGTTGAATGTAATATCAGACTTAACTGATTGAGCTCAAACCAGTTTATGCATCCCAGCATGCTCTCTGGGCTGTGCGGGGCTCTTTGCTGCAGCCCAGAAGGGCTGCCCCACCCCTCCTGCTTCCCAGGCAGGGGTGGGGTGGGGGTCTGGCCAGATGCTGGCCTGGAAGGGAGCAGGGAAGAAGTTTATTGCCCTGCTCCCTCCCCTGTCCCACTAGCATGGACTTGCACTTCTCTGTGCTGGCTTATCCAGTGGCGGGAGCATGGCCAGCCCTGGCAGTAGCCTTGGCTGAACTGGCCAGAGAGGGGTTTAATTCCTCCCTCCCTGTCCCACTGCCAGGGATGCTGGAAGGAAGGGATGCCAGAGGGATGGGGCAGGAAGAGGCTTATCCCTCCGCTTGCCCCAGGCGCAGAGCGAGTCGTGGCAGAGTCAGCAGCCAGGGTGGACAGACCCCACTGCAGTCCCCTGGGGGCAGAGCGGGGAATAACCCCCCTCCCTGCCCCGCACCTAAGGGGCCTTGCTGGCTGGCATCTGGCCCTGCCCCAGCTTGGCCGCTGGAGCAGAGAGGGGGGAGCAGCTATGATGGGAGCAGCAGCCCCTGTCATGATTTCCCAGACTGTAAGCCCCTTCCTGGCAGGGGGCCATGCTGCAGGGCAGGGAAAGCTGCTGCGGACTGCACACAGTGGCAGTGCTTGGGGGGGTGGGACTTGGGGGGGCTCTGGCCCCTCTGAGCCCCGGTGCTGCTGCACACAGTCTGCTGCAGTTCTGTCCATCCTGCAGCAGGGCCCCCTTACCAGGAAGAGGCTCTCACTCCCCAGATACTGTGACAGGGGCTGTTGCTCCCATCAAGAGTCCTGCCCCTTGCCACTGCAGCAGTGGGGTAGGGCTTTGGCCAGAGCCCTTTCAGTAGGTCCCCTTAGGCAGGAGGTAGGGAGGTGGGTTACTCCCTTCCCTCCCTCTAGCATCTGGCAGAGGGGGCAGGAGGGGGCTTATTTCACCGCTTGCCCCAAGCAGGGAGCAAGCAGTGGTGGCAGCGATTGGGGCGGGCAGACCTGGCTGCAGTCCCCAGGGACACTGGAGGTAGAGATGGGAAAATAACCCCACTCCCTACCCGCTCTGCCTCAGAGGCCATGGCAGCCTGCCACTGCAGCAGTGAGGGGGGAGTGCCTGGCAGACCCAGCTTGGGTCCCTGCCAGTGGGACAGGGAGGGGGAAATTAAACCCCTCCATGGCCAGTTCAACCAAGGCTACTGCTCAGGTTGTCCATGCCCCCCCAGCAGTTTACCTGCAGCTGATGGTACACTCTAGCTCCTGGCCTGAGCAAATGTAGGCATGTCCTTGCATTTCCTCAGTCCAGAGGGAATGTCTGTGAAGTTGCAAATCGGTTCAACCTAGGCTGGTTAGACTAACCTGCAAAGATGGAATCAATTCAGGCTCCAGCTTTGTGAATGTCTGTCCTTAGCCCAGATCAACAAGTGGAAACAGAGAGACATACTAACCAGTTGGCATATTAAACATGTGCATAGAAAAGGAGACTTAAACTGTCTCCATATCAGACAGCATGTAATCAGCTTCCAGGCCTGAGCACTGAGCATAATCTTGGCATGATCAGCCATACAACAAAGCCCTACTGAAGTATGACAGGAGGCAGTCCCATGGACAGTCCCAGTACCAGCCTGCCCACCTGACTCATCTGCCATACCTTTGATAGAATTAATACATTTGTTCTAAGGCTGCCCATGTATAAGCCCCAATGCCTAGGGCATTATACATGGCTCAAACTCCCCCTTTACCGTGTCTCAAGCCTTGCAGGTATTATTCTACCATCATCAGCTCTGTGTGCCCCTCTGGAGCTGGGCGCTTGAGTCCCCTGTATCTCCATGTCCCTCTGGCACTGGGCTCTCTAGCACCCATCTCTCTAGCATCTCCCTTTCTCTCTGGTGCCTCCCTCTCTCTCTGCATCCCTCTAGTGCTGGGCTCTCCAGCTCTTATGTCTCTGTGCCCCTCTTGCACTGGGCTCTAGACAATAGGGTGCCACACCCTGCTGGGGAACTAGTGAGGCCTCCACTTCTCCTATAGTCTCCTCCACAAACTACCGGTACAAACTCTATCCCTAGATAGGGTAGGGAGAAAAAAGGGGTGGGGCGGTCATGTTGCTCTCTATGTTAAGGAGCAATATACATCTTCCTTAGTCAAGATGGGACTGCAGAAGGGGCAAATTAAGGTATTGTGGGCCAGAATGCAAGAGGGTTGCGGGGAAAGGGACTTGGTAGTGGGGGGTCTACTACAGGCCACCACATCAGGAGGATGAGTTGCACTTGGAATTCTCCAGACAGCTCTCAGAGGCCATATGGTCAAGGGACATGGTTGTCATGGGTGACCTAAACTACCTTGACATCTGCTGGGAGGAGCAGTTAGCTGTATCCAACCATTCACATAGGTTCTTAACCTTCATACAAGAGCTTCACCTTGTTATACAAATAGACTTTTTGCCTATTGCTTTTAATCTTATGTATTTTCTTGAGTTTTGCATTGCCTTAAGCAACTCCATTTTGTATTGCTTTGTAGCTTGGCATAAGTGCTTGACCTTTCACTCTCTTGTATGCTGTATGGGTGGGAGTGTGGTTGTGGAAAAGGAAATCATCAGCTGGTGACTGCTGAAGAATGCAGACAGATAAAAGGCCAAAACAAGAAGAATCCACCCCAGAACAGCAAGAGACCAATGGCAATTGACCTTCAAGGATGAACACAGTGATAACACAGCAAAAGCCCAGAGGACTAGGTGAATTGACAAGGCTATAAAAGATGGTGTGAGACATATTGATTTTGGGTCTTGTTCTGCATGTCATCCTGGAGCATCAGTTCGTTTGATGAGATGAACTGTCAGGAGCCCAGCTCCTACTCATGATCAACTTGGCTGGCCAATAAGTTGATCTAAGCACTGATAAGACTCGTAATGTATACCAGTGCAGAACAGAAATTGGGATATGAATGTGGTGTGTGTGCATTAAGCGCTTAATCAATAAACGCAGCATCTTGCCTTATCCTCCCTCATAAGGTCTCACTCATAATTTGAGCAATTGGCAATTTGTGTAACAACCTAATGCAGGAGGTATACGGTCCCAGAAGGCGAAATGCGTTACTGGACTTGGTGCTGGCTACAGGGGATGACTTGGTGGGGATCTACTGACACAAGGTAACCTGAGGGACAGCAACCATCACTTGATTGAATTCACCATCTGGCGTAGGGTGGGAAAGATAACCAGTAGGGCAGGAGTGCTAGACTTCAGAAGGGCTAACTTCAGTGTGCTTAGGAGATTAGTTAGCGAGGCACTGGAGAACAGGAGCATTGGTGAGATGGAAGTCCAGGAAGGGTGGTTGTTCCTAATGGGAAGAATCCTAAAGGTACAGATGGAGACAATCCCATTGCACAGGAATGGGGGCAAACTCCTGCAGTTTGCATCCCACTTTGGTGTAACACACACGTGACCTGAGTTTTGCTTGTCAGCAGCTTGAGGTGCAGTTTCCCAGAAACCCCTAGACCTATTGCCTTGTAACTTAGCAGGCTTTTTGGCCTCAGCAAGAGATACCATTCCTGCAGTTTTCACCCCACTGTGGCTTAACACGTACACGTGACTTGAGTTTTGCTTTCAGGAATTTGAGGTGCAGTTTCCCTGAAACTCCCACACCTATCACCTTGAAGCTTGGCAGGCTTTGTGCCTGCATCAGAGTCTACCATCCCTGCAAGTTTCATCCAAATCAGCCAAATAACAATGAAATTATAGATATTTCATTGATTCCCCATTATACTCTAAGGCCGAATCTTCAAATCGGCTCCGAATCAGCTCTGAATCTTCCAACGCAATTTGGCCAAATCAAATTGGGAAAAGGATTCAAATCTCTGAATTGAATCTCTGTAATCCAAATTGGCCGAATCCTATTCTGAATTGAATAGTTCCTTATTCGCACAGGTCTAGCATATAGACTGTGGAAGCAGGGGGTAGCTGCCAATGTGGAGTATACCTACTTGGCCCGCACTTACAGGGAGGCAGTTAGAAAGGCCAAAGCAGAAATGGAACTTAGGCTGGCAACAAAAATTAAAGACAACAAAAAAGTATATAGGGAGTAGAAAGAAGGCTCAGGGTAGCATAGGACCCGTACAGGATAAACTAAGGCAATTACTGACAAATAGGAGGGACAAAGCTGAGCTCTTTAATATGTTTTTTGCCTCTGTATTCCTAAATGGATTAGGACAAATTTCCCAACTGGATCATAGACAGGCACAAAAGGGAAACCAGCCTCCAATTGTTAGTGCTGACTTAGTGAAGGGACACTTGGAGGGGCTGGATGTGTTTAAGTCAGTGGGTCTGGATGATCGTCATCCAAGGGTGCTGAAGGAATTGGCTAGTGTCACAGCAGAGCCACTGGCATGGCTGTTTGAACACTCTTGGTGCTTAGGTCAGGTCCCAGGGGATTGGAAAAGGGCCAATGTGGTCCCTATTTTCAAGAAGGGGAGGAAGAAGGATCTGGGTAACTATAGACTGGTTAGTCTTACCTCTATCCTCAGGAAAACCTTTGAAAAAATTATCAAGGATCACATTTGTGGGAGTCCAGTGAGAAAAACAATGCTGAAGGGCATCCAACATGGATTCACAGCAGGTAGATCCTCCCTGACTAACCTTGTTTCTTTTTATGACTGGGTCACAAAATGTTTCGATTCAGGAATTGAGGTAGATGTTATCTACTTGGATTTTAAGAAGGCCTTTGATCCAGTATCTCATCCTATTCTCATAGATAAACTGAGAGGCTGTGATGTAGATGATTACATGGTTAGGTGCATGGCAAATTGGCATAGGGGTTGCACCTAGAGAGTGGTGGTGAATGGGTCGGTATCAACCTGGAAAGTTGTGGGCAGTGGAGTCCCACAGGGCTCGGTTCTTGGATCTGTGCTGTTCAATGTCTTCATCAGTGACTTGGATGAGGGCGTGGAGAGCACTTTGTCCAAATTTGCTGCTGGTACCAAATTATGGGGTAAAGTTAACACACTAGAGGGTAGGGAATGAATTCAGGTGGATCTGGGCAGGTTGGAAAAGTGGGCAGAACAGAATAGGATGCAGTTCAACAAGGACAAGTGCAAGGTGTTACACCTAGGCAGAAGGAATCACCAGAACACTTACAGGCTAAAGGAGGACCTTCTCAGTAGCACAGCAGTGGAAAAGGATCTCAGAGTCATTGTTGACACCAAGATGAACATGAGTCATCAATGTGATGAAGCGATCAGTAAAGCTAACCACACTTTAGCATGTATTAGCAGGTGCATGACAAACAGATCCAGGGAAGTAATACTTCCCCTTTATGCGGCATTGGTCAGGCTGCAGTTGGAGTACTGCATCCAGTTTTGGGTGCCACACTTCAAGAGGGATGTGGACAATCTCAAGAGAGTTCAGAGGAGGGCCACTTGTATGGTTAGGGGCCTGTAGGCAAAACCCTACAAGGAGAGATTGAGGGCCCTGGATCTCTTCAGCCTCTGCAAGAGAAGGCTGAGAGGTGATCTTGTGGCTGCCTACAAATTCATCGGGGGAAGGGGGGGCAGCGAATAGGAGATGCTCTTTTTACCAGGGCACCCCTTGGAGTAACTAGGAACAATGGCCACAAACTGACGGAGAGCGGATTTAGGTTAGACATCAAGGAGATCTTCTTTACAGTAAGGGTTGCCAGAATCTGTAATGGGCTTCCAAGGGAGATGGTGCTCTCTCCTACCTTGGGGGTCTTTAAGAGGAGGCTAGAAATGCACCTAGCTGGGGTTGTCTAGGAACCTGGGAAGCTCCTGGAGTCTTGCTGCACTTGGGTGGTAAAGCAGGAAGCACCAGGTCTCAGGTAGCTCCCTCATGCAGGAGCTCCTTCCCATGGCAGTTGCTAGAGAGAGAGTGTCCCTATTAGCTCCAGCCCTGGGCTTATATGCCCCAAATCCCTGCCTTCTTCTAATCATCTGACATCTGCAGGTGAGGGCCAATTACCCAATTTGGCTGTTGCTCAGGCAATCTGCATCTGTGGAGCTCTGCCTACCCTGCAGAGCTCACTGGCCAGGCCATGTCAGCCCTTAGTTAGCACATCTTAGTGCCCTGCTATGCCAGGTTACCGTGTCTTCACTGGTGCTGCACTTCCCACTGTGCTGCTAGGCCTCCTGGTGGTATATCCCATGGTCGCTTGTGTTGCACTAAGTTGAACTCCTCTATGATTCTTTCTTAGAAAACTGTGGAAGAATGTGTTTGTTCTTATGGGGACCCACTGTAAGTTGTGAACACAAATTTTTTATTGACAATCTGTAAACTTTTTCCAGGGACTAAACTTTTTTTTTTGAGAGATGTTTTTACTGACATACATATGTTTCACATAAAGTGAATATAACCCTTCTTCCAGGCCCTGGACAAGGACCAAACTCAAATGTAGAGTTTAACAGCAACCTTAGTAAAAAAAGTTTGGTTGTCAGTAAAAAGTTTGCGGATTGATGAGAATTTTTTTTCTTGACTTGGCAAACTTGCTTGATTGCAGCAGTGATTTTTATACCATGCTGCCCCATTCTGGGGATTCCCTACTCACCCCAACACCCTGATGTCCCCAGTCACATCCCCGATCACACACTGATGCCCCCAATCACACCCCCACACCCTGATGGCCCTGATCCATGCTGCCCCTGCAGCTCATCCCCCCAAGTATTACCTTGCTGCCCCTGCTTCCCATCCTGGCATGGATCCCCAAAGAAGGATGACTGTCTGCCCAGCTGTGACCCAGCATTGTGACAGGCAGGAGTACAGCAGCAGCAGCAGCAGCAGCATGTGGCTGGGGGGGGGGAGGACTATGGGGTCCGAAGCCCTGAGAGAATACTCTGTGCAAGGTGCTGTGTTCCTGCTCAGATACCAAATGGTGCTGCTCTGCTCTTTCTGTCATTCAACGCTCACCTCTGACAAGGGATCTTAATTCAAGCTGTGGTTGCCATGGTTTTTTTAGAGACAGGCATTTTTAGCTGTTTTTTACAGTCTGCCTATAAATTTATGGACAGTTTGCAACCCTGACCCACTGATCACAGATCTCAACACAAGCTGATTTATTTTGCTTCTTGGGTCATTTTGCAGCCTATCCTGAGTGCCATGCTAGTAGAGCTATGCTGCTATCAACACCCAAGCTAGTTATATTAAAGCTAGCTAGGTTATGCCTACCCTATACTTTAACCACTACTGTAGACATTCCCACAGATATATGTTCAGAAGAGAGGAGAGCTCAGAATCAACAGACAGATTAAAAACATGGTTTGATGTTTTCAACAATATTTTGGGAGGCAGCCTTGGTTGTTGGGGTCTGACTCATGATTTGTGATCTTGTGATCAAAACTGAGAGCACCACTTTACCCAGGTGACAAGGGCTAGAGGAGTTTGTGGATGTTGGCTTGAAAATGGTATTTAAAGGCCTGTTTTTTGGGAACTGGCTTATAGGTGTATATATATGCATTATAAGGGGTCAAGATGAGCAGTAGGGGTTAATTTATTTCTAAGAGCTTGGGTCTCACACAAAGTGCATCACAGCCCTGGAAGCAGACCAGCTGTCTAGCACAACAAAGCCAATGGATCAACACAGCCTGAGAATTGAGGGGGGCACCCCATAATACGAGATCACAGCCTTTCTCCAGGGTAGACAGGTTGTCTAATACAACAAGGACACACAGCCTGGGAACCAAGGAAGTATGTAACCATACTGCCCATAACACAACATAAATGACACCAGCTACAAGGCCCCAGAGCAGCAACAGGGCTGTGTCCTGGTTTTGGGGGAACAGACCAAATTAGGAGAAGGTCCGGAAGGCTACATGGGCGTGCGACCACAGAGAGACAACCAACCAGAGATAGACATGGATAAGGAGTCATCAGGAGTCATCAAGGGAGAAGGAGAATAAAAAACAGAGATTTGAGAGTAACAAAGAGTCCCTCCCTGTTCCTTCTTGTCCCTCCTTCTCTTCCTCCCTGTCCTTCCCCATCTTGCTTCCTGAGGAGGTCCCCACCCCTGTCCCCTCTGGGAAGGGTCCCCAAGGCCACCATGATACCAGCAGCCTATCTCATGCACCCCACTGGAGTGGGGACTGTGGGCCTCGGCAGCCCACCTCCAGGCTGCTGACCTTTAAGAGCCTCAGAGTGGAGCTTGCATCCTGACCAGATGTACCTGGACTCCGATGACAGCCCTAGGATTGGTAGATATAGAATTGTTTGTATTGTTGCTTTTTTGTTATTATCAATAAATTTGCCTATTATCGAATGGAAAGGTCATGGTCGGTCTGCGGGTTGTGCTTGCCCAGAACAAAGGTATAAGGGCTGGGTCCTAAATCCAGTGCCAACAATGGGCTAGAGGGCTATACTCCCATAAGAGCCAGAACTAACCCTCCATTGAGTACGTGCCCCCAGAAAATCCATCCCTATGACACCACGTAGAGACTGCATGCATCTAATAGATCACACATTTCCTACGGCTGAGTATAGTCCAGATTTTGCAAGCCGTCCTGGAGCATTGAGGCCGTATTTCTAACGGGAGATCTATACAAGCTTTCCCAAGTATTTCAATTAAGCTGTACAAAGAGCGCTTCCTTTTTTTGTTTCCAGGCCGCATGGATGGATCAGTCATTCCAATTCTGCTGGTTATGTTTCAGACCAATGCAAACTTGTGGCAGATAATCAGAAGCTAAATTAGTGCTGTCAGAAGGAACTGGCTAAATCAAATCAAATACTCTTCTTGTGGCCTTCAGCAAAAGAGACTGGGTATAAGAGCCATGCAGTTTTTACACATGATGAATAGGAAAGTGCTTCTTTAAATGGCTTAACATGAGAGATATGCTTTATTTAACACAGTGCTAGCGTATTGTTTACTGCACATTCAATGAGCATATCATTCTAGTGGCATTTCCACCTCAAAAAAGGGGGGGAGTGCAGTTAAAGATACAATGCTCTTTTTAACTAAAAAATTCAAAATTCAAAAAATTCTAATATATAAAAAGGTGGTTTTTGTTTGCTTGCTTTTTTTTTTTTAAATTAGGGATCATCTTCCTTTGGAACTTGAGAATCTCTCTGCCTACCATCACCGCTCTTGCAACGTTGACTGCATGTAGTCAGCTACCCGATCCTCACTGCCTGGATTTGGAAGGATTCCTCTCAGAGACTGGTAATTCTGCTCAGCTGGGAGTGCAATTCTGCCTTATAAAGATGGGGTGGTAGGCTTCCATGTTTGCATTCTCACTTGTTAAGTTCATCTGTGAGAAGTGAAGAGGTTGATTTTCCTGAATGCCAACATTGCTACCCCGGTCTTTTTGTTGTAAGTGTACAATTAGTGAGCAATTAAAATGCAACACGCTGACTGCTCCACGGTGCTCAGCATCTTCTCGCACAACATATGTGAGTTCAGACATGGTAACGTTCTGTAGCGTAAACCGGGCTTGTGTTTCCCTGTGCTGTGAAGCCCTTTAAAACTGCAAACAGGCAAAAATTTCTCTTCTCTCTATTTTCTCATTCGAAGCCTGTAAACAAGCTAGATTCCTGTTGGCTGTTTTTTGAATCAGTGTTTGTGCTTTTTGGAAAATACCAGGCAATTAGTTATATGGTTTGTATCACACTGGGGATGTTAGACTGATTATGGCCAGATTTTTTCAATTGCTGTTTGCATTGTCCTCATAAGGAGCTGTTTGTAATCAGCTACTGGCTACAAGTGATTGTAATGATGAAAAATACTATTTATGAGCTCACAAGAGTTTGCCAACTCATTATCACTAATCAAAAGCATTGTATAGTAGAGACTGGACAGTCAGCCTACATCTTAAGGGTGTCCATTTCCCATGTGTCTGCTGTGGCTGCTCGTTTTAAAATGAACATGGGAGATGACAAAACCCTCATTTTCTTTCCTTTTTTTTTTAAAAGCTTGTTTCAAATGTGAAACCTGTTTTTCTTGCAACCAGTTTAATGACTGAGGAGAGGCAGAAGCAGGCTGGCTTGGAGACAGAGGCCACGGAAGAGTGTCCTCCGATTAACGCCTATGCTCTTCCCTTTTCCAACCACGTTTTGTTCACCCTGGCTGTAGGCAGACATAAGAGTTGCATCTCTATCAAATGATACAGATACACGTTGTAATCACTCAGCTATGACTACTAGTGCATAGCCATTGTGGTGGTGCTCAACCTTTTGGTCCTACAGGCCAGATGAATGGCTCAGGGTCAGTCCATGGGCCAAATCAGACCCCATTCCCCAAGACTAGATCTGCACATCTGGATCTGGACCTTGCTGTCCCCCTGCCCAGCTCTGTATGTAAGGATCAGGGTTCTGGGGCTCTTGTTGCCTCTACTGGGTCTCTCATCCTAGGATCAGTCCTTGCACCACCCTATGCACCAGATCTAGTGCACAGGGCCATGGCTTGCAGGGCACCCAATGGACCTATGATCTCCACAGGCTGGATGACAAGGTGCTGGGCCTGGCCTGCAGGCCAGGGGTTGAGACCTTGTTCTATAGTGGTCTTAAAGGAACTAAAATGAATGTGTGTCCATTCTCTCCCTCAGATGATTGCTAACATTCATTCCCACTCTCAAGCATTCCCTTCTTGTCCTCCGTCACCTTGGGCACACAAATCTCTTTCTTCCTCTCTGTATAAAAGAGATAAAATCATGAAGGAGAATTTCAAAACCAAGCTTTGGGTACAGGTCTGAGAATACTGCAGTGATAGGGGTGGGTAGGAGTCTCAGTGTTCATAAATCCAACCCGCTGCCCACATTCAAGATTCACTGCTGTTAGCCTTCGCAGACAGATGCTTGCCCAGCCTCTTCTCAAAAACCTCCAATGAAGGAGATTGTACACCTGCTCAAAACACCTTGTTGCATTGTCCTGCTCAATGAGGATGAGTTAATTCAGACTGGAGCCAATTTTAATTCAGACTACAGACATCCACATATATATAGTGATGGCTATAGTCCAGATTAAACCTAGGAAAACATAATGTCTATAAATGGCCAAGATGACACCTGGCTACAAAGCTATATAGATGCATTCATGGATTTTCAGGGGCTTGAACAGGGTGGAATAGGATCACACCTAGATATCTAAGTCCGCTTAAGTGCCTAAAAGATGGAATAGGATTGTGTCCTTAATGTATACTTTTCATTTAATAAAATTTAGCAACTGGATAAAAACAAAAAGAGAGAAAGAATCACGGCTCCAGTACAGAAAAGGGCTTAAGTGAGATCTTCGTTTTAAGCTTGTTTAAGTCTCTGTTGTGCTCAGGTGTGACCATACATTAAGGGATGTGGTTTAAGAAACAGAAGAGAGAACACAGCCATAAGACTTCAGTAAAGTCTTAAGTGCTTTGCTGAACTGAGATCCATGTGGCCAGTTATTTCTTCAGAGACCACAAACAGGTGCTCCACAGAACACAGACAGACTGTCAGCCATTATTTAGAAAACTGTTGCTAAAAGACAAGCCACATACCGAATGAATTGCTAGAAGAATACTATTAACAACCTTGCACATGACTTGTGCATCGTGTTTATTTTAGAAACTGTTCTTGCATCGTTTACAGTATTACTGCTCACCTCTGAAAGTTTCTTTATCCACATTTGGAATGATTCTAGACTGACACTGTTGTAACAGAAATCAGAACCTGGCCCTAAATGATGCTTCTTGTTTCGTTTGCCTTTCCCTGCTGTATTCATAGCATATCAGGTGCTTCACAAATAGAGAGGAAGGCATGGACTCTGATCATAGAGTTCATGAGTGACTAGCTGATAGACGGGGCGGGGGGAAGGGAGCAGCATATAACTAAAGTGGATAAAGTCATAACTGACAATAAGTAATAACGTTATTCCATTGCCGTACACTTCCAATATTTGGAACAGGAGTGGTCAGACAAGATGAAATCCATGGGCAGTTCTACTCTTTGTGTTGTTGCCCAATTATTTTGTTTAAATGTGTGTTTTCTAAGTGTTGTCAAATTATCTCAGGATGATGAGATGGCTTAGATAATCACCAGCTGTGTCTACACGAGACACAGTAGCTTATTACTACTGCACAGTAGCGTCACATGGCACAAAGCGCGATGCAACGCTAATGTCCAGTAGTAACAAGCTACTGCGCAGTCAGCATCACCTAAAAGTCATTCGGCAATGCTACTGTGCAATAACTCTGGTTACTGCACCATCAGTTAGTACTTGTACACACAAGTATACAAGTGTGTATGCATGTATTAAATGACTGCACAGTAACAACTGCGCAGTCAGCGTCTCGTATAGATGTGGCCACTGAAATTTCGGGGTCAAGGGAATTGGGTTATCAGTTAGATATTATTGAACATTGAAGTTCACATTCATTAAATAAAATAAAGCCAAAGAACTGTTTGTATTTGATTCTCTGAGCTCATTTCAGGAGGACAATATGATTTTAAATAATTAATGGCAAGCATGTGTTTTGCAGATGAGCAAGTTTACGTGCACTTTATCTGACCACATGGATTCAGAAGGATTTGAAGTAAACCTCTTAGCAAAGTCTGACTAATACAGTGTGAACAGCAGCCTGGAAAGTGTATTCAGTCACCAACTCAGAGCTGGAGATATTATGGGGTCACATCCTCTCTTTCATAGGGCAAAATAAAGCAAGCTGCATGCTAATTAGAATGTATTTCTCAGTGCACAAAGCTGATAAAAAAAAAAGCCAACAGTCTATTTGTGCCTCTGTTGCTTGCCTTTGTAGTATGAAAAATGTCCTGGTTAATATACCGACATATAACAGGACAGGTGGGGAGACAAAGATCTGCTCAGTTGTGCTGCCCAAAGCGGTTTCATTGCACAGAAGTCAGGCCGTAGCAGTAGAGTGGCATGGACAAGGAGGGTTTGCAGTATGAGTTCCTTAAAACCTGTCACTAACTGAACAGTGCAGATTCCTGTGACTTGACTTAAGCTCTGGACTAGCAACATCTCCAGCTCTGGGATGGGGTATATGGCCGCAGTTAACGGGACAGAAATTTTGGCAAAATACACTTTAGTGCCATTGTATTATTGACTAATCTGATTTGAGCATTTCAATGACAGTGACTGGATCCTTTATAGACTGTGTGAGGGTGACTGCATTAAAATCTTGGGGAGCACTGGATTTGCACCTGAATAAAGGCATGGCCTGTGGCCCAGCAGAGCTGCTGGCAGAATAATATATTAGAAGTATATTGCAGGATGCTTAGGGAAACAGATTTTACTTATGAATGCTTATGCAAAGCCAGCCATTTGCTTATGTTACGTAACCATTTTAACTGCGCCTTTGAAGTGAGTCTGTGTGAGTCTGTGTGTTGTGAATGAGGTGAAATTTTAGGAATGTGGAAGATGGTACAACCTGAGACTAAAAAACAGACGGGAATGTGAAAAACAACACGTAATTGGTAGCAGAATCCGAGATGAACATATGCGAAAAGGTGAATGGTGATTGGTGAAGAAGCCTCCAGAAGCTTCCAGGTTTTGGTCAAAGTCCGCCCATTGACTGAAGAAGAGAAGTCAAGGTCTTAGACATGCGCTTATAGCAAAAAGACACATAAACGAGTAAAATGCGCAGGCAATTCCATGCTAATGAAGCAAACAGTAAACAGAGGCGGAGCTTGAGATAGGAGGAGAAATGGGTGGAACAAAAGGAGGGGCAGAGGTGGAGTGAATGTTAGTGAGCATGAACCAAAGTGTATAAATGTGGAAAGAACTATTGTTCAATGCTGCTACCCTGGTTTCAGAGGCTGTGTGTCTGTGAAGGCGCTCGCCCGAAGCTGTCTCCATTCTGAATAAAGTTGTTGCAGGCAATGTGTGCTGGTGTTTGCTCCCTGCTTGCTCTGGCTAATGAGTAACAGGGCCCATGAGCAATTGGATCGTCGTCTCCCTGGTCGTTGGGCACCGTTTGGAGTCGGGGTCTAACAGACTGGTTGTTAAATACTTGCTGCAAACTATGTGACTGTATGGAATCAGTGAGAAAAAAGCGCCAGTTTGCTTTCATAAAGTGCAGCAACCGCCAGAGACCATGGCAATGGTCACAGCACAAAAACCCTGAATAGAATAAAACTGTTATCCCAAAAGATCGGTGTCAGTTTTCAGTGCTGTGCTTCTCAGAGTCACCGTCAGAAGTCAGACAACAGCAGCACAAGTATGGCTGCAAGTCAGAGCCGTGGTTGGCCTCCCAAGGCAAGCTGGAGTAGTGCCAGAGGCTACTCTAGCTTAGGGCAGCCTCCTCTGCTCTACAGCTCAAACTGGCCAGGACTCTCAGCCCGATGATCATTACCCAGCCCGGCCCAGGTTTAAATGCTAGCTGCAAGGAAGGGGCAGTGTTGGACCACATTGCCTGTGCACTTCACCTGCATGGGGGGAGCACTCTTTTTGGCCCTCCTGGCTCCTTCACAACTCCCCTTTACTATTGGAGATGCATTGCATTGCGTTGTGTCCCCCCTCGAGCCACCAGAGCAATGCCAGGGGCCTGGAAAGCTGGCCCGTGTGAATCCCTGGGAGTTGGTGACCTCTGTCCAGTTGCTACAATGCAAGTCTATAGTATTTACCTCTTGGGTGGCTTTCTCCTTCCCCCCTTTACAGCATGGCTACCACACACTGGCACACCGCACTCTGGTGTACAGCCCCTTCAGCAGGGAAGTCAGGAATTTAGATAAAAAAAGATCAGCTCCCAAGAAGCCATAACCTACCCCAGGGCTCAGGGCACTGAAGGGAGGATGTTTAGGTACCTATAGCTCCCTAATATCTCCCTCGCCTCAGTTGCCACATCCTCCACCATCTTGATCTTATTTATTGCACAGGAGAAAGAGGCTAAGAGCTAGAGGGCAGCTTGGCACGCCAGACGCATTCCTG
>NW_005842014.1:1647051-1652727 GCF_000455745.1 Alligator sinensis
CTGAGAGACCACAGTCCTGGCATGGAGAACCACTCATGGAAAAAAATGGAGCAATAAACACAGAGCTGGACCATAGCAAGGAGCGAGAGGACTGTGCATGCCCACAACCTTCACAGAGACAGGGCCCTTCTGCTCAAGCTCTGGGTCTTTGCATCAAACCCAGGAAAACTGAGTTTTCAACAGATTATTGTCCTCCAGTGCAGCCTGGGAGAGAGGCTTTTAGAGAGGTATTTTGACATCTGGTGAGAGGATGACTCTGGTTCAAAGGACATAGACAACTACAGACTATGCCTCAGAAGCCGTGATGGGTTATTACGTAAGTAATGAGCCGCAGTCTTGGTAGAATAGCTGACAGGCTGCTGTAACCTGTACCACCTGCAACGGTCCCTAAAGGAGCACAGCACGAGCACAGTACATTTGGGCCACTCCTCTGCTGCCCCTGACAGAAGTCCTCACCTGCTGATTCACCTGCTGTCCTGGGGACAGAGTAGCTACTTACACTAGCTTAATTTCTGTTGGGGTATTCACCACCACGGGCATCTTGGCAGCTCTGAGGACGTGACAAGTTTCTCCCCCCGCTGCCGTAATGTCTGAGTCTTCTGGTTCCTCTGTAGTGCCTGCATGGCTCAGGACAGAGAAAGGTGCCTGTTAACTCACATGCCACGGTCACGATAAATCAAACGTCTGAATCTTCCTGTGAACCGTTGTGTTTCCCATAAATAAAGGACCAGACTTTAACTTCATGTAAAAACCCCACAACAGCCCTTTCTTTTGCCCCGCTGCTTCACCTCTGATGCTGCAGTTAAAGGAGGGGGGAGTTTGCGAGGGCGAGGAGAAGTAATCCTGGGAAAAGCTGGCTGGGGAGGAATCTGACTGAAACAAAATTGAAGACAACATCCAGAAATGACTGTCTGGGAAGCCATTATGGGTTATTATGTAAATAATGCATTTAATTACTATTATAGTTTTAATGAGGCACTAATATGAAGTTATTATGGTTGAATGCATCACATTTCATATCCATAAGAGACAGATCCCCCTCCGCTATGGTTTCAAATTGGCAAAGTGTGAAAGGCAGGAGCTTTGGAGCTGAAAGGGAAGGGATCTCCTTCTGGATGAGAGAGGCCTGAACCCGAGGCCCCTTGAGGTCAAAGAGAGTCACTAATATGTGGTAGGTTGGCCAGTGCCAGCCTGGCTTGATGGCTTGAGCGAGATGGCTCAGGCCCATTGGTGGGGGCATTTCCCTTCTCAGGAGAAGGCAGGAAGAAGGCTTGCCCCAGCCTGACCCAGGGGCGAGGTGAAGAAGAGGACCTGAGGGGGAACTGACCCTTCAGGCTTTCCCACTGGTCTGTTTCCAATCTGGGGGTGGAGCGTGCAGAAGGGATAAAAAGCCCAGCACCTGGGCAGCTTCGATGGGGGACGACGAAGAGGGCTGCAGAAGAGCTGGTGGAGCTGACCAGCAGGGTGGAGCACTTGCCCTGGAAGTGCCCAGAAGACACCTTCCCTGAATGGGAGGCAGCAAGCGGCTGCGTCCCAGCCCTGCCATGGAAGGAGCCGCAGTGTCAATGCAGGGATCAGTGCACAGGGCTGGAGAGGGTCTGGGAGCGGATGGGACCTCGGCACCTGCACGAGGCAGCATGGGTCCAACCCTGCACAAGGCAGGAGCCCTTGGTGTACAGGGCTGTGGAGCTGAAGGGACTGCTGCAGCTGCACGAGGCAGTGCATGTCCCCAACGCTGCAGGAGGCAAATGCCCCTTTGGTGCACAGGCCGGTGCATGGGGCAGAGAGAACTGAACAGGGCTGACAGGATACCACAGCTGCATGAGGCAACATGGGTCCCCATCCCTGCATGTGGCAGGCACCCCTTTGGTGCACGGAGCAGTGCACAGGGCAGAGTGAACTGAGTGGTGCTGATGGGACACTGCGGCTGCACGAGGCAATGCGGGTCCCCAACCCTGCACAAGGCAGGAGCCCTCCATGCATAGGCTGGTGCACAGGGCTGGAGAGGGTCTGGGAGCAGATGGGACCTCAGAGGCTGCACGAGTCAGCGCGGGCCCTCAACCCTGCAGGAGGTGAAATCCCTCAGTGCATGGATCGATGTACAGGGCTGAGAGAGGGCTGACAGGCCTAGCAGCTGCATGAAGCAGCTTGTGTCTTCCTGTAGCAAGCAGCAATGGATGGATCGACCACCCTAGCAAAGGGAAGACACCCTGTCCCCACTATTCATCTCACAGATAGAGACAAGCCCATCAAAAGCTGCTGGGAAAGGGATTTCTGCAGGGGAGGAGGGGCCTTCCCCGATACAGGTGATCAAAGGGAAGTCCCTGAGGAGGATGGGGGCTGACTCCTCCTTTGGGAATAAAGAGAAACCTAGGGTCCCCATTTCCTGCCCTTGGTACCATTTCTTCTTGGGGGCACAGCTGCTGTGCCATTGCTGTGTTCTGGTTCCTCATGTTGTTGAGATTGTCATTGTAAACTTGCTTCTTTAATGTTGCATTAGTAGAGGATTGCAAGCTGCTCTATTTAGCCTGGTAGTAGGGTCTGCTAGCACGACCCTGACTCTATACCTGAATTCATTGTATTGGTTATCGATATGTATTGGTATCCCATTTGATGTAACATCACTGTGCATGTTCTGCCAATGTCTCATCACTGCCAAATTTTCCTTTGCTGATTTTCTGTCTAACCTGTGTTTTATCATTGGGTGTTCCCACGCCTGCTGCCTGGAGGGCCCTGTTGAGGGCCGGGCTGCATACTAACTGGGAGGCCACAGAGGATCAAGGCCTATGCCTGAGTTTGGGGTTGACAAGAGTTATTGTCCTTGTAAACCTATATTTGTAAATAGCATATGTGTATGTGTGTGTGTGTGTGTATATGTGTAATATATATCTATATACACGTATGTGTGTGTAATATATATATATGTATATGTTTATAACTTTTATATAATATATATGTAATATTGTATAATAATAATAATAATAATAATATATCATATTGTATAATTAAACCTGTCAATAGTTAAGTATCACTGGGTGTCTCTGCTCTGCTATGTAGGTAAAGGAGGTGAGCTGACCTGCAGCTAGGCAGTCACACTCCCACCGCATACCCACACCTGCTGACATCCCTTCAGTTGAAAAGGGGATAAAAGCCGCATACCACACGGGTTAGAAATAGGTTTCACTGAGCTCTGGATCATCCCTTTCCCTTGCTGAGGCTGCCAGCAAGGGTAACCATTAGTGCCAGCCCCGTGGTGCTGAGTTTAGCAGTGAGTTCATTTACCTGTGGGAACTGAGACTGTAGCTGCTCTATCCTTCAAAATTTTTGTTCTTATTGACATAAAGAAAAAGAGAAGAAGAATTGCTCAGTGGTTAGGGCACCGAGAATCCTGCATTCAACTCTTTACTCTCCCATAGACAACCGGTGTGACGTGAGGCGACTCACTAAGGGTGGGATAGTGAATGAGGCCTAATGGCTTCATTGGAGCCAGGATCCCACCCTCTGTCCCTGCTTCTGTTCCCCAACTGCAAGCTGGGTGAAGACGTACTTCTTCGCTGCATAGCAGCATAGTGAGAGAAGATACATTCAAGATCAAAAGATGCTGACATGCTGTGAAAATGGCATGAAAGAAGTTCCAAAGGCCTTGAATACATTCAGACAGCTAGCAAAAGAAAATCAGCTCAAAGGTAACGAGTCAGCTTACAGAGTTAAAGTGCACTGAACTCCCACATGGATGCTTCCATTCCAGTATAAAGTGACCTTAGATTGCTCTGGCCTAACCTTTTTCTGGTTGCCCTTAGATAGAAATGGCCTAAGATACAGAGCTAGATAGCCACATCTAAACTGATGAACTTCTCTTGGTCCCTTTACATGCCCAGTGTCTACTTAATAGATTGTTTATATCTGTAGATAGAGTAAGGGTCAGTTAACCAGCTACTATAAATCAGTATAGTCTCACTGACATCAGATGAAGATCAAGCTGTCTTTTCTACCTACCTATTCCATGGAAGTCTACAAGTCAGCTCCCTCCTTAACTTAGCGCACTGGAAAAAACCTTTCCCCCACCTTTTTCCTGGCACCAGGGACTAGGGAGGTGCATTTCAATTGAATGACCACATGCTGCCCTCAATTCACAAATAAGATGGTCCCTAAATGTGACACTTTAGAACAAGTATCAGTGGTTGAAGTAGCTACTCAGATAAGGAGACACATTTGATCATGCAGTTCTTCCAGATGAAAAGCCAAATTGGCTCTGCTGTGCAAGTTGTTTTGCAACCAGATCCCATTATTAAATTTACTATATGTGAGCTTAATGATTTACGATCAATGTAGCAAATGCTCAGAGAGAATGCCATAATAACAAGGGTGCGTGGATGGCGGATTGAAGTAGACTTTTACAGCAAACGAGCAACAGTGAGCTTTTAAAACTAAATGGCCATTAAAAATGAACCAGACAGAAACTTTAATTATTTCTAACTAGATCAGCAAAGCAAATGAATGACTGAAGAGGGACTCAGCTGACACAACCAATACGAGATACATTCAGTATCATTTTAAGAGTCATGGCTGAGAAGTTCAAAACAGCATAGAGGAGTCAGCAAAATACTGTCAGTAGAAGATGTGTTTTTAAAATCTTAACCCATTCCCCCAATTTTTTCCCTTGCTGGCACACATTCAGCCAGATCTGGAGTGCTACTGCAGCTTCCGAGGACTTCAGTGGTAGTTGCAAATTCCTAGCACTTCTGAAAAACAAACCTTATTGATATAAGCAGGAGCCAAGTTGGAAATTTTTAACCATAAGATAGGTGATGTAATATCAGGGGTGGGCAATTATTTTGATGGGAGGGCCACTTATCAAGTTTTGGTGAGCTGTTGAGGTCTGCAAGGGTAGCCCCGCCCCTTGACAGGTGCCCTGCCCCCTGGTTGCCATCTTGGAACCAGAAGTCCTGCCCCCTAACCCCTGACCTTTGCCACCAGAAGTCCCTCCTCGTGACCCCAGAAGTACTCCTTTTGTCTAGGGGGTTTGCCATCTTGGAACTGGGGAAAAAAAATTATATTTTAAAAATCAAGCAAGGTGCATCAGTTTGATTTCAAAAAAATATTTTGTCCTGATTTATGTGCTTATGTAGTGTACTTAGAGGTGATTGCATAATAACTTAAAATGAAGTTTTACTTTTGTATATTGTGGGGGAGTATGGACAAGTGTGGGGGGTATGTGTGGGTAGGTATAGGTTTGTGGGAGGCTGTGGGTGTGTGTGTGGGTATGTATGTATGTGGGGTGTGGAAAAGTGTCTGTGTCTGGGGGGGGTTGTGGGAGTGGATGTTTTGGGCGTGGGTGGGTATGGGGTTTCTGGGGGTGAGTATGGGGGGAGGGTGGCTGGGCAGGTTACGGTAAACCCCAGGACTGCACGTGGCCGGGCCACCAGCAGGCAGAGGGCTGGAGCTGGCCCAGCTCCATAGAGCTCCTTCCAGCCCAGTCTTCATGCTCCTGCCTGCCCCCCTCCCCGGGCACCTGCCGGCCCTGGCTCCTTTCCCTTCTTTCCTGCCTGCTGCCACTACTCACACCCACCCACCACTGGCAACACGTGGTTCCCAGCTGCATGGCCTGGACTGCGGAATGCAGCAGGAGCCAACCTGGCTCCGCGGGGCCCAGCTGGCTCCTGCTGCCATTGGACT
>NW_005842014.1:1652744-1672539 GCF_000455745.1 Alligator sinensis
TTCCTGCCTGCCTGCTTGCTGCCACTTCCCTGCCAACCTACCACCTCTGCCCTTCCCCGGCCACTTCTCTTCCCTTCCTTCCCCACCCGCCACCATCGCTCCCTGACCCCTGCCTGCCCACGGGCAGCTTTGGCAGCACACAGTTCCCAGATGCGTGGCCAGAACTGAATGGCATAGCAGAAGCCAGCTGGGAACTGTGGCAGCTGGGCCGAGCTAGCTCCTGCTGCACCGGCTATCCTCGCCCCCTGCTCCCTCTGTCTGTTCTTGTCTCGGTTTCCCTCTTGGGTTGATGGAGGGTGGGGGAACAGCCACAGGGTCCCAGGCCAGAAGCCTCTAGGCAGAAGCTTCCAGTTGGGGGCTGGTGGTGGGATGGGCCTTTCTGTTGCCACTGCTGAATCCTGCCACCGACTCCCCCTGGGTCCTTCTGCTGCTGGCACCTTGTCATCTTGGACAGGCAGCCAGGGGCAGATAAATATTAATTTTCCAAATTTTTTAGGGGCCCTGTGGGCTGGATAGAATAGCCTGGTGGGCTGGATCTGGCCCATGGGCCATATTTTGCCTGCCCCCACATTGTATAGAAGGGGCATGAAACTTTATCTGAGAAAATGTCTTTTCACTGAGCTAAATAAAATACATTAAGTCTGTGATGTTTAAGCAGGGTGCTGTGGCATCCTGGGGTGTCTTGAGATCCTTTTAAGGGTGCTGCAGGGTGCCACACAATGTTAGTCCTGCAAGGTGCAAAACATGATTCACAAACTAAATGCAGAGATTTCACACAAGAATCTGTAGCGTCAAAAACCTTCTGTCCTGCTGTGGTTTTCCTGAGTTCTTTGAAACAGAAGAATTGCTCAAGAATTTTTCTCTAATCAAAAACAAATGAAACCTAAGAGGTGGCATTTTCTTGAGGGGTGCCTCAAGCCTAAAAAGGGGTTTTCTCCAGTGTAAAAGTGTTGAAAATCACTGCCCTAAGTGATGGAAAATGTCATTTTCACTTATAATAACCTGGGTGTCATTAGAAATGCAAACAAAGGCATGGAGGCAAGCTCCTGTCAACTCAGCGAGAATATGGTTGCATATCTGAAACTAAGTAAATGTCCCTGCTCAGACCCTGTCTACTAGGACATATATATATATATATATATATATATATGATTTTTTAGGTAGCATCCCTTTAACTTTGCATTCCTTTGGCGTATGTCATTGTTTGTCCTTTCATATTAGAGTGAAGTTACTTTGGAGCTGGTTTTATTTCTCTAGCAGTCCCTGACTACACCAGGGAAAGTCAAATAAAGAAGAGGGACTGTTTACTTTTGAAATGCTACCTGAGCTGAGGTCTGTTGGGTATTTCCGCACAACAGCTGTGGGCACTAATTGACTGCAACTGCAGTCTGTCTTCTCAGCATCAGTTACATTTCTTTTCCATATGCTAACCCCTTTTTAGCTTAATTTTCCCATTACCCAGCAGTAACATTGAGTAACTGTGCTTGGCTGTATTCAAATGCAAATTAATATCCCCTTCTGTCCATTAGCTTGGCTGTTTCTTGTCTAGCCAAAGCAACTTAGCTTTGCAGAAAACAAGTGAGGAGCCTAATTCAGTCGTCAAACAGAGGGGCCCTGTCTAGGACAGAGTTGCTGTGCATCCCTGAAAGACACTGCAAAACAGCAGGCTACAGAAAGGAAAAGTCTTCCATCAGTACACTTCCTGTCAAACTAACCCCAAACTCCAACAGTTCAGCATACGGTGAAACTCTCTTGAACTCCAGCGCCTGACATACATTATTCACACAATGCCTATACTGTACTCTGGGTTGGAAACATCCGGTTGTTTGACATCATGCAACATTTTACCATGGCATTTGGGGCAGGGTTTGTGGGGGGGAATGTAAATGAATAAACTGCATGGATTGAAACCCAGAAATCAATAACATGCCATCATGTCAGGTTAGGGAAGCTCTTAATTGAATCAGTTTGATGCGGTGCAAAAAAGAGATGAAAAGGAAGAGGAGGAAGGGAGGAGAATGCAGAAGCAGATCATGAAAGAGAGAGGAGAAACTGAAGGAAATGAGGAATAAAACATAGATTTTCCTGCCTCAGGAAAAAGCTTGGGTCTTCTGGAAATGCACAGGGACAGGGGATAATGGTGAAACTGGGAGGAAAAGGGTGGTGCTACTTCTCTAGGGTTCACCCACAAAGACTGTCCATATTAGCTCCTCACAGGAGGTGCGAGGCTCCATACCAGCCATGAACTGACTGTCCAGAGGAGGTTTCCATCTATTGACTTGTCTGTGAAATCCTATGAAATATAAACTTTCATTTCTACCCAGGAGAACTTGACAATCTTTTCTCCAAAGCCTGATGAAGGGTGTTTGTGCCCGAAAGCTTGCAATTAAAGAACTTTTTTGCAAAAATCTTGTTGATCTAATAAAAGATATCATCTCTACCACGAGTCCTGATTGTCCATATTAGCTGCCACTCACAGCACGTTCAGACAGTCTGCACAGTCTACTGTGCAAACATTCAAAATACGACCTTTTAACTCTCTGAACTCCACATGGCCCCATCCTGAGAGCTCTCCTCTGTCTCTGTGGGGATCGAATACCCAGGTGGGTTCATTAGCTGGGCCACAGGTGACTGGTCTCTTTTTGACTGAGGAAAAAAAAAGTGGGGGCATCTCCCAACCAACAGCCACTTGAGCTATCAAAAAAATGACTCATAGTAAATTGTTCACCTCTGAGACTGGAGATCAGGATTTTTTTCTGGCTCAAACTTAAAAACTACAGATATGGGTTGATCAAAACATCTTGTACATTTGTATAATTTTTAAATTCTTGTACATTTGTATAATTTTTAACTCTTCTTCCCCTAAATAGAATACATCAGAATAAAAGGTTTCATTTTTTCTATTCACATATTTATTTTTGCAATCAATTTCAATATTCAAAAATATTTTAAAGAGTTTGAGCAAGCTTAAAAAGAAGATATGCTGTTTGGAACAAAAGATATTTTTCAACTTTTTCTGTTCTCCAAAAATGTATATTTTTTTGTTTTAGGTCAATGTGAAATGACTGTTTTGTTTTGTTTTTTTCTGAAATGCAGCTGAAGACATTGGAAGTTATTCATACAATTTTATTTTCTACCCTCCTTTTTGATATAGATAAGGTCGACATGTAAATCTGCATCACTAGACACGTGAATGAACTTGCTAAGACGAATGAGGTAGTTCAGACTTATTACTCCAATAGCTCTGTAGATTCCCATAAACATCTCTATCATTGGCACTCAGTTCTCATTTCTGAAGATTTTTTTAAGGCTAAAGACTTAACCTTCTTTCCCTCCTTCCTTCCATATAAGCTGAAATTCAGAAAAACAGGACAGAAGCACCAATATGTCATTCTCCTTTGTACCAATGCAATTCCGCAAATCACCTCCTGCCTGGAGATGAAGGGCAGATAATGGAGTGTATGGAACAGGCCAAAAGTGGTCATTATTTGCTATGAGATGTTTTGGGAAAAAATGAAACATTTGGGGGAGAAAATTTCCTGCAGAATCTCATTTTTTCCCCTAAACAAAGTGAAACAATGACTCACGATCCCCTGTTTCATTCTGCTTGCTTCTCTTCCAGCAGATGAGAACTCAGCCGATTGCCTGTGGCAGCCTTATCAGAGATGACTGAGAGGTCTCATGAAAGGCATTGATTCCCCAGCCATGCAGGCTGAGGAACTACGCATACCCTCTGCCACTCATCCGTCTTCCTGGTGAATGATTTACTCTCACTGGGTCAGGTGTCTGGCTAGAGACAGAAGGAAGTGCCCCTTGCTGAAGGAGATATGTAAAAAAGCATCATGGCCAAAGGCTCCTGTTGGGTTTAGACTTCATTGTCCTTGGCCCTGGACTCACTCGTGGGCTCCAGCTGTTATTGAGATGCATGCCATCTTCAAACCTATCTAGGTTAGCTTGTGATGATGAGCTGAGTGACTCTGCACGATATAAGGGAGTCTCAAATCAGCCCTTTCCCCCTGTGTAGGTGACACAGGATCTCTCTGGAGTGGGGAAGGGAGCAGGGACTGATATATTTGCTACTTCCTCCTGTAAGCAAGTGGGCATAGTGGGAGCCAGGCTTGGCATGGGATTTAAGGTGGGGCTGAGAAGACTCAGAGCTGTGTTTTTACATGGCATCACCATGCCAGCCAAGGGCACTCAGGGCAGGGGGGTTGTATGCTATTTGTCACAAGGGGTGAATGAAGCAGCATCCCAGCCCTGTGCCAAACAGGGACCCTGTGCCTGGGAGGGGCATCTCTTAGTGACCAATGCTTTCTAGAGCTCCTCAAGCAGCTTATAGATATCAGCCATGGCAGGGTGCAAAGCTGATGGCCAGCACAAGGCTTAGGGTATATTCAAGTCCTACTTAAACCTCGTTTTCAGGAGCTGAATGGTGCCAAGTGCAATGGGGTAGCTGCCACCCATGCTAACACCATTAATCAGGAGACTCTTAGTGCTGCAACTTGTTCCACAGACATAAACTTACCATAGGAGCAGCAAACACAGACACCCCCAGGGACCCTAACTTGATGTGGCAATGAGATGTAGGTTTCCCACTTCAGAGAACTCATGCCTTGGCTATTACTCTTCTCTAATCCCTGTTTCTTCATTAATCCCAATTGATGAGCTGAATCAATCCTGAATGATGATTTTACAAGATAAGATGGAGGCTTCCTAACACAGGGTATGGTGGGAGCCAGCCCCTTACTGAGATAAACCCCCATTTTTATTTTGGGGGTTCAAAAAGGATATTCGTGACATTCTGAGGTTTTGATTTTGATTTGAAAAAAGATTTATTAGTAATGGCTTGAAAAGAGCACCGGGCAACTAAAGATCTGTTGCTACCTTCCTTACTTAGCATCATACTTTGACATGTGCCGCAGGGTCTTCCCAAGCCTGGCAGCCCATAGGACTGACTTGCTTAAAGCACATCAGTATCGATCACCCACATCAGCCAGCTCAGCTGGGGGCATCCTTTGGCAAAAGTGCAGAGAGCAGGGCTCTCAAGCCATAGCAAGCTACCTTACACACGTGGATACCACATCCATACCTGGTGTGTGATTATTTCTCATTATATGGATTGCTCACATGGCAAGGTACTAGTCACTGAGTACAAAGAAAGGAAACTGGGCATTTGGAAATGGTGAGCAGTATTCAGAGCCATGCAGTTTAATAGGGTCATATGGATCATCAAGTCTCTTGCATCGAAGTGTTACTTGATCACGGCATGAAAAAAGAAGAAATGAGGAGCATTGCACAACTCACAGGAAAAATGATTTCTTCTGCTGCATCAGGAGCTAAATCCCATAGTCGCTCTGGATGCTAGACCAGGGGTTGTCAACTGGGGGTATGCGTAGCTCTGAGGGTACTTGGGAAGGCCCAAGGCAGTATGCGTGGGTGGGCAGGGACGGAGCGCCACCACCCCGCACCATGTCCTCCCAGGAGCAGGGCTAGGGTGGGAGGTAGGCCAGCGGCACCCCTCTGTGGGCCGCACAGGCACCCAGTTGGTCGGACATGATGGGGCAGGAGGGGAGGCAGAAGCTTGCACATGGTGTCATCCACCACCCCGTGCTGCTGCTCCGCGTTTGGCCATTTGCCACCCGCCCTGCTCTACATCCGGCCGCCGGGGGTACACTTATTAAAAAAGTTTGAAAACCCCTGTGCTAAACTAATAACCCATGGGCAGACCTACCATTTTGAAAAGAGAGGTAAAGCTGGTGAGGGTCACCATCACATATAAAACAATATATATTTTTCTCCAGTTAAAAAAATAAAACCTAGAAATGTTATTAATATGCTAAGGGCCCAGGGCTGTATTATTCAGTTTAATATTACAGCAAAAACAAATATAACATGTTAGAATGGGTTAAAAATGATCTGCAGGGCTGTGAAATAGGAGATTCATTACCAGAGTTGCATCAAAAAGGATAGCTTAATTGGCAGAATATCAAGAGCATTAAGAAGAAGAGAGGTTTGTTAACACCTGTGGAATGAAAAGCTTTGAAGGGATCAAGTAGATTATAATGAGTCAAGTGGATTCCCTCAGCACTGTCTGACTAGAAATGCTACTGCCACTGCCAGGCAATTGGTTTTAAACTTTGGGTGGACCAGGAATCCAGGAATCAAAGTGGGGTGCCAGTATACCAGTGTATCTGCACCCCCTCCCCATCCACCCCTGTAATGACCTAGCAGGGTAAGGCACAATTCTGTATTTCTAGAGAAGTCCCAATGCCCAGTCTGACATGGTTAGTTATAACAGTCAAAGGAGAGAAAAGTGATCACATGACTTTTCTAAACAACCAATATGGCACTAAATTGAAAATTAAAATGGTATTTCCAGCAACCCATTGACAAGTATGTTGCAGCCCAGGAATACATGGGTGAAGGAACATGCCAATCATTTGAATACTGGGATAATTTTGCATCTGTTCACAAGCAGAGGGAGGAAAAAAATCACTCAATCCTTGAATAAAATATTTGTCATGAATACATTCACCCTAGTGTAAGAAAAAACACACTTTTGAGTTCATGATAGATCAAGCACAGCTGCTGAGCTTTTTCATTTCCAAAGCCCTTATGACAGAACTCATACTCACACAGGATCTTCTCAAGCATAAGCATGCCACTCTTGTAGCACAGACTAACAATATATATATACCTGGGGATCCTCTAAAATAAAGGCCACCGGTGAGATGTAGTCATGCAAACAGCGTTCTGCGCAGCCTTCTTGACCAAGGGTTTTAAGAAAACCCTCTGTTTTTATGGAAAGAGCAAGGAGATCATCATTTTACAAAGCTCTGTTTTTAAGATCCCATTTGGAGAATTCATACACAGTAAATTGCATGGTATTCAGTGTATTCATTCACCTTGGACATATGAATACAGATTAGTAATACCAGAAACAGACAATACTTGATATAAGACGATGACACCAAATTTTGTGGCCAGAGGCACCCTATGTAAGGGATCAACTTTCATCTGCGTATTAACAAAAACACACACAGTCCAAAACCTATAGAACAACGGAGTATCCAGCTTGCCTTTTTTTATATAGTTTCAGTGCCTGAAACAGCCAGTGACTTTGAAAAATTGGCTGAATGCTGACCCCATCCAAACAAATGCACAAAGCCTTGCAAATGGAAAGACAGTGGAAAATGAGGCACTCAGATATTCAAGCAGCTGACAACCTAGAGGCATCTGAGATCATGGATCAGCATGCAAGTCCAATGTATCAGCTGCAGAGAAAGAACAAAATCAAGAGCACAAGCTACTGGATCATAATTCACATCACGTGCATATCTTTATAGGTCTATTTCTTCTCCATTTATAGCACATGTCCAGCATAGATTCTTACCACCATGTACAATACATTTAAAAAACATAGCACCCGCTGTAACATCTATGTACCTAGGCTCATCTAGTGCAATATTTGATCCCTAGAAGTGGGACAAATGTCAGAGAGAGACTTTAAAAAATCTATTGTCATCAGCAGTCCCTCAATACAAGGGTGACAGTCCAGTAAATAAGGAAGTTATTGCCAAGTCCATAGATGACTGAGGAGGTTGATCTGAGATCCACGTGTTCAACTGCAGACATGGCAAATAGTTCCAGGAGGAAGGAATATATCCTATCCTGGTGATGTCAGGTCACAGCTGTTTCCCTTTGTCTCTCTCATCTATCCACCTCCAAAGCAAAGTGAGTTTGCTCAAAATGATAACTGCCTCATTGTACATCATGATGCCAGTGGGAATGATTCAGTGCTTGAGTCTCCCAGGTATTGATGTTAATATAACATTTCTTCAGCTTGGCCTTCAAGGTGTCCTTGAATCTCTTCTTTTGCCCACCTCTAGAGCGCTGATCATTGGAAAGTTGGGAGTATAAGACCTGTTTTGGGAGCTCGTTGTCAGGCATCCTAATGACATGCCCTGTCCAACAGAGCTGGCTGCAATGCTGGTGGTGTTTTGTTCTTCTGTCCTTCCAGCTGATCTGGAGGATTTTCTGGAGACACTGCTGATGGCAACTTTTCAAAGCTTTCAGGTGTTTCTGACACAGCGTCCAAGTTTCACACCTATACAACAGGGTCGGGATGAGAACAACCTGGCAGATGAGAAGTTTGGTTTGGATCCTGACATCATGATCATTGAAAAAAGCCTCGTAATGGATTAGGAGAACAGAGGGAAAGCTTCTTCCTGTCTCCTAACAGAGACTGCTTCAATGAAAACAAAACAAAATCAAACAAAAAGGAGAGAAAATTGGTGACTGTCGCAGCCCTGCTCTTTCCATAGAGATCTAACAACAGCGGTGTACTGGGACAGGTGTCCTCACTATATTCTCCCACTGCAGGAGACAAATAACTCCCATTGAAGTCAATGGTGGTTAGTCATGTCCTGCGGTGCTAGACTAGAGCCCTCCATCTACTCTCCGTGGAGAGTACTTTGCAGAGAGCGGTGCAGGAAAAGTGTGTGTGTGAGTGAACGTGTGCATGTGAGGGTGAGAGTAAAAAAAAGCATGAGAAATCCTTTCCTTCTGCTCAGTGGCACTTTATTGGCATGATAAGCTATATAAGTGTTGTCAAGACAAAAAAAGACAGGTAGTTGAGGTCTTTGCCAAGGTAGATACAGAAGCAACAAGCGTGCACCCAGAATCCTGACATTATTTTCTCTTGTAACTATTTGCCATTAACGTCCATTCTTGATTTGCTGGCAAGGCATCTCCTAGCTTGAACTGTCTCGGTCCTCATGCAGGGTTTTGGATGATTTTTAGTCAGGGGGATTCTTCTTATCCTTGCTGATAACATAAGTAACTACCTTCTTCTAGCTTCCTAATGCTTTGGATATTGGAGTAGAAAGTGTCTTTCCATTTCAGTTTCTCATATCTCACTGATTTCACAGATGGTCTTCTCCTAGGTTACATCTCTAATTTATATTCGCTGCCTCTGTCTGTAGCGAGTGTCTGTATTATGCTCATCCCACTATAGAGGTAGTGAGGCAGCCTGCTTGTGTGAGTAGTAGGCATTAATACATCTATACATGCAAATCAGGTGCAGATGACGTACAGCTCCAACGTGTCCTTGAGATGAGTTTAGAGATGCCAATGGAGGTAACATCATCCCCCTGAGTCTACCTTGTAGGGGGGTAGAACAGCCAAATACAGTTTTAACACCTGAATGTGTCTATAGAAACAACAGTTTTGATGGTGCTTGGGACTGAAAACTCCCGTGCTTATGAACCTGAGGCTGAGGGGGTGATTCTGAGGCATTTCCTTCCTATTTTAAGCCACATTGCTGTTCCTCCTTCAGAGAGCTGTCCTGGTGCAAAACCAGATCTAGGGATGCCCTGGTTCTTATGGCTTTTTTAGGGCCTCTTCTGAAACAGAATAAAGGATTTGGGCAATGCGTTACTGCTACACCTTGTACAGCAAAATGCAACAGCTCTGAGCAGGGTCAGCATGAAGTCCTTATGCTTGTTCTGACCCAGCTGAAGAAGTGCTCTTTGCTGTGTGTATTTGTTAGGGGCTCTGTGCACTCATTTAACGCTCTTTTTTCTGCCTGTCATGTATAACCATGGATCGAGCCCACAGGTATCCCCATTTCACTAAATACTAAGCTATGATATAGCGACCCAATCCCATAAGTGCACGTATCAAACCCCTGAGAGCCATGCAGCTCCATGGCTGGCTTACTAAACATCTAAGTGACTGGCAGCAGCACTTGAAAGCAGCCTATACTTTGTTTCCCTCAGGCTTAGTAAAGACCACCCAACTACCAAATGTTATCTGAGCTAACAGGTCGGATCAGCATGTAGTTTGCCTCCTCAGGTCTCTCTCCTCTTGATTTAATTACCAGCCACAGAGAAGCCAGCACTATAAGCTAGCACAGGAAAAAATCCCAAACGTGCAAGGCTTTCTGTGGATATATGCCATAATCTTCAGCTGTTTCTGCTTCAGACGTTACTTATGACTGCCACTAAAAAGCCCCCTTGGATGGAGACTCACAAAACCTGGGCTTTTACATGGTCCACATACAAAGAACAAGCAGATGGGTCTTCTCATGTTCTTTCCTGCCTCTTTGCTTTGGTGTTTGCTCCAAAGCATAGATTTCAGCATTGTCATAAACTTCAGCTTGCTGGCTAGCTTATAGATTTCATAGATTTCATAGACATTTGGGCTGGAAGGTACCTTGGAAGATCATCGAGTCCAGCCCCCTGCCCCAGGGGCAGGAAGTCAACTGGGGTCATAGGATCCCAGCAAGATAAACATCCAAATTTCTCTTGAAGGTGTTCAAAATAGGTGCTTGAACCACCTCTGATGGCAGGCTATTCCAGACCTTGGGGGCTCGGACAGTAAAGAAGTTCTTCCTTGTGTCCAGCCTGAAATGGTCTTGCAGGAGTTTATAACCGTTCAACCTTGTCATCCCTTGGGGCACTCTGGTGAACAGACGTTCCCCCAGATCCTGGTGAGCACCCCTGATAAACTTATAGCTGGCCATCAGATCACCCCTGAGCCTGAACTTTTCCAGGCTGAACAGTCCCATAGCTCTCAGCTTCTCATTATAAGGTCTGTTTTCCTGACCTCTGATCATGCTCATGGCTCTCCTTTGGACTCTCTCAAGCTTTTCCATGTCCTTTTTGAATTGTGGAGCCCAAAACTAAATGCTGTGGCCTCACTAAGGCCGAGTGCAATGGGAGAATGACGTCCTGAGATTTGCTTGAGAAACATCTATGGATGCAAGCAAGCGTTTTGCTCGCTTTTCTAGCCACAGCATCACACGGAAGGCTCATGTTCATCTTGTGGTCAGTCATGACCCCCAAGTCCCTTTCATCCATAGTGCTAGCCAGTGTAGCACTGCCGATCCTATAAGGATGCTGCAAGGTGGAGAACCTTGCATTTTTTGGTGTTAAACACCATCAGCTTCTCCTCCACCCATTTCCTGAGCCTAAACATACGATGAAGGAAACTCCACCATGAAAAAGCAACCTCCTAGAGTTTCACTGTAACAGGAGAGGAACTATGGTCTTATTGACTAACCAGGTTGCTGGTATAAAAAAATAAACCAATCCCAAAGTCTTCTTGGACCTAGTGGCCCTTTGGGCTAACATGGTTAAAGCATGGCACTTTCTATACCCAGCAGCTCCTGGGGAAATGATGTGACCAGCATCAGGTCTTGACCCCTCAATTCAAATGAAAAGGTTGCCATTTCTGTGGGTTGGTTGGCGACAGCCTTTGGTACAAGTCTGAAGTGAAGTTTAGACTCATGCCTCTAGAACAGGAGTAGCAAGCTGCCTTAAATGCTCAGTTAGCACAGGCCTTCACCAGCAGTTAGACTGAGAGATAGTTAGCTGTGTTAGTCTGAAGTCAGGCAGGAGGCAGGACAGAGTGGCACCTGGGGCATGGACGACTGGTACCACCTTAGTCGGGGGGGGGCACATGCCCCCCCAACAACCAGTCAGCAACTGGGGAGGGTCCCCCCATAGCCAATCGTGCCAACCAGGTGGGGGTATCCCCCCACAGCCAATCTTGCTGACCAGGAAGGGGAGGAGGGGCCCCCCCATGGTCAATGTCATCAACCGGCCTGTATCTGGCACTCGCACTTCCCAGCCGGTGCTCTCAGGGGTGCACGTGCTCCCCCTGTGCATCCCCTATGCATCACCGCTGACCTGGGGGGTGGAGGAGTCTGTAAGGTGTGTGGCTCAACTCAGCCCCAGCTGCGGCAGAGTGGAGCGGTGCAGGGTACAGCCTTCCCTCCTCAGGCTCCCGGCAGTGCCTGGTAGGCTGGATAGGGTCAACTGGCAGACCAAATGTGGCCTGTGGGCCATATTTTGCCAACCCCTGGTACAGACAAAGTAATTTAGAGAGGCATAAGCTTTCATAAGCAACAACTTACTTTGTCAGATGCTATGTATGGACCTACAGGGAGCAGGTCCGGTCATGGCATCTGATGAAGCAAGCTGTTGCTTATGACAGCTATTGCCTCTCTGAATCATCTTGATATAGTTCTGTCAGCGAAACCTCCTAGCAGAGGTATAGTTTATACCAGCCAAGCAATTTTCTTGCCCATATAGTGTATAGCAAAGGAGATTACACTAGCCAGAACAGTGCACTCCTATTGCAGAATAACAGTATCTCTACACAGAGTTTTCAGAAATAGTTTTTCTAGCATACATAGGCCTGTGATGAGCATTTAGGGTACATGCTTACAAAGGAGCAGTTGCAACATGACAAGCCAGGCTCCTGTATGTGTCTGCAGCAAGAGAGAGACCCAGAATTCCTCTCCCCTATCTCCTAATCCCCTGGAATGCAGCGTTTCCATACCGATAAATGCTGCATGCCAAGTGGATTAGCATTGTCTAGACTAAAAACTTCCTTGAAAAGGTGCAGTGCAGGATCCTATTGAAGTGCACAGAGAACCTTAGGATTTCCCCTTTCATTTGGCAAGGGGCTGTTTTACAGGTAGGAAAAGGTGACTTAATTATCTTGGGGCAAGACTCTGCAGAGCCGCACTTACTGCAGGCTAAAAGTGGCCTATGGTCCCTATATCTGAAGTCTGTTACTTCAAAGACTGCAAACTCCTGTGTGGACACACTTAAACTGATAACACTCTGGTTGACGTGCGTTTACTTCATATTACTTCACCCAGTGAGCAAGAGTCCTGGATAAAATAGGCCACCTGTAAGCCAGAATAAGGGCGCAACCTTACAGAAAGTTGCAGTGGGTTAACTGAAGAAAGCAGAGCAAACCCTGTGTGGACTCTGGTATTTCAGTTTAATTTAAGTCATTTGGGATTAGGTTTTAGGGTAAACTGCTATGAGCTAGACTTGAAATACAACCAGTGTCTGTGCAGGCTCTGGCACCATGTTAACGGTGTGTAGGTACAGCATGAAGACACTGTCACAGCACCCAGAGGTTTGTCTGCAGCACCGTTGACATACCCAACTCAGCTTTAATGTAGCCGGATCAGGTAGCAATACCAGACACAGAGGCACAGACATCTTTGGGATAGGTACCCGAGCAAGTTCAGTCTCCGGTGGGTTTCTACAGCCTTATTCCTACAGACAGCATATAATCAGTCTGTGCAGGTGAATGCTGTTAAAGATCTCAGAGCTGGAGAGCCTGGATACTTTCATTCCCTATAAATATTATTCACTCAGCCTTTATGTTTCAAGTCACCGGATCCCTGCAGGGGCAGGAAGGAGTCCTGTCTCTCCCCCATATGGAGTGCTGCACAGTTTACCAGGTCTCTTCCTGATATGTAGCCTGGCCACTGCAGGAAGCAAGAGACTGAGCTTGATGGACCTGTGGTAGATCCACGTATTAGTAGGGAGTCTGATGTGAGCGCCCCTATCTTTGTACTGTTCCAGTGACACATTACTGAACTGAACAGAAAGAGAAGTGGCCCGTGACACATGCTCACACACAGGGAATTTCCCACACGGGTTCTTCTCAGATGCACTGTCAGAAAAACCAGGTGAAAAGCGGTGTCGTTTCTCAGACTTATGCAAAATGTTGCCAACTTCCCTGTTTATCTTGTGAATCGCTATGAGTAAGGCATCTTAATTTAGAGGCAAGAAAACATCTGCTGTAGATGGAGGTAAAGAGAACTTCAGACACTACTGGGAACACTGATCATACAGAGAGTGATAACTGCCGATAGCCTGTGGTTGGTCTTCCTAAATAATGCAACTGCAGAGCCAAGGTGACCTTTCAGATATCTCCCTCCATAGCATCTGCAGCTTTCCTCATCATAGGTCTGTGTCCTGCATCGGGCCCTGGTGTCTGATCTTGCCCTGATTTCAGCTGCTAGACGCCCACTGTTGCTAAGCTCCATGCAGCTCCTTGAACACCCAAATCCCCCCTCTCTGCAGCCATTACCACCTGCTATAATGCGAACAACCAAATCCCACCTCTCTGCAGCCATTACCACCTGCTATAATGTTCCAGTAATAATAGCTCCAACTATAAACAGCAATATTAATTAAAACACTCTCCTGGTAAGTAGGCATGCTCACAGAATGAAACAGCTTAACACATCCATGGCCTAGTTAACACCTGTCTTTGTTAGTGCTTTTGGTTCCCATGCCAATCTTTTCCAAGCCACCCAGGGTGCAGTTGAGAAAATGTCCTTCTCCACCCGTTGTTCAGGTCATGGCAATATTCTGCACTGAGCCCTTGATCTAAGAGGGGAAGCACACAACCTGCGGTCAAATAGAGAATGGGCTTGAAAGCACCATATCATATTACCACTTGTATTGTGTAGCTCAGTGGTTTCCAGGAAACTCCCTCCCGCACTTTAAAACTCTTTGCACTATATTTGCTAAAGTCTTCATTACAGAGGTAGTTATGTTGCCTCTTCATAAAGTCTTGGCGACCAGTCACTCCAAATGATCCCAAGACCCCGTAGCAGTTGATTTCAGAGATGGGATCATGCTTCAAGCTGATTGTACCCCAAGAAGCACAGGTGGCATGAAAACCACGCTTAATTGTGAACTCCCGTTGCAGAGACAGAACCTGACAACCTGGCTGCCCCAGAGAAAACCTGCGCCTGCCATTGCAGTGTCTGAATCTAGGAAGCACGGCTAAGAGCTTGGCTTCTAAAACCCACGAGAGACACCTAAACCAGCTGGTTAGCAGCCAGCAGCTCCCACGGACTTCAGTGACAGCTGCTGGGCTTGAGGCACTTTTCTAAAGAAGTAATCTGTTAGGGACAACATTTCCAATGCATATAAAGTGAAGTTCAAGCGCCTAATTGTAGGCACCCAGACAAGCAGCTGCAGGGTGTTATAGGACTCTCCCTCAGAGCTCAAGCTGCATGGGTGAGGAAGTGTTCATGTAAAAGGAGAACTTGCTTCATCTCACAACCATTGGATACAGGGCTGAGAAGACAATACCCACCTGCAACCACGGAGGCCAGACCACCAGCTCTACCCAGGGTCCAGTGATTTATAGAGGCTACCCAGCTATGGTTGCATCCATTTTGCTAACTTACAGTGCTAGGCACTGTACCAACTCACACGGTGCCTTAGAATGGCGCTGAGCACGCACTGGTCGGCTCTACCTCTCAGCACAGTTTACTGGTGTGCACAGTGCCATGGTAAGGTGACTCGACTGAGCCTGGCATGCTGCTCCACAGGGCAGCACAGTCTCTCAGTGCAGCGCTCCCCTGTGCCTTTGGGCATACCCAGTCTCTTTGCATTCTGTGCACACCTACCAGCTGCCTTTGAGAGAGTTAGCACATCACGATGCAGCACGGGACCAATCGCTGACTTGCAAACAGGCATTTGACAGAAACATCATCAGAAGTGAAAACACCAGCCCTCGTGTGCTACCTCACTACAGAGCAGCTACAACTACAGTGCAATGTCTCAGAAAGCAGCCTGGGAGCATGGATACACAGCCAGAAGCAGGGAGCATGTGCCAGGGGAGCCCTAACACAAACAGAAGGCAGATGTGCTTGTCTGGAAAAGTTGCTCCTGGCTGGGCTGTCTGGAACAAGAGGATCCCATTCATTTACCTTTGGGCCCGAGGTGGATGCACAGCTTGATCAGAAGCCCTTGGAAGGCATCATGAGGAAGCTACTACAGTGTGTGCTCAAATTAATACAATCTTCGGCAAAGATAAAGGTACTCCCCAGGAAAGTCACTGCTGAGCCAGGCACTGCTGAGCCAGGTACACCAAGGCAGCTCTGTGGGGCAGGAGACAGTCTATAAACTGGTGACAGCATTTTTGCATTGTTGCAAAGCAGTAAACAGGATGGTGTGCTACCAGCAACAAAACAGCTTATTGCAAAGCCTAAATGCTGTAGTGTTTACCCCATGCCACCTGGTGAGGCATGAGCTGTGCAGGCAAAATGAGATGTTGCTTAAAAAAGAGCTGACAGCATGACAGACATGTGCTTCATGCTTGGGGAGAGTCCATGAACCAGCGGGCAGTGTGTAAAGGATGCAGTGATCAATAAGAGAGGGAAATTCTTACAACTTGGGGATATCCTAACTTCAGCCTGGGAAAAGGCCAGAATGGGTTTCTTCCACTTGGGTGGCAAGAGCAGCCAGGAGACCGCTTGTCCAGTTTCTGGGAGGTGGACCCTCTGGAGGGCACTCAGGCAAGACTTGTGGCAAGGAAATCACATTCTTGTACGCTTTGCAGGTATGGCCTACCTGGCACACTATACTCAGGCAGTGGACTGCAGTGCTTTGCACAGAACTCAAATGATTCAGCGTCAAACGGGCACCCGCAATGCAACAGGAAGGCAGAGCAGGCAGCCAAGAGACTGGAGTTAGGCAAAACACACAGGAAGTGATCTATAATTGGCAATATGAGCTCATCACACCACACCCTCCAGGGACTAGGCAGCAACCTGGGCCAGGGCCTAACGGGCCCAAGATCCAAGACAATGCTTGGTGTGGGGGCAGTCTACTGAAGCCAAGCACAGGAACGGCAGACCGGACACAGACACCACAATCTGCTTAGTGAATGTCAAAATCAGTCAAACATTTGTTACATCAAAGTCGTCAAGGACCTAAGGTGCCATGCACCGGCAATCAGGTCTGGACACGCCTATCTAATACTTGCACAAAGGATGACAGGCAGGACCAAAGCGAAGACAAGGTGGGGCTGACAGGAGCAATCAGATAATTCACAACACGGAAGCAACAAAAAGAGCCAATAAAATACCACCCAGCAGACTGAAAACAGCAACTAGATGCACGCTACAGAGATGCTCCCCCCACACACACTGCACCATGCACCTGTCCCCCTTCTATGCACTGTGCCCCCCACTGCTGCACCGTGTGCCTGCACCCCTCCCCAGCACTGTGCCCCACCACTGCTGCAGCATGTGCCCCCAGGCTCCCTCTCAGCTCCCCAGTCCACACCACTGCCCCTGGCCTGGGGACAGGCAGCAAAAGCTGGAGGATGGAGAGAGTCCAGAGATTGCTGTACCCAGAGCAATGAGGGCAGTAGCTGCCAGGTGGGAGCCCCGTGGCTGCCCCATAAGCCCCTGTGGGCTGCAAACAGCCTATGGGCAGCCAATTAGCAGCCTGGCTTGGAGGAAGCACCTGGGAGCCAACTTTGCAGCATGTGATCAAAGACACACTCTGTAGTAACTGTCGGTGGGGAAGGCCACCGGGTACTATCCATATTGATTCACAAAAAATTGCTCTCCTGGAAGTGGTGATCTTGCTGCTTGAAACTCCGGTTTTGGATTGCTTCCAGAACACCCTGGGAGTCGAAAAACAATAAAGGAGACGGGGGGCCACAACGCCTCTGTGTCAGAAGTTCTGCAAAGGCTGAAGCTACTTTAGCTCGCATGAGCTAAAGGCTAAAGATATTTTGCTCACGTAAAAGGCAATATGAGTACAGGCTACGTTTGGTTAATGAGCCTAGTGCTAAGTGGATGTAAATGAAAGAACAGACAGGTATTTGTCCTTGTTCTGGAATCTCAAATGAAAGCCTGCATCTGCAAAGGTCCTGCATGGATTTGGGGGGGAAAGTCAGTATCTGTGCTCCCAGTCCATACCTAGTAACCTCACGCTTTAACACCCTATGGGAAGCTTGTTTCTGCTTTCTAGCTCCACCTACTGGAGCAGGTTGACAACACAAATCCAATCGGAGCCCTAAGATCTGAAGGTTTGGTTTGGGGGTCCGATTTGTATGGTGTGCTGTTAGACCCACGTGAGGAAATTGTCGTGGAAACACACGCAGCATACTTTTGGGTCAGGTCAGCAGAAGCTTTTATTCAAAAGAAACTACAGCTGTAGGGGGGGACTCCAAAGTGACATGGATCTCCCAAGCACTTGGAAGGGGTCCCCCCCCAAGAGCAAAATCAGGAGGCTTATATACTTTTTAACAGTTGCTTACAACTCACGTGATCATATAGTGAAATTAGCATGAAAAGCGGCTATAACATTACTTCATTATTTCTTTGCTGTAATCAGGATGGGAACTAATGGGGGAGGCGAGGTTAGTTCACAAACCTCCTTCTTGCACCTGCAAATCAGAGTTGTACATACTTTTTGCTATCTTCAAGGCCGCGGTGAGCGAAGCAGTTGCAGAGGAGTTACAAAGAACAAACACTTTCTCTTATCTGTTCTACTATACAGAGCCAGCAATTCTCCACAAAGCGGTTATGTCATCTTATAACTAAAATAGTCAAAGTTTAAGGCGCATATTTTTTCTGATTCCACAGTTCCCCCCCTTTGAGACTATTTAGTCTCACTTTACCCTTAAATTTTTATTCTCATGAGCCCCTCTATTTCATCGTGCAGCCTTTCATGTTTTCTTTCAATCTGCTCACACTTTTGTAACACCATTATTCTAGACTCTGCTGTGGGTTTTCTTGCCTTGCTAAAGCTTCTCCTGCTGGCTTTCACGCAGCAGAGGATCAGTTGCACTAAGACATAAAACATTATCAGAACTATCAAGACAAACAATATTCCATACAGGATTTTCTTGCCAAGGGCCCCGGAATCTGGGAGCCAGGAGGTTAGCCAAGACCACATTTCTTTTAGACCCCAGTCAGTATTTTCTGAGGCCACTTGATGTAAGACCCTTAACTGACTTCGGATTTTACGAATGTCAGTTTCAATTCGCATGTCCTGATTGACATAGACACAACAGGTGGAGTTTACTAAGGCACATACTCCTCCCTGGGATACCAATAGGTAATCTAGGGCTACGCGGTGTTGTATAGTTACTTGTGAGATCTGGGAGATCTCTTCTTGCAGAGCCTGAATTGCATCCGCAGTGGCATTTCCCATAGCTTCCATTGTGGCTGAAATGTTAATTATGGCTAGTTCCAATTCTCTTACTCCAAGCCACGGTATGAAGGTTCTCACAAATTGATGGAACCCTGTGTTTCTGGTAGCTAAGGGGTTAACCGCCCTTTTCATGTGATGGTTGAAATTTTTTACTTGTTCCAGATATATTGTACTATGCATTTCAAAACCAGGGATAACACGTCCAAGAGTGCATGCCCCCACCCAATTCCAGGGCAAGATTTTATGAGCCCTGTTTCCGCAGAGCCAGTAAAGGCCTGGGGCAGAAAGGGTACTCAAATCTCGACAGGTGTTGTGCCATATCCGGCACTTTCGATTAATATGCATCGTATAGGACGGACCACGTTCAGCTGTTATCCTGCTGGACCGAGATATATTACAAGAAGTAAAATTGGAGTCAATGTAAAATTCCGATCTGTTTGCAATGAGAGCAACATGAGGTTCCTTAGAAAAGTTGTAGACCATGAATCCTGTACAATTGAGAGAGGGTACATTACCCAACAGGATTCCACTGGTGCTATTGGGGCTATAATCTAGAGTAGTTAGGCAATGAGGGTAGTGTCCTACAGGTGTGGCTTTATTATAAGCTCCGGTGTTGTTGGATCTGTAACAGAAAGGCGCCTCTACTCTTGGGGAGATTATCCAGTTAGCAGGGGCGGCCCTCCATTCTTTAGGAGCGGACCGATGGGCAGCTAACGAGTAGTGTCTAACGAAGCCGCCGTTTATTGTTCCCCATTGCCGGAGGGATATTGGTACTCCGATCATTGGGATTCCTTGTTGTAGGTGCGCTGGGCTGTGAGAGCATATCCAGCAGTCACTTTTATTTCCAGCTTGAGCCACCGTACGGGAGATCTGCAAGTACAAATTTTTCTCCCACCCCCCTTGGGTGATACTGAGATACCCAAGTGTGATATATAAGGATATCAGTGCCATTTTTAGATACAGGAGGGACAAAGAATTTTAACAACAAACATAACCAGCACCAGAAA
>NW_005842014.1:1675468-1689204 GCF_000455745.1 Alligator sinensis
TGGCTTGGCAGGGTTCAAGATGATACGCACTGGTTCAGCACTCAGCATGTGCCCCACTTCATTTGCATGGGTGGACCACAGCTGTGGAGGTACTCGTGCCAACAGTTCCTCTTGCAAGTAGGAAGTGTCAGGTTCAGAGTACTCCTGGGTTAGCAAAGCCACAAGCTCAGTTTCCCTATGTTCTGGTACCTCAAGGTAAACACCATCTGGGCTACAATAAATCACGCATCCCAGTTTACACAACAAATCCTTACCAAGAAGGTTGACAGGTGCACAGGGGCTAAGAAGAAAGGCATGATTTTCAGACAAAGGGCCAATAGAGATGGAGACAGGTTCAGAGACGGGATGTGGGATAGGTTGTCCGCCTATACCGACAGCATTTATAGTTTCAGGAGAATAAGGTAGAAAAGGAAACTCAGCAGCCTTTAGCGTGGAGCGGGATGCTCCGGTGTCGACAAGACAGGAGACAGGTTTACCAGAAATAAGGCATTCAACAAACGGACCAGATTGGTCAGTAGCAAGCAAAGGAGCGATGATGTCACTGTCCCTCAGGCTGTCCTATTCAACACTGGGAAAATTGACAGGAAGTGGAGGTGGGGGCAGGGACTGGGGTCTGGGTCCTTGGCCGGGGCGCTTGGGGCATTCTGATTTCCAATGTCCTTCTTGCTTGCAATAATGACATTGGTTCCCATAGCCTGGGTTTTGTGGGCTCAAGGATCTATCTCTTCCCCTGAATCTACCCGGGCCTCCCCTTCCCCGTCCTCGTCCCCTTCCTCTACCTGGACCCTGCAACTGAGAAATCTGTAAGGCCATTAACTTAAACTCGGCATTGTCTTTAGACCGTTCCAATTTGTTATGAAAATGGTTAGCCGCAGCAAGGACTTCAGTCAAATCTTTAGTTTCCCAGCCAATAATTACTGTTTGAATTTTCTCAGCAATTTTAGGGTTAAGTCCCTGGATGAATGCTGCCACTATTGCTTGTTTAGCATTTCCGACTGGGTTATCCATTCCTGAGTATCGTTCAAATGCCTGTTTGAGGCGTTCCAAATAGTCACTGGGGTGTTCATTTTTGTTTTGTTTACAGGTATTTATTTTGGTCCAGTCTGCCTTTTTTGGGCAAATTGTGAGAACTGCCTGAACCAAAGCATTTCTCTTGTCAATAAAGTCTTGGCCAATCCCTGGGTTTTGATCTGGCCAAGTACAGGCAGCATACAGACGTAGCATAGTTTCCTTGGGCAAAATCGATCGCATGAGCTGATTAATGTCAGCCCATGTTGGATTATAACAATTTATAACAGTCTGCAATTCTTCCTGAAATTTTTCTGGGTCTTCCCTGATTTTGGGGAATTTTTGAGTTAAATTGTAGAGATCACCTGGAGTCCAGGGTGCATGCACGGTTACTATATTTTGTCCATCGGTGCCAATGCCTGGCATTTGTCTTAGGGGGTAAACTTGTGCAGCTCGGGATCTAAGATTGATGGGAGATCTTTCCATGCCTATTCCCATTCTTCTAAATACACCTGTGGTGGGTTGTGACCCAGGAGTAAATTGCCACACTGGTGATGATTGAGTGGCAGATATGGTGGATGAGTCCAGACTATTAAGCTCCGTGGATGGATTTACTGAAGGAGCTTCAGCTAATGAGTTACTAGCCTGGGCTGCAGCCTGATGTTGAACCGGTTGTTGCTGATGTGGGAGTCCCAGGAGAGCAGGGTTCGAACAAAGGTCAAGGATATCCTCTGCTGGCTCCGGTGGTGGGGGCGCCCCGGGCAATGCTGGATACATCGGAGCGGTGGCCGGCGTGTAATTTGGGGGAGCAGCCAATTTCTCCCGAACAGCTTGTAACTGCTGTTTTAATTTTTCTTGAGAGTCTTTTAGGCTCCTAGTTTGAGATTCTGTCCGCCTTTTGGACATTTCATCATACCAATAAAAGAACGCGTCCCACTGGTTTTGTGGTGTTTTGGATCCACGGGACTCTAAAGCCCCTCTTAAGTGCACTATTTTATCCTGATCAAATGTTCCTTCTTGTGGAAAATGCTTCACAGGATCATCCCTAGTATACCAGTTCCACTTATCCAGGTACTTGCAAGCCTCGGGAGAATAGTGTGTGTACATAAAGTACGCCGGAGTCCCCTTAGGGGGGACGGGAACTTGTTTAGACTGACTCGTTCCCATTTTCAGTCACACAGGGAGACGTAGGAGAGGCTTATTTAGGATGTCCGGGCCGCTCAGTGCCTTGCCCCGCAGTTTTTCACTGCCCAGACAAAAGGCTTCTGACCCGACACCGGCTCATAAAATGGAAATGGGAAGGGAAACACAAGAGGAATCCTTTCACTCCTGCTCTCGGCAGAAGCTACTGGGACAAGGGGTTTGGAAAAGACAAAATCACTCAGACGCCCTGTCCACTGGGTCACGAGGTTTCAGCTGGGCCCCCTTGCTTTCGACGCTACCTTTTTTAGGCAGAATCGGGGCGGCTAGACCCAGCCTTAGTCCCAGACCTGGTCAGTGGCTCATTTTTCTAAATGCACACACACACATTTATTCAATCACTGGGAAGCCCTGTCCACTGGGTCACGAGGTTCCAGTTGGGCCCCCTTGCTTTCAAAACTGCCCTGTCAGGCAGAATTGGGGCGGCTGAACCCAACCGTAGTCTCAGACCTGGTCAGTGGCTCATATTTCTAAATACACACACATGCACATTCATTCAGTCAGCCAGACCTCCTCCCCCACACCGCCTTAGTTAATTAACGACAAGCCCGATGTGCTGTAGGATGAAGGTGCTTCATACAGTTTCTCCCTAAATAAAACGTACGTTACCAGACACAAAATGGGATCCTTTACCAGACAGAAAATTTTAGCCGGCAGTAAGGTTCAGACTGACCTGTTTTAACAAGGTTCAGATCCAGTTACCACGGCCAAGTTGGGAGCCTACAGGCAGTCCTCCTCCGAAACCCCAATAGAGATTTTGAATTAGGTCTCTTACCTCTCAAGTTTGGCGCCTCGGGGTTCGGGGGGGGCAGTCTGCGGTCCTCCTTTCTCAGCCTGTGTTCTGGATCCGAGTCACGGCACCAGGAATTGTCGTGGAAACACACGCAGCATACTTTTGGGTCAGGTCAGCAGAAGCTTTTATTTAAAAGAAACTACAGCTGTAGGGGGGGATTCCAAAGTGACATGGATTTCCAAACACTTGGAAGGGGTCCCCCCCCAAGAGCAAAATCAGGAGGCTTATATACTTTTTAACAGTTGCTTACAACTCACGTGATCATATAGTGAAATTAGCATGAAAAGCGGCTATAACATTACTTCATTATTTCTTTGCTGTAATCAGGATGGGAACTAATGGGGGAGGCGAGGTTAGTTCACAAACCTCCTTCTTGCACCTGCAAATCAGAGTTGTACATACTTTTTGCTATCTTCAAGGCCGCGGTGAGCGAAGCAGTTGCAGAGGAGTTACAAAGAACAAACACTTTCTCTTATCTGTTCTACTATACAGAGCCAGCAATTCTCCACAAAGCGGTTATGTCATCTTATAACTAAAATAGTCAAAGTTTAAGGCGCATATTTTTTCTGATTCCACAAAATAAACAATTGTGAATTAGGTGCCTGAATATACTTAGGAGCTAGCCCCTTATATTTGCATTCATTGGTATAATATGCTACATTAAGTGAAAATAATGGCATATTAGCGCATGTTTGATACAATCACATTGGGGGTGGACTTACGTATATATATATATAAAGTACTTCAAATTCAGACATTTTGAGTTGCTTTTAATTTGTATCACTTCAGTACTGTACAGATGTACAGCAGTCTCCCAGCTAGTGTATCAGAATCTTCTCCACTTCATCTGCAATCCTTTTTTATATGGTTCAGACCATGGGTGACTAGTGCCTCCCGAGTCTGGGGGGGGCACCAGATCACCGAGGGAGGGGAGGTGTCTGGGGGAACACCCCCCCCCCAGCCACCAATCGCTGACCGGTGGGGTGGAGGGGCATCCCTCAGCAGCCAATCACCAGTGGCACTTCTGGTTTCACAGCTGGCACTTCCAGAGGGTGAACGGGCGATCTCAGGGGGTGCACGTGGATGCACTATGCATTGCTAGTGGTTTAGACCAATTTGTAGCACTGTAGCCCTGCATATCATCTGTCAGCCCCATTTCTACAGCACTCCAAAATTGTTTGAAGTAATATAAACATTTCATCAGGCCATACCCTTGGCAATCGTGTGACTTTTGTTCTGGAATAGAAAGATTACACACACACACACACACACACACACACACACTTTGCTCATCTTCTTAAACATGTTACATATATCCATGCAGAAGACAAAAACGTATCCAGGGAAGAAAGCACCTTTACTGTAATGTATGAAAGGAGAGACCTTGAAGCAAGGGCTTCAAAACACAGCCTTTCAAGCCAACACAAAGTCACAGTGTAGCACAGTGTAGGAGAGAAGTCAGCCTCAGAATGATTGAAGCTTCCCTGCATGCTCGAGGTAAACCAAGCCAATAACCAATGGTTAAAAAAAGCACAGCTGTGTAATCAAAAGACCATTAAAATATGAAGAGTCTTTAGCTATTCAGAGCTAAAGACATGGCCTCCACACATTTCTCTTTGGTCTTCCCTAAGGGGTCAAGAGAAACCTTTGTTTTCTCTCCTGTATTTGTTCAGGAGACAATGTGTGCAAGATACAGTCAGGGAAGTTGGACACCTGATAATAGCTCCATCTCAGTGAAAAATTGTTGCTACTCTGACTTTATCTTGTGCTGCTTTTAATACCCGATCACTGCTAGTCTTTGTATTAATGTTAAATAGATTCTTTTTTTCCATCCTGGCTTGGTCCCTTCTGTTGTCTGTTGCCAATGGATCTTTCTTCCTCTCTCATAGCTGTGACATGTAAGGCTAAGCAAATTGATTTGGGCGGCAACAGAATTGGTCAGACATACATTAAGTAATGACCTGGAAAGCGAGTGGACAACAAGGGTGCAAAGTTCTGATGGGAAATATAGGGGAACTCTTTCCAGGATCTATTTAGAAAAAGTTGAGAAGTAAAACTCGGTCCTTCCATGAGATGTAGAGTTACACATTAGTTGAATAGAAAGATGATCTTGCACCTGGAAAGGACACATGAGCCCAGTTCTGATACCAGAGGCCAAATCCAAAGAGAGATACTAGATAAGTATGGAACTGAGTAGCAGACAGGTGAGACATGGGCAGCCCTGTATTTCCAGCTGACTCCCAAGGAAGGAGCTAGGTATTTTGAACTACAGACTACATACAGACTTTACAAGCTGGAACTTGGAACCTCTGCTCTTTTTGGAGAGAGAACAAATTACAATTAACTCCCATTCTGAGAAAAGGTGATCCATGGGGGAAACTCAGTTGTCGAAAGTTGCTTTTCATTTTTAAGATATTGCTAAGTACAAAATATGTGAGAAGAATGGTGCTGTGGTTACCATCCTAAGTGAAGCTTGCTTTCACTTCCTAACTCCATTACGCTCTTCTCTGTGACCTTGGCCAAACACAGACATTCAGTTTCTTCTAGGAGAGTTGCTGCTGTCCTATTAGAAATGACGAGTGCACAGATATTCAGGATTTTTCTCCTAGAGCAAAAATGGCTGCTCCAGGGGAACCCCCCCCGCCGAACAACCAGAATTAAATCACTACCAGGAGAGTTTCTCCTGGGAGACTGAACTTCTGTACGCATACTTTCTGAGAGATGTTGTAGCACAATCCTCTGGCATGCCAACATGATTTGCTTACAGCACCTCGCTCTCCTCCACAATGGTCCAGGGAGACAATATATCACTTGGGCTAGATTCTACTGCTCCAACTGAGCAGGGAGCCCTTCACAATCCTCACAATGTGCTGCTGAGACACAGACGGTGAGACAGCTTGGGTCAGCCAATCAGGGCTGCCCTGTACATTGCTGTCATCTGCCACCAGGCATACTGGGGAGGCTGTGGAGCACACTGAGGTGTGTGCATAGGGATCCCCTGAATGTGCAGTGGCTTGGCATTGAAATGTGTGTTCAGTGTTGTTAGGGTAAGTTTTCCACCAGGAAAACAAAACCCGGAGAATTCTGCTGGATCATTTGAACATGTGCACACAGCCCTTGTAACTTCATCACTTATGGTCTCAATTCCCCCTCTGCAAGACGTGGTAAGTAGTACTTGTCACCTCACAAAGCACTTGTGAATTCAGTAAGAACTGTGAGTGGTGATAGTGATGGTGGCATGAAAGCACTCCTGATACACAGAAACTCCCTGCTTATCTGGTTAGCACCATGTCTGGTACTGGATGGATTTTCTCGGATGCACAGTGGGCGATGTTGAAATGTAAGTGTTGTAGTGCGATTTCACGCATCGATTTCTTGTTATTTGATGAGCAGGAATAAGAACTGAATCTAGCTCATTGTGTGGGCAGAGTCCAGAAGAGTCCTGCCTGCGGTTATTGGAATGCTAATTAATTGGAGGCTTTATGTAAGTAATCAATCTTCTGATTTCAAAACTTCTCAGAAGTTCAATCTAGCCTTTGTCAGGGGTTCCGAAATGCACAACCATATTTGGATCTGCAATTTTAGTCTCTTTTTCTAATGGCCCATTTTTTAAGTGACCTAAATATATAGTGGCTCTGGAGCCCCCCTGAACTTTGTAGTATTCTGACATCTGCTCTATATTGTCCCATCCCCAGTTGTAGCTAATTTATAGGCATGGTGCCATTAAAATGGTCAAAGTTTCAGACCATAAAATAAGGCACTAGCTCTAAAGGTTAGCTCAGAGAGACAAATAACTATGCATGCCCCCATTTTCATAGAAAAGTCCACCACCACCCAGAACTGCAGGAACAGAAAGAGAAAAGCAAGAGACCGTATATGATTAAGACATGGTTTTGATGAAGGTCCCACAACATGAGGTACTGGCAGTGCCAGGAATGCAAATGACAAGTTTTTTGTTTTGGGAGGTTTTTTTTGTTTTGTTTTTAAGCCATAGAAGGAAAGAACTGAATCACAAAGAGAAGCAGAGCAAAAGAGTGAACTTCACTGAGCTGTAGCTATTGTGAGTAAATAGCGTTGAGTTTGCAAAGAGGTTTGGAATTCATTAACCTTTTTCCTGTAATAGAAACCAACATGTTTTTCCAAGGCTGACTCTATTTAAAAACAAACAAAATCACTCTTGTCTTTGAAGGTAAGTGCCCCTGCTGAGACAAACACCTTACTTACAAGCCTTTGTGACCTGATGATTTGTGCAAGAAAAAGTTCAGCTCCTGGGAGGGACACCCCTGCTGACCCGGTCAGGGGGTAGAGGTCGGACAAAAGTCGGTCTGCATGCTCTCCGTGCAGGTTTAGGGGTTGAGCGTGAGGCTGGCAACCTCTTGCTCAAAAAAAATGTTTGCCATGGAAACCAAGGAGAGATCTCAGCCATCTCAATCTCAGATTCCTGCATCAGCGAGCAAACTGTATGAGAAGTACCAGCCAAACCTTGCTGCGGTAAGAAGCTTGAAGAGTCCGGCTTTGCTCTACATTATGCATAGGGTTATGGGATGCACGCAGGATGCTGTAAGATGGAAAATCAGCTCAAGCTAAAAGAGAAATGGAAAATGATGGTATTGACATTCTCAGTGTGTGTGTGTCAAGATGGCTCGGAGCAGATTGCGCCAAACTGAACAAGAAAATGATGATCTACTCAGGAACCCCAGCTGGAAGAAAATTGCTTAAAAGAGAGGACTGCAGTAACTGCTACAAACGGCATGGGGTCAGGCTGCTGTCAGTCTGAGAGAAAATTCTAACTGGAACCTGCAGGGCCACTGACAGTAGATTTTGCGAACAACAAGTATTTTTTTGCCCAGTCTGTTCTTATGTGTATCGTATTTTCATGCTATGCAATAGTGTTGAACAAAAAACTGCCAAGCAAAACCACCATAAAGTCAAATTACATGAGCAGGGCCAAAAAAAATGTCCTTCCTGACTTCTACAGGGGACCAGCAGAAAACACTACACGTGGGTTTGCAATATAAATATGATGCAATGAGTATTAGAAGTATATTGGGAGCTCAAGTGGGAAGGAATGAATCGCAATCACATGCAGCGATCAGTTTTTCTTGCAACCGTCTCATTAAGGGCACTGACAGACATGCAGCTCCCTGCCATAGCGCATGGTGCTTTGCAGGAAGTGCCATGAGTTACAGTAATCCCCCGGACCCAACAGGTAGTCGCTATTGGGTCCTGGGGATTGGGGGATGAGTGACTCTGAGTCTTCAGCTGCTCTCACTAGCCCTGCCACTCCCCCATCCCAACTCTGGTGCTGTCTTCAGAAGGGGAGCAGGGAAGGGAGTGGAGGGAAGGGAGTGGAGGGAGCCCAGTCAGCACTGAAGGGGATCCAATCTACCTGCCCCACCTTCCAGAGGGAACTCCTCCCCTCCCTCTCCCCTCCTGCTTGAAGACAGTGCCGGGAGCAAGGCTGGGCTGTGTCAGCCGAACCCTGCTCCCAGCACAGACTGACACAAGTTAATGAAGGGGCTCCGCCCCCATGTTATGAGGATTCAGACTGTTGCATGATCAGGCACTTTTAAAGTGCTCTGCAGCCATGCTCTTCTGTAAGGTCATGGTTGTACAGCGCTTCAGGGGGGCCAATCATGAGACAGTGTCCCCTCTGCCAGCACCCTCTGATATCAACATATTGAGTCCCTGGCACCTCTGATCACAAACTTTAATTTCTAGCTCCTGTCCCACAATCCCTTCCATGAACTAACTAAGCTCCATCTTGAAACCAGTTAGGATGTTTGCGCTGTTTGGAAAGTAATGCCAGAAAGCTTCTCCTTCGATAGTTAAAAACCTTCTCATTCCCAGTCTAAATTTGTTTGTGGAACATTTATAACCATTTTTTTTTTGTTCCTTTAACTTAAATGGTACATCTTCTTCCCCTCCCATTGTTGTCACATGCTAAATGCACAAACAGAGCACCAGGAGGTTTGAGTTCAAGCCAATGCTGTACCTCTGCTCCTTTGGGTACATTGCTTAACAATTCTGTGCCTTGGTTTCCTCAGATTTAAGGGTAGGAGCTGAGTCCTTCAAAAATACAGTGATGATCTCCAATAAAAATGCCTATGAAGACCTAATTTATTTGTTTCTGTTGTAGGCCTTTGTAAAAGGTAATATTTCATCTATGGTGGTTGTATGCAGTTATGATAGATAGTTATTATAATGCCATTAGAGAATGCCCAGGAATTGTTAGTAATCATCTCTGACTCCAATATTTAAAACTGAACCAATTATTATATGTTCATATCTTCTTTGAGACTAAAGAGTGTATAAGTTTCTCAAGTATCTTTTATGGGATTTGTAGTACTCCGGTACGCTTCATCTTGTATTATCTGGGGGTTTTTTCAACTTATGGTTTAGGATTCTAGAAAATCTTAGTAAAGGTGACCTCTTTCTTCAGCTTTTTGGGCCCATCTGTCTAACTTTTTTCTAATGGGAGTAGACACTGGCTACTTGTTTCGTTATTTAAAACTGTCAACTCAGAGGTCTGTCAACACCCTGTTTTGAAAATATCATTTCAGGCAGCTGAGGTTGCAAACCTATTGAACAATGGTATTTTCAGTGCTCTTCTCAGTTCTTTCCTAGTTTTAGAATGCTAAATTGTACCCGTTTTCTTTCCAGCCAAGCAGGACTAGACATGACTCAAAACCTGACATTATTATAGCTGGAAATCTCACTTAGGAGTGATGTGCCACATTCTCCTGCCCAATCCTCCATAGGGGATGAGAACATAGAATTCACAGTCTTGCCTGTTCCCTCCTAGAAGCAAATGGTTTTCTACATAGCAGGGCACACTGCAGCTGCTGGAACAGCCTTTCTTCAAGTATCTTGACCCATTCTGTGTGCATGTACACTGACAATGTGATTAATTGAATTCACATTGCAACAGATTTATTCCCAGGCATAATTCCATTGACCCAGGGCATGGGTACATCTGGCCCATCAGGCTCAGCTGCGTGAACTGCTGATTGCTTTTAGTTATCAGGTAGAAAACAAAATGTGGAAAAACACCCATCCACTCTCATTCACACACACCCAGTGAGTGATCGGATTGTCATGAAAGTATGACGCAGTGCCTCTCCAGCTCTTGCCGCCTAGACTGCATAGAGATTGTCTTATGCTCATATTCCTGTGTTCCAGTTCTGATCCCAAACCTTTTTTTTTTTGCAGGAATCATAGTATTTAGTTTCTAAAAGTTGCACTGGAAAGAAAGATGATGAAATAGGATGGGTGCTACTTACTCCACTATGTCACCACTGGGAACTGAGCAGTTTTTATTCATTCTGTGCTCTCTGCAGGCTCCAATAACTTTAAGAAAATGCAATCATGGTATAACTTATACCAAAGAAACACCCAGAACAGCAAAAGACACATTAACCTACTTCATTTCCTGAGTAGCCACCCAAACAGGCTTGGGAACATAGGAAGGCACTGGCAGGAATGTAAGGCAGCATTGTGCAGAGACAGATACATAAGCTTCTAATCTAGATAAAATGCCATTTTCCCCAGGTACCAGCTTAACTGCTATTCTGGAAAATCTGCAAGATACCTGTACTGTGTAGCCTTCCTGTGTTACACTCACAGTCTGAGAACCATTGAGGGTTTAATCCCCACATTCACTCAGGAGTGACTATGGAATATCTTCTACATGATAGAAGGCTGCCCACATTGAAGGGAATTGTACCTTTAAGGAGCTTTAGCAAGAGCAGCAACCAGCTGCCATGCTGTGCATAGAGGTCATGTTGTGCAGTGCTAAACAGTGAAAACAGGGCTTACCTAGACTCCAGCATCTCTATCTATAGCCACACCAGCAAAGCTTCCTAGAGCACACAGGCTAGGGACAGAAATTACACATAAACTGGTATAAGTGATTGGAAACCAGTTCACATCTGCAATACGACAGAAGTTCAGTGTGTATAAACTGCTTTGAAAATGACCAAAACTGGTTTAAGATCAATCTGAATGTATGTAGTATTAGACTTAACTAATTTAGGTTAAATTGTTTTATTGAACTTCTTCCCCAGATCCCCTCCAGATTCAAGTTAGCTCACAGCTGCCCCCCCCCACCCCCCTTACAGGGTGGGTGGGCTAATCTTGGCCCAAGCTGTCTGTTCCATCCGAGCAGGGTGGTGTGCTTTAGCACCCCTTGGCTTCTAGCCTGGGGCACTGCAGGCATGTAGCTGCATTTCCAGAATCAAAAGTGAATGTCTGTTCACTTGCTTATCAGTTCAATCTACACAACCTGCAAAGATTGAACTGGTTTTGCCTCAGGTTTTTTGACTGTCTGTCCTTGCCACTGACAGATAGGGATCTTCTACTGCATAGATATGTAACCTCCATTAATGATACCAGCTAAGCATTCATCTGGTGGTGTGGTTGTGACCACAATGGGGTATTTCTAGCATGACCCGTCAGCAAGAGGGACTAACCTTTCCACAATCCCTAGCCAACATTGCTAGGGTAGAATCATTTTTACTTTACATGCCTGAATGGAATGTATGCAGGCCTGTCACCATCCATTTTAGACTTGAATGAACCAGACTGCTTGGCGCTGAGTGATCACTGAACAACACATGATCCCAGATGTACTGTGAGTGGAATAATAAAGCAGTGACCCTTTGGAAATACTGAGACCAGCTGGAGATGTTTTAAATAGCTCTTTACTCCACATCTGGAAGAAGAAATGGACACCAGCAGAAAGGAGGGCAGTCAGAACATAACTCTTCTGCCAGGTACAGCAAAAAAGGGCCAGGGTCAGCTGCCAAGGTTTCCTTCTGAAAAACCTGTAATTACCACCAGTTTAATCCCTCACCCAGAAACCAGTCACACATGCCAGGAGACACCAAATTTGGGAAACCCATCAATATTAAATTAACAGTGTTTGGTAAGACACCTAGCTCACCCCAAGTCATCTTGGCAATAGCCTAACCCCAGTCCTCCTCACAGGGTTGGGAATGGGATAATGATATGCTAGCCCTTGGGGCACTCTGGTGAACAAACGTTCCCCCAGATCCTGGTGAACACCCCTTATAAACTTATAGGTGGCCACCAGATCATCCCTGAGCCTGCTCTTTTCCAGGCTGAGGAGTCCCATAGCTCTCAGCCTCTTGTGATAAGGTCTGCTTTCCTGACCTCTGATCATGCGTGTGGCTCTTCTCTGGATTCTCTCAAGCTCCATGGGATAATGATATGCTATCCACCACTTTCTTCCCTCAGTTCTATTCCATTCACACTTTGTGGTCAGAGTGCTGAAGCCCAGGTGCTGGCAGGTCCATCTCTTGTCCCTGAAGGAGTTGCTGCTCTAGGGCCTCCATCATTTATCCCAGCTTAGTGCCCCCTTGTCTCTCCTCAGCCATCAAAACCACCTCTGTGTCCTCTCAGTCTTCAGGGAGGGGGCAGTGATACACAGGACTGCAAAGTCTTTTCCCAGAGGGTGATCACTCCTGGTAGAAGCCCCTCTACTCTTTCTTACTCTCGTTTCCTTTCCAGAGCTCTCATGCCCAACCAATTCAGAAGGCAGTTCTGGTGGGAGTGACTCTTCAGCATCTTTCTCTTGTCCAGACCCTAAACAATCACACACCTGGGATGCAAGTGAGGCCTGGCCCATTCAGCTGTTCCCTCTGGTCACCTGCTGATGTCAGCTGAGATGTCCTTCACCCTCTCTGGGGTTCTCAAGCAGCTCTTTGCTACTCTAGTCTCTGTTCATCAACAGGCACCAGTGGAGAGCTCCCTGCTCTCAGGACTTCTGATCACAGGTTTTTGAGATCAAAGTCTTATTTCCAAGGTGATGTAATTCTGAAGCTCAAATATTTAATCATTTTCAATCAGCTCAGGCAGAAATGATGGAGTACAGACATGTGAGGAGCACTGCACCCCAGTAAAATGAAGTGCGTGCAAGTGGCCGGAGTCTACACAGCACAAAGAAGATGACACCAGCACCACGAATCCAGAGATGTGCTTCAGAGGAGCAACAGGCAGCATTGCTGCAGAATCAAATGTACTATGAGCCTCAAAGGAACCAGGATATTTATTCATTGTAAGTTGGATACAGGTACACAAGCCAGACTAGAAAAGACACAATTTTCAGTATAGCCAGATAAAACTTAAGTACCCATTACTAGGTTCAAAATATATCAAGTCTATCATCTCATTAAATGGAAGAACTCATCAGAAAGCCAAGGGACAAAAACAATTGAGGAAGAGTTTGAAAAATAAGTTATCTACATGGCACAGCAGCTCTCAGCAGAGTGCAGAATAGACCTGGAAGAGCCCAACTGTTCCATAGTTCACTCCACTAGGAAAGTTATGCTTGCCCTAAGGCAGAGGCTAAAAGAGGATCGTAATAGGCTTATTGCTTTGGGAATTTCAGAGTGAGTAACAGAACGAATACTGTGGGCATGCTCAGTGTTCCAGAGAGGAAAAAGATGGAAAGCTTTACTTCTCTGTAGCTCCTGAAGAACTAAGCAAAAATTCATAAGAAGGCAACATTTTCCACTACCTAACAGGGGAGAAATTCTGAGAGATGGTTGAAGCTAAATATTTTTCTATGTTTGGTTTGTCAGCACGGTTCTTGCAGGTGCCCATAGGAAAAAGAAAATGTGCCTGTGCACATTCAGCATCCCCTCTTGAAGATGCTATTTTCTCAGAAAGCTATGTGACATGATTCGCAGGAAAAAAAATATCTTGATAGGAA
>NW_005842014.1:1689214-1696442 GCF_000455745.1 Alligator sinensis
TAAAGGTTTGATGTAGAGGAAAACCAGTTGAAGGACACAGCCAGAGATTTTGAGTAGCTTTGGTAAGAAGAGTTGCTGGGTTATAGTTAAACAACGCATTAATAATCTGTGTAACAAAAACACAGGAGAAAAAGTCATGCCCTAAGGCATCAGGCTGATAACTGGATCACAAGAAGGTGGAGGCCATCACTGACATACCCATCCCACCAAGTAAAGAAGGGTTCAAAGATTCCTCAGAATAATGAACTGAACAGAAGCAAGGATTTTTGGTGCTCTCTTTTAGTGGATCAGCTGCATAGCTGGGAGAAAGTTGGGATCATCTAGCTGCTTGAGCCAGGAACAGAGAGGACCTTCAAGGCTAGGGACAGAAGTTATGCATAAATCAGTTTAAGTTATCAGAAAGTGGTTTAAACCTATAACAGAAGCTCAGTGAACATAAATGACTTTCAAAATGGCTGATACTGGTTTAAGATAAACCTGGATGAATGGACTATCAGACTTAATTGATTTGGGTCAAACTGGTTTATGAAACTTCTGTCCCAAACCCCTTCCTGGTTAAACATAAATCATAGTTCCCCAGCATCCCAGCTAGGATATGCTGTCTGCTCCAGAGAGCAGGGCTGGCCCTGCCCCTCTGCTCCCTAGCCGGAGCAACGAGGGCTGGCTGATAGGCAGGTGGGAGGGTGGACAAGCCCAGCTCGGGATGCATCCCAGTCTGCAGGGGGTAGGGGGTGCCAAACCCCAACTGGGATCTGGGGCCAGGGTGGGGGTGTTAAACACCCCTTCCCCCACTCAAACTTACTGTGGACTGTAGACTACAAATCCCAGAGGCACCTGGAAGCAGGAAGAGGAAGTGACGAGCAACCCTGCAGAGTTTTGTTGCTGTGATTTTGGACTACAAATCCTAGAGACTTCGGATGCAGCATGAAGAGGAAGCAAGCACGCAGTTCATGCTGGTTGCATGCCAGAAAGCCGAGCTATAGTGCCCCTGGCTTCTGGCCTTAACCAATGCTGGCATGTGGCTGCATTTACTGAATGTCTGTTCACTTCTGTTTCAATTTAATTTCTGCAGTTTAGACTAACCTGCAAAGACTGAATCAATTCAACCTCAGGCCTTTTGACTGCTTGTACTTGGTACTTAGCCCAGGGCATTATTATGGAAGGCGTATGCTAGCTTAAACTATCCACAAACCATTTACTGCTCTTGCCATAAAGAAGCTTGGCAAACACTTCCCCAAGACAACAGAGTCTATTTTTCCAACCAATGGTTATTATTTGCAAACTGAGCATAAACCTGGGAGAGGTTTGGTATGTGCAGCTAAAGACTCTAGACCACTCGGCATATACATAATCTGTCTCTGGACTTTGTTCCACTTAGCTTCTGTCAGTCTGATGCAGATGCAAAAATAATGACCACTCTATCCAAAATGAGACAAGATATTGAATGTGATTGCCATAGCTACTATTCAGAATGAGGCCTGCAGAAAGTTATTAAAGCTATTAATAACTAGCATCTTGACATCATTTCCCCCCCCCCACAAAAAAAAAAAAAAGGGGATCTAAGCAGGCACAGATTAAATTACATTGGCTGGAAAAAACTATATACTTGTCTTGTAGTATTATTCTTACTTCTTGAGTTAGCCGTACCAGAAGATAACAGCTAAACAGGCAATTGATCATGCATATCAAATCCATTTCAACTGGACACGGTCCACCCAACATCTTAATATCTGGCAGTGGGCCACTGTTTAGTGGACATACACTTAAATAGTTTAAATTTAAACTGCTTGCAGTGAAGAATACGTTGAGACATATCATTACTAGTTCCCATTATCTTCAATCCAGTGGATTGGTACAAAATATGAATGTCTGTGCTGTTTAAAACTGATGCCAAAGTCACTGAGGACTTGTAGATATATGAAGAAACAGAGAAGATGAAACAAAAACCTTGTTATGGCCAAGGGTCTTGGGATTTGCCACAACTTCGTTGGTTGCTCCATGGAGCTGGAAGGGAATTCCATCTCCCCACCTCCCTGCTACTTGCTGCTACACGTGTCAAGGGTTTTTTAAGCCTTCCTCAGAGGCACTGGGTAGTACTGTAGCCAAGGCTGGGTATTTTGACTGGGGTATGCCAATGCTCCTTCTGAGACTTAAACCCCGAGGTTCTTGGCTAGAGGGTCTTGGCCCTCCTTTCGGGGTTGGACTGATCATCATATTTGGGGTCTGGAAGGAATTCTACCCCATGCGCAGGTAAGTATGGACTCTGTGTGTGTGTGCGGGGGGGTTGCTTCCTCTGTAGTGGGGGCCATAGCCCTCTACCTGGGATTTCTTGAGCATAGATTAGCAACCTTTTACAGAAGTAGGATGTTGGCTGCCACGGCCCCCTTGCTTTACCTGTGGCAGGTTAGGGTGTTATGGGTTATAGGGTGCTGTTTCAGGGTTGCCTGTGCAGTTTTACTTAGAGGTTAGATTGTGGATTTGTATGTGATAGTTTGGAGAGGGAGGATGCCGCTCAGGCAGGGGGTTGACCTAGCTGACCTCTGGAGGTCCCTTCCAGCCCTACTTCTCTATGATTCTCATTTTCTGATTGGTAGCAATAGAGGCAAGCAGCCAGTCATGTAAGATTGTTACTCCAGATGGGAGGAATGAAAGGCATTGAATCAACCATTTTGCCTGTAACCTTCTCAGACAACAACCCCAGGAGGTTGAGATTGCAACAGCCAAGAATGTGGGTCGTTTTTTCCAGTGGTTATGTCCAAGGCAAGGAACAAGAGCCATGAAAGCACCTGACCAGCCAAGACTGGGGCCTTCAGTCAGGAAGCAAACTAGGATTTGGAGAGGGCTTAGGAAAAAAGCTTGAGGCTTCTCTATTGTTTGTCTGTGTGAGGCAGACAAGACCAGAGAAGCAGAGAGGAAAGACCTCAAGGAAGCACCAGGCTCAGCTATATCCACATAATACAAAGAGAGAGATTAGAGTTGACTTAGCTGAATGGAGTTGGGAGAGCTGAGCAAAGAAACTGTTTCTTGTTGCTTGGTTCCACCTGTGCTCAAGGAAATGGGATTTTGCATGTCCTTTGTGAATAAACACAAAGCAGCACTCATTTCCATCATCATTTTAGCTCCTTGAATAGAACAACTCGGACAATTGTGAATTTTTGGCTAACCGCTTAGGTCAAAGGGGATAACAGTACATTTACTAGAAGCACAGTATTTTCAAATTGAAATTCTTGGCCATAAAAAGTTTATGGGTAGGAAAAGCCTTAGGCAACTTGAACAGAAAGAACTTACCATCCATCTTCTTTATCCTCATATTACAATAGTTATAGCCAGCAATATTGTCTCTGCTAGCTACTTATCTGCCCCATCTCTATATTCACATGGCAACTGCCCACTGAGTTACAACACTTTTCTAATCCACCTTTTCTAAACCTGCCTTTTCAAATCTTCCATCTGAATTCCACAGTGAAGCATCTAGTCTCTCCAAAATGGAGAGAACAATTCTGATCTCAAAATAGGGTCAATCAGATATAAATGCCACTGATGTCACAAGATGACATTGATAAAAGGGATGTGTTAAATGAGAAGGATCCCAGGCCTTGAGATGGAAAGATTTTTTTTTTGCCTTTTAATTAATTTTGGAAATGAAACCTTATGGAATCACTCATAAACACTGTATTTCAGACCCAAAGGAAAATCCTGTTATGGGATGTACTGCCTTTAGATTAGCAGTGTAAGCAGGACTTTGGGGGTGCCTGCATTTCATGAGTTTTGATGCTCCTTCTGAGCCTAGGGGAGGCTGAGAGCTGTAGTGTCTCTTGAGATGAAGTCACATTGTTCAGGCAGATGGAGTCTGAACTGCTGCCAGACAGGACTAGGTAATGACACAGCAGCTCCAAACACTTGGGAGAGGCTGTTTTATAGGTGCTCCAGGTGCTTTGTCTTTTTGCCCAGGTCGTGCATTATGGAGCTATCCATTTCAGACGCTTACATCTCAAACCTGCCAAGTGTCACTCATTTCAGTGATGCTCCCATCCATTACCCTTGCTCTCCCTCTCCCAGCTAGTGTCATTCATGGGATGACCCAAGTAAGGCTTTCCTTTCAACCCTTCCTTCCACCTATTAGGGGAGCTTCTACGTAGCAAAGAAAAAATCCTTCTCCTTCCTTTTCTCCTCTGATTGCTCTTCTGCAATATCCCTATGTCCAGTCTCTCTCTCATGCCCAGTCTCTCTCTCAGCACAAGGCAGTGAGAAGATCAAATAACCAGAACTGCACATCCATGCATAGGCAACTGGGGGGGCACATGCCCCCTCACCCGACAGGGCGGTCTGTGCCACTGACACTGCCGGCAACTTCTCTGGGTACTCACCAGCTCTGTCCCCACCAGTAGTTTCTGTGGGTGCTCACCAGCCTTGTCCCCACCACCGATGCTGCCGGCGGCTTCTGTGGGTGCCACCCCAGACTCAGGAGGCACCAGTCACTCATGCATCCATGCATAAATCCTTTCATGCCTAAGATCACAGAATCACATAGAATAGGGCTGGAAGGGACCTTGAAAGTTTTAGTCCACCTTCTGACACCTTTGGATCAAGTCTCTCTAAACCATTCCTAACACATGTTTGTCTAATCTGTTCCTAAAATTCCCTACCGGCTGAGATTCCCCAGCCTTTCTTTGCAGTCTAGTCTAGAGCTTAACTACCTTGACAGCCAGGAAGTGTTTCCTGTGATAGACATGGTGTGAGGCCATAGGAAGAGCTCTACAAGGCAGAGCTTCTGCTCCCCCTGTCTGATAACACAACGGCATTCTCATGAAGCTGAAAGGTGGCAGGTTCAAAAACAGTCAATAAAATGTGTTTTTCAGATCATGCTGAATCTGACTGTGGAATTCATCAAAACTCACTGAGATCAAGAACTTAGCAACATTCAAAAAGGCAGCTGACGTTTCCACAGAGGGCATGGATATTCACAGTTATAATAATTAATGGTCACCGAGGAGGAATATTAAGCCTCGTGTCTCAGACTGGAGCCATTCTTTCATTAGTTTGTCTGAGTTTCTGCTATTGAGGAAAGCAAACTATCTGACTGGTGCCAGGTTCTTATACTTTTCTCTGAAGAACCTGGAGCTGGCCACTGAGAGACACAGGATGCTGGGCTAAATGGACCTAAGGGATAATTCAGTCTAGCATTTCTGTTAGTAGAGATCCTCTGTTCTAGAAATATAGGTAAGCTGCTGGAAGAATACATGTGCATGGCTCAGGGCTTACTTGGCCATGCCTGAAGCTGGGATGTACTCCCTGCTCTTAGGGAAATGTTTTACTAACATGCTTCAACTTCTTCTGCACTGTTTTAACCATAGTTCATGCCATTTGAGAACAATCCAGCTACAGCAAAGGATTACTATTTAGATTTGTCCTGTTTAAGCTAGGCTGATATTACATAGACAGCTGGGAGGTAGAGGTGGAGGGAGAAAGAGGCAGAGAACTTAGCTAAAGTCTGGGTGAAAACTGACATACCCTGGGTGGGGGGACAGTGGCGATGATGGACAGCAGGTTCCTTATGTTCATAGCTCAGCAGCTTTTTGGGATGCAGTCTGGAATAAACAGACTGGAATGAAATCAGCTCAGTGATACCACGTTAAAAATCCCTTGTTTCCAGCCTGTGGTGGCTTTGACGACCCTGACAGTGCTGATGACATTTGGTATTGGGAGCTTATTGCTCCTGCATGATTCTCAGGGTGAAAAAAAATCCCCTAATGTGGCAACAAATAAGTGTCCTATCAAAATTAAACTTCCTGAGCTATTTAGACTATTAGGCCATTTATACACATAACTTTTTGTCCTGTGACATGCCAGGCATCTGTTGCTTTGGATTAATCGAGATTAATCGAGTCTGCTCCACACTCGAGCTGATGCAAACTGCGCTGCACCATGTGCAGTTGTATAAGCGGTGAAATGCATGTCAGCACACAGAAAATGGCTCATTTTCTACGTGTTTTAGTTCAAAAGATCACCACTGCCATTTTTTCAGCGCCGACATGCATTTTGCCATTGATAAAACTGCAAGCGATGCAGCATCAGGCATTTTTCAAAGCACCCAGTGCTGTGGTGCTTGCATGTGTAAAAATGCCCATAGGGCATCGACAGGGTGTGTGTGTGGGGAGACCTGCAGTGTCATGTGTATTAAGTGTCCCTCACTTCAAAATGGTGGCAGGGGCACTTTAACTAAGGCTTGTTGAACGAGCTTTAGTTAAAGCAATCCCGCCACCATTTTGAAGCACGGCACGCTGAATACACATGATGTGGAGGCTGCTAGAGTGCACTAATTAGCATGCTCTAGCAGACTTACAACCCACAATTAATTCAGTTTGCTCTGATGCAGGCTAATTAGTACACGTTGAAGCAGAGGTCCGTCACATGTATAGGTGCCCTATAGACAAACATAGTCACCTAGTCCAACACGTTATGTAGTACATGACTTGACACTTAACCCAACAATCCTGCAGTGAAGGGTAATAAAGACACAACTAGGGAAGCACCTTCTCTTATTGCTATAGCAATTTTGCCACCTCATCTGAAACTTTAGAAACCAATAATTAGTGAGGGCTTAGTCCAACATACTTAGTTATGTCAACTTCATTCTGTGCTTTCAGTCAGCAGAGCTATTTTATGTGACCTGTTTATAGGTTAAAATAACCTTCCTGCCATCTTTTCCACCAATTTCTGACAAGTTAAGGCTTCAGATAAGGCTGGGGGTCAGCACAAAACTGAATTTTAGAACTAGGCAAAGGACACTGAAGGTCACATGGAGTGTTTGCTGTACCCTACAGAAATCAGAGTCCATTCACACATTTTCCCAAACATTTCCTTTATTTTCAATTTGAAAACATAGTGTTGTGGAATCAGATTCTTCAATTAATTTTGTTAATAGCTATAGGCTTTGACTTTCCGGTGTGTCAAAAGGCCTGTTTATTGCACATCAGGATATCAACTACTGAACTCATTTCTTCAGGCAGTACCTATTAGTACAACAGTTTCAGGGAAGGTGAAAAGGTGAAGCCCATGAAGAATGAATGCATTGTGTCTCTTCCACCATTATTTGGCAATTTACAATCTCATAACAGCTCTGGGTCAGCTTTTTCTCCATATCATCTTTGCTATTGTATTTCTGAGGTTTAACTTGAAAAGAATCTAGGAGATAAATCTGCGCAAAGGACACACAAGATCCCAGCTG
>NW_005842014.1:1696473-1728113 GCF_000455745.1 Alligator sinensis
AGCATTTCTTTATCACTGTGTGTCAATAACAGCAAGTAACAGGGTTTGAATATCCTCAGAAGATGAGAAAAAAATCCCACGCCAAACATTCTGGCACTCGCATCAAAACCTGCTTCATACAAAGCTGACAAGTGCCTCTGTCCTGACCTCTGTTTGGGGCTGTCACCAAATACCATTCATCAGATGTTCAAGAGCAATGTGTTTTTAGTTCCCTTAGAGGAGTTGCCAATCCCTGGACCAGATTCTAGGAATAGCTGAGCACTGATCAAAATAATGGGAGTAGAGGTTTCTTGGCACCTTGCATGTTTTGTTCCCCTTTTGATATATTGCAGAGAAATAGGAAGCTAATGCATGTCTCCTCTGTGCCAGTTTTCAAATGGACATAGAACTTTTATTATTTATGTTACAGTAGCATCTAGACTACCAACCATCACCCCGGCCTTGTACATGCAACCCAGAGCCCCCTCTGCACCTAACCTGCAGAGGTCATGTGTTTGTTATACCCCAGGTAGAGTGCATTTGCCAAAGCCATGGCAATTCATGCTTTCCAAAAGTCCCTAGTTCAGTTGCCAAGGTGCTGGCCAACATAGCATTTACCATATCCAGTAAGGGACCACCCCAGGGGAAGATCAGGTGCTGAGATGCAAATATTAAGGCCAAATCATACTCCAGTGGTAAGTAGCATTTTTGTAGCTATCTTTAGCCGTATAAGTGACATTGCAGGTCAGCTATACAGTGTTTAGGAACGGCTGTCCCCAGGAAGGGACATAATTCTGTATAAGCTGCAAAAACCAAAGGAAGCTCCTCCCTCTCATCCCCCTCTCATCCTGGTAGTTTCATAGTTGGGGTATTTTCCCCCCCTTACCCAGAGGGGGGGTTGACCTTCCCATCAAGGTATCCTAATCAGTAGGCCTTGGGCTAGACAGGACCAGGAGTACCTTCCACCCCTCCTGTTGAAACTGGTCCCATGGACAGTCAAGACTCAGGGTTGTACACAGCCTTTACATGCCTTCCTGGGGGACCACAATTGCAGAGGAAAAGTGATGAGGAATTGCAGAGGAAAATTGCAGAGGAAAATTCAGAGGAAAAGTGACCAGACCTGATCATTTTTAAGGACAAGGTGAGTTGGGCTATGTAATGCTGCTTCTCTGCCTAAAGAGGACTTGGATGTGGACCCACATAACTTGCCGAAGGTTGCTCTGGAAATCTGGGGCCATGCTGGGAATACAACTTCATGATATCTGTCACAGCTAAAGCTCTAGTAAGCCATATAAAGTGAGGTTTTTATATTCAGTAACACACTTCCCACAGAGACCAACAAAAAAATCCCTGATGGACCGCAGCTTCTTAAAAAGCCACATTGCCTTTTTTAAAGATTTTGGGGATCCAAAGATTGATATATCAAAACTGGCTCAGGAATTAAATTATACTACATACCATAGGTCCCTACTACTGTGTTTAAGATATTACATACAAAAAAATTATATTAAAAAAAATCAGGTTGCAAAGTCAATCACTCAACATTTAGGAAAGGAAACCTGATTGACTTTGACTGTGATTCCTTCTACGTACGCAGGTGCATTATGGTTCAGTCTCTGAGTACTTGACTTCACCCTATTTTTCCAAAAGTGAAGAGCTCTGTACTAATTGAAGGAAAAGCTATTCCATATTGCTCTCATTGTGTGGTCCCACAACGTATTTGCCACACAGTATTCAAACATTGACCTTGAAACAAAAAAAACCATTTCCTCCTGCACTTTTCTATGGCACTCATCACTACAGTTTGATTATTTACAGAACCAAACCAAAAAGCAACCACACTGTTTTCTGTATTTAAAGAAAGGGAACTGAGGCACTGATAAAGTATCCCACTAATTTTAGGTGACTGATTTAAGCCAGATAGGTTCTAATTTTTCTGAATATTTGGTGGGCATGTCTACATGTGCATTAATGTGCTGTGGGCACTGCACAATAAGTTTAGTACCTGTAATAAAAGATACTAAGTGAATATGCAGTAACTGGTGCTACTGTGCAGTATTGCCGGTGCACACCTTTTTAGTGATGCTAATGCTCAGTAGACTAATTCTACTGCACATTAGTGCAATAGCATGGCTTTTGCCATGATGTGCTAACGTACAGTAAAATTAGTCTACTGTGCATTTAGCGTCTCGTGTAAACACATCTGGTGTTATGAGAACTATACTCAAGGCATAGCTCCCATTGGCTTCCACAACTCAAACTCCAGAGCTCTGCATTGACCACACATCAAATGACGAAAATCTACTAGTGATGACTCCCAAAAATGTCAGTTTAATGCCTGAGGACACATCTGTGTGCACCCATAGAGAATATCATCCTGAATCTAGACAACATGACTTCTAAAAATGTAGGTTTAATGACTGAGGACACAGCTGTGTGTACCTGTAGAGAATGTCATCCTGACTCTAGACAAGTAGTGCTGCCATGGTTATAGCAATTCCCAGTGAATCAATAGCACTGAGAAAGGTCATACTAATAATTTGTTCTTCTACCGCCCCTTGCAGCCGAGGGTTTTAGGAAACCTCACCTAGGTTAACTGAATAAGCCACAAAATACAGTTCTCTGGTAGCTACATTTTATTAGCTGACTCAAAATCACCTGGCAACTGAGCAGCCTACGGAGAAGGGGAATCATGTTTATCCCCTACATACTCCTGCTCTGGCTCAGCACAACAACTTCTCAGCCACATACAAAGAAATGTACAGCTTAAGAAAGGATGGTCCAGCAGTACAACACTAAACAGAGGCCTAGCAAATCTTGACTCCCAAGTCTGCAACAGACACCCTTTGTAACCCTGGGAAAGTGTTTTAAGCTTTCTGCCACTCTGTTTGTGCACTGGGAAGCACAATACTTCCCTATATCATAGGGATATTGCAATAGAGCAGATTGGCGTTGGCTCTGGATTTAGGACACAGAGGCCTTGTTCCGGGGCAGGGAGAGATGATGAGGAGGGATGAGGAGGGATGGGAAGGGACCCTTTGCTTCTCCAAAGTCCTTCTTTTGTATTCTCCTTCCATCCTGATGACTCCTGATGACTCTTCATCTGTGGCTATTGTTCGGTGGTCTCTCCATGTGGTTGTCATACATCCATGTAGCTTATCACGTGCATGCATACTAATTTGGTCTTTCTGGGCCTTCTCCTAATTTGGTCTCTTCCCCCAAAACTGGGACTCAGGTCCCCCTTGCTCTGGGGCCTTGTTAGCTGGTGCCACCTTATCTTGTGTTATGGAACAGTCTGGTATATGCTCCCTGTTTTCCAGACTATGGCTCCTTGTTGGCCTTGTGTTAGACAGTGTCTGCTTCCAAGGCTGTGAGACCCAGACGTTTAGAAATTATTTAACCCCTGCTGCCCATCCTGAACCATTGTAATGCATATACATATACCTATAAGCCAATTCCCCAAAAGCAAACCTTTAAATACTATCTTCTAAGCCTTCGGTTGGGAGTTTTCTGATGAACCAGAGTCAGACTCTTAGGGTCTGCAGCTCCAATTCTATTTTCAATGATAGGACTGTCCTACTGTCACAGATCCTGCCCTCTCCCACCACATCTACCCAGTGAAACTGGTGACATTCACAAGACTGTCAACTCCAGCCAGCTATTGTGGGAATCCAGAAAGCTTCCTGGTGTTCCCAAAGTCAATTTTCCCATAATTTCCATTTTACAGGAATTTTGGAAAACTTTTGGTTTTGGTATGAATCCAACAGACACCCAAACATCTCAGAAATGTGGGATCCTGCTCTTAGTCCAGCATTAATTGTAAAGATTCACCCATTAGCCCTTATGAGATCACCGGATTAACCAGTGATAAATGCATACAAAAGCTTGTGAATAAAACTGAATTTTAAAAATGATGCCCCCCTTACAGTTCAGTGACTGAATTAAAATACTTTTAATCTTTTATTAATAGAAATTTCTCCATTGACTTTGATGGGAAGTAGATCACATCTTCTCTCTGAAAACATTTCCATATTTTTATTCACCGTTCTTCCTGTTCATGTAACATAAAACAAAAAGTAAAACTGGATCAAATGGTTCATTCAAAAGACCTCCCTCCCCAATATCATTCTTATGAAGCTTTTCAGAGATCTCTAATTTCTGAGTCTGATGCGTCACTCACATAGCAGCAATGAATCACGCTTTGTTAAAGCAGTTAAAGGGAATGAAATCCTAAATGTAAGGGCAATAAATTCACAGGAATGAAAACCACCCACTAAGGTTCTCTCTTACCTTTCCACTTTCCCCAGACCTTCTGCTTATTAGACCATCCTGGCTGAAAGCTTGAGGCCTTATAAATGTCAGCTCTAGCACACTATGAATTATAATTTTTTTTCAAGCTACATTTTTTAAGCTAACCACATTTTGTGGAGTGTTTCAGGCCTCCTTTCAAAGCCAGGATGTGTGTTTTGCTTCAAGCCCCGGGGCTCCAGCAAGTTCTGCGCTCCTAACTTTTGCAGAATATTACAGTAGTTTTATAGATAGAAACTCCATCATCTTTCCACTGCATACTTTTTAATGCCACAGTTGCTGCAGTTCCAATCTTCTATACGCTTGTATATTTGATAACCCAACTAATTTCTCTTTTCATTTTGAGGTAAATAAGATGCATAGAGCCCTAGAATTAAAAAGGTCAAAAACCAGGCTAGCAGTTCATAAAGACATTCACATGCAAGAAGGAAAGGCCTGGCTTCCTTACTTCTTGCTGCATCAATCCTTTTATTAGAAGATTAAAAAGAAAAATGAAGATGCCGCTCAAACTATGTTCAGTTAATACATTTGCTGCTTGGTCTTCTCCTACCCTTGCCAGCTTGCAGGAGCTGTTACTGCCTGCTGAGTGCATCTGCTCTTTAACTGTGCAAGCTGCCTGCTTCTAAACAGTAGGGAAACTTCTCTATGGTTCCTGCTAGCTCCCTTCAGTTCAGCAACTCAAGAAGGAGGATTCCTCACTCTGTTAGAAAGGGAATGTGAGTTCATGTGTGTGTGTACATGCATTCACACTGCAGGCCACAGCAAAAACAATGATGCCACAGGAGCAGGAGAGACCAGAGTTTTGTGGTTAGAGCAGGAGGCACAAGTAGCAGCTCTCAGGTTTGATTCTTCACAAGGATGTGCATTTGCTGGGTAACACTGAATAAGTTGTAGAGGACAAATTTTGCCCCAATTTCTCAAGGTGATAATGGGGAGTGGGATTGGTTAGGGAGGACATATGAGGTCAGAGCAAACAGCCAATCAATAGAGAGGAGAAGGAAAATGTGTGGATTCTAAATGTAATAAGACTGAACCTCACATCACTAGATTCTCCTGATCAGTGAGAAGGCCTCTTGGCTTTCTCTGCACCACTTTCCCACTCTGGGGACAGAGTTTCCAGTCCTGTGGCTGCTTCTATCCCTAATAACTTGTTTTTCCTATCTGACGGTGTGGAGAGATGTACAATTACATCATCTTAGAGATGTAACCGTCATGTGCATGTATCAGCTGAGCCAGTGTAACCATTATCTCTCTCCAGTAGGAACATATCTGTGTAGTAAATCTACCATCTCCAGTGGCAGCAGCACACTCAAACCAAACATACCGCTCCAGTCTGGTTGCTGATGGCTAAAAATTAAATTTAGAGGTTTTCTTTTGGGAACTGAATTGTAGTTGAAGTAGATATTGCATTGGACCAATGGTTCAGGGGAATGGCAAAGGTTAATTGGTTTCAAAAAACCTGATTGTGACAAAGTTTATTTCAAGACCCAGGTGTCTGAAGCCAGCAGACACACAGGATGGGAGATTGAAGACATGTATCACACTTCCATAACATGAACAGTGTACCCAAATAGCGATAAGGGGCTCTGCAGCATTGGCACCAGGTCACAGTGCCCAACTGCAGAGCCCTTGAGACTTCTGTTTTTTGTGGACAGACCAAATTAAGACACCGGAAAATGACCAAGTTAAGATGTGTGTATGTGATGGGTCTGGGAAACAAACGAATATGCTGACAGGACAGAACAGAATGTGGACAGTATGATGACCACAGGGAAACAAACAATGGTGCCTGGGAATGAAGAGTCATCAGGGGAGGAGAAAGAATACTAAAGGAGAGATTTCAGAGCAACAAAAGTTGCCCAAGATGGGAACCTGAGGCCACCGTGAACAGAGGACACACCACAGCCCATCTTACCCACTCCACTGGCGGGGAGTGGGCCTCAGCCCTTGACCTCCAGGCTGTTGACATCTGACATTCAAGAGAGAACCTCAGGGTGAAGCTTGCGTATTGGCCAGATATACCTTCCCTCTGTGACAGCCCTTGGAGTGGTACATATAGAGTTGCTTGCCTTACTTACATTATTCTATAGGGCTCCACCTATGACTGGGCCACAGGTATAGATGGCTATACCTTGTACAGGAGAGATTGTGTGGACAAAAGGGGTGGGGGTATAGCTCTCTATGTCAAGGAAAGGTACGTGTCCCTGCAAGCTGACATTGGCACCCAAGGTGGATGACTGAAGACTCTCTGGGTTAAAATCCATGGTGAATGTGGCACATGGGACACAGTGGTAGGAGTCTACTACAGACCTCCTAGCCAGGATCAAGAGCTCAACCAGGAATTCGCCAGGGAACTGGCTGAGGCTGCTACTCTGGATGCATGGTTGTCATGGGAGACTTCAACTACCCAGACATCTTATGGGAAGAGCACTCAGCCAAATCTGAATGGTCACAAAGCTTCCTCATGTGCGTGAATGAGCTCTATCTGACTCAAGAAGTCTATAGACTGACAAGAGGCAAATTGTTGCTCAACTTGGTGCTGGCAATGGGGGATGACTTAATCAGCGACCTAACAATAGAAGGGAAGCTGGGAGACAGTGACCATGAGTTGATCACCTTCACCATCTGCCATAAAGCTGGTAAACCAGTCAGCAATGCAGAATTCCTCGCCTTCAGAAAAGCTGACTTTGACAAGCTCAGGAGGCTTGTTGGTGGGGCCCTAAGAGACCATAACCCAAAGGGGAGGGGAGCTCAGGATGAATGGTTGCTCCTCAATTGAGTGATCCTGGAAGCACAAGCAATGTCTATTCCATCTCAGAGGAAAGGCAGCAAAAGGGCACAGCAGCCCCCTTGGCTCTGCAGGGAACTAGTGGACCTCCTGCATCTAAAAAAAAAGACCTATAAAGGATGGAAGACTGGATCCACCCCAAAGTGGGAGTATTCTGCACTGGTCTGGACGTTTAGGGAGCAAACCAGGAAATCCAAGGCTGCGACTGAACTCCAACTGGCTACATGTATGAAGGACAATAAAAAGTCCTTTTTAGACATGTGGGGAGCCGGAGGAAAAGCAAGGGTAACATTGGACCCCTGCTAAGCCATATGGGACAACTGACAACTGATGCCCAGGAAAAAGCTTAATGGGTTCTTTGCGTCAGCTTTTCACCAACCCCAAGGTGTGGCCCTGCTCAATATGGTAGGGGACAGCCAGAGTGAGGGAGAATTGTTACCATTCATCAATACAGACCATGTGAGGGAACACCTTGAGAGGCTGGACACTTTCAAGTCTGTTGGCCTGGACAGTTTACACCCCAGGGTATTTAAGGAGCTGGCAAGCATCATAGCTCAGCCCCTGGCACAGATCTTCGAGAACTCATGGCACTCAGGCAAAGTACCCAAAAATTGGAAGAAGGCCAATGTGGTATCTATGTTCAAGAAAGGGAGGAAAGTAGATCCAGGGAACTACAGGTCCATCAGCCTGACCTTTATCTCAGAGAAGATCTTGGAAAAAATTATCAAAGAGACCATTCTTGACAAACTGGCTGATGGCAACATCCTGAGGGATAGCCAGCATGGGTTTGTTGCTGGTAGGTCTTGCCTGACCAATCTCATCTTCTTCTATGACCAGGTGATATATTACCTGGACAAGGGAGAAGAGATTGACACCATATATCTTGATTTTTAAAAAGCCTGGTATCTTTTATATGGTATCCCATGATCATCTCAGAAAAACTGGCCAACTGCGGCCTTGGCTACATCACAGTCCAATGGGTGGGGAATTGGCTCTGAGGTTGGACCCAGAGAGTGGTAGTTGATGGAAGTCAATCATTGTTGTGCACCATGACCTGTGGGGTCCCTCAAGGCTCTGTTCTTGGGCCTATACCCTTTAGCATCTTCATTAATGAAGTGGACTTTGTTATTAGAAGCCGACTGGCCAATTTTGCCAATGACACCAAACTTTGGGCAAAGTGTTCACACCCAAGGACATGAGGGTGATCCAGGCCGATCTTGACAGGCTCAGAAAATGGGTGGATGAAAGCCTGATGGCGTTCAACACCGAAAAATACAATGTACTCCACCTAGGGAAGAAAAACCCACAGCATGCTTGTAGGCTTGGCAGTGCTATGCTTGCTAGCACCATGTCCAAAAGGGACTTGGGGATCATGATTGACCACACGATGAATATGAGCCACCAATTGTATCTGGTAAAGTGAGCAAAACTCTGGCTTGCAGCCATAGATGCTTCTCAAGCAAATCCCAGGATGTCATCCTCCCGCTGTACTCGGCCTTGGTGAGACTTCAGCTGGAGTACTGCATCCAATTCTGGGCTCCACAATTTAAAAAGGATGTGGAAAAGCTTGGGAGAGTCCAGAGGAGAGCCACGCGCATGATCAGAGGGCAGGAGAACAGCCTTATGATGAAAGGCTGGAGCCATGGGACTCTTCAGCCTGGAAAAGCGCAGGGTCAGGGGGGACCTGGTGGCTGCCTATAAGTATGTAAGAGGTGTGCATCAGGATCTGTGTGAACGCCTGTTCACCAGAGTGCCCCAAGGGATGACAAGTTGAACAGTCACAAACTCCTCCAAGACTGTTTCATGCTGGATGTAAGGAAAAACTTGTTGACTGTCTGAGCCCCCAAGGCCTGAAATAGACTGCCGCCAGAGGTGATGCAAGCACCTACTCTGGACTCTTTTAAGAGACATTTGGATGTTTATCTTGCTGGGATCCTTTGACCCCAGCTGACTTCCTTCCCCTTGGGCAGGAGGCTGGCATCAATGATCTTCTGAGGTCCCTTTCAGCCCTAATGTCTATGAAATCTACGAAATCGATGAAATTCTTATCTGCTATCACTGTGTATCAATAAAATTTGCCTGTTATCAAATGGAGAGTTTGTGATGGGTCTGAGGTTTTGGGTCCACAAGGTATCTGGGTCATAAATCCAGTGCCAACAGTTGCTGCTGAACTGGATGCAATGCAGCCTCCCCTATGCAGTGCTTTGGGTAGGTTGAGTGCACTGCTGAATGGGTCAATTAACATGTATCCTTAGCTATTTTGTTCCCCCCTGGGCACCATGCAGACTTGGCTGCATTCCTTCTGGGTTAGGAGTCAGCCTGTCTGGGGCAGTGTGGTGTGCCTAGAGCATCCCTGAAACCTGCTAAGGCAATGTGTGTGTGTGTGTGTGTGTGTGTGTGTGTGTGTGTGTGGTACAAGGGGAAGCGGGGTGGAGGGAGGAGTTCCCTTCTCACTGCTTTTTGAGACTTTGCCTTAAGGCTTCTTCTCATGCCCTGTCTGAAATTTTTGATGACAGGTATTTAGCAAAATTTGCAAAAAGGCTAAGATGATGGCATGTTACAGCAATTAACCATTCATCTTCTGGGACTCAAGCAGGATGAAACAGGATTGAACATAGGCACTTAGGACACCTATACATGAGCAGAGAGGCTGGTCTGATGCGCTTTAATTACAGTGCTTCGGAGCAGACTCAATTAATCAAGTCTGCTGGAGTATGGTAATTACTGTGTTCCGGCAGCCTCCAGCATCTTGTGTATCAGTGTCCCCGCACATCAAAATAGCAGCAGGGGCACTTTATCTAAAATGCGTTCGATGAGCTTTAGATAAAGCGCCTCCATCAGCATTCTGAAGTGTGGGGATGCTGAGATACAAGATGCTCTGGGCACTTCAATTGGAGTGGCTCTGAAAGCTGCTCTTATTAAAGCCCCCCTTCCCAGAGCACATGTATAAACACCCCTAGGCTGCCTGCTCATGTATGGAGCAGAGTTTATTAATTGAGTTTGGTCCAGGTTCCAATTAAAACACTTCAGTGTCACCTCATTGTCATGTGTATTAAGCCCCTGTGCATTTCAAAATGTCCATGGGGGTGTTTTAATTCAACCTCATCAAATGAGCTTTAGATAAAGTGTCCTGTGGCCATTTCAAAAGCCTTAGGGGTTTAGTACAAATGACAGTGAGCTGTTTTAATTAAGAACAGCTGTCTGGGAACCACTCTAACTAAAATGCCCCCTCCCCACAAGCACTTGTATAGGCAGCCCTAAGTACTGCTTCAGCGCCTAAGATATAGCCAAGTGTCTAGCCCAGATACAGGGGCTCCATGCCTGGGTGCGGCTGTTCAGTGCCACTGCCATATTAACAACAGAAATCTCAGAGTATAAACTTCTCCTCCTTGGAGTTAGGAAGAGACTGGCACCTCCATTAGCCCATTTCCTGGTCTACATAATCAGTCATGTCTCCCAGGGGCAGGGCCATCCTTCCTCTGCACTTTGACGTTGGCCACCATTGATTGTAGAACACTTAACTCAGATTTCAAGCTGTTTGAGACAAGGACCATCTTAGTGCTGTTTGCACAACACCCAGTACCCTATGGTGCTAGTTCAGAATCAAAGCTCTTAGGCAGAAGGTATAATAAAAAGCAATCATCTGATTGGATGGAACAGTGCTCAGATCTGCTTAGAAAGTCCCACAGCACTAGCAATCAAAGGTTCAAGTGGAAGGGCCACCTGCTGTGGTAGCCCAGGAAAGAAACAGTAATATATAGGAGAGTCATAGGTACCCTCTAAATCTCCCCTCCCTTCCCTCTTATATGCTGCCTTATAAAGATTGGAGATGAGGAAGTCTCCCCTTTAGTCCTCTGATGGGATCCTATTCTCACTTTAACAGAGTTAGATCTCCAGTATTAATATTACAGGCTCAGCACCAAGGAACCCTCACCCAAGATCAGAACTTCACTGTGCCAGGTGCTGTACAGAAAAGTACCAAAAATCTACCTACCAGGAAGGCCCAATATGAGGTGTGACCTCACTGCACAAACATCGCTTCTCTTATATTCCTGGACCATCAGTTCTAGGCCATCACCACCACTCCATTACTGCAGATGCATCACTACAATCCTGCAACTTTATGCTGGAATGCACTTGGTTTGTGAGAAGTTGGTAAAAGTACAGAAACTAATTGTTGGCACTGATGAAGCTGTTAATGGCTATACCTTTTGCTCTGCCGGCAATCACGTAAATCATGCTCGGACTTTAATTCCAGCCTAACATATCATAACGAGAGATTTATATAGCAATTGTAATGCGACTGTAATGTGTGTAACAACAGGTGGAACTTGGTCAGCCCTGCACAGAGGAGTGCACGGTGGAGCTGGAGATCTTACTGGCTCGGGCAGCCAGGCCTCTGGACTGAAGGAGCTGGATTCAGACATGGGGGCTGCTCTTTGAGTGCACTAGGGACTAAAGTCTTATTTGGGGACATCTCCAGGTGTGGAGGGGTGGGGGGGAGGGGGCGGACTAAGGTGCTGAGTGTACATTACCACAGTACTGATGTTTCCTTACCTTTTACCTGTTCTCTCCTTTTGGCCCACTGGTATATGACCCTAACCCCTATGATTTCCCATTTCAAAGTGGGAATCCCCCCTGCGGCTTGTGCCAGTTTGTGGGGCTGCAGGGCTGGCACACGATTGTTCCTGTTATCTGCCACACATGGCTTCATTAATTTGCTAGAAAAGATACTTTATGGAGCCACCGCACTGTGACCGCATGCCTAGCAGGCCTCCTGCATTTCTAATACGCAGGATACCATGATCAAGACAAAGGGAAGCTAACTCTGACCTCCAGCCCTTTTTAGTATTCCTCCTGGCCTGCACATACAATTCACTATTGCTTTCACTAATGGCAAAGCAATTTTCCACAGTTGCTTATGGCAACATTTTGAATAACCGAAGAGGGCAAAAAGACATTTTTAACATCTTATTACTTCTAGGTCATGATACCAATGTAAATGAGGCTAAGTTGCTAACTTCCAGCTGTTTTGATTCATGCAGAAAGTTCTCCCAAGCTTTCTCCACAATATATCATAATAATGTATAACTTAGATATCAACATCCAGGATTGCAGGTGACTGACACCAAATAAGCTGGATGCGGAGTTCACAAAGAGGACGAATAATGCTTGCAGAAGCAGTCGGCATGGTGGTTTAAAACCTATCCTTACTCCTCTTGGGCCAAATACATCCTCAGCATAAATCAATGGAGTGACTGAACTAACAACAGAGATTGCTTCTGATCATCCTCAGTTGCATGTCATGTTTTATGAGGCTAGTCCAGGGCTAGGCAACTCCCAGCACGGGTGCCAGTGTGGCATTTGAAGATATTTTGCTTGGCACGCATGCCTCTGGGTGGATGGTGGGAAAGGGGCTGGGGCTACAAGGCCACAACAAGGATCAGGCCCTTCATGGCTCCCCCACCATGTGCCCCTGGCATGCCAACATCTTACAAGTTGAAGTTGCGGGTGTTTAAGATAACTAAAAGTGGGTGACCTGGGGGTGACTCAGTGGGGGACAGGAAGCACAAAAATAACCACCACCCTGATGCTGGCCTGGCTTCCACCCCTGGCATCCTGGCTGCAGGTACTGGGCCATATGATGCCACTGCTCAGTGCACAGAGCTGCCCAGTTACACCTCTAGGCTAGATGAATTATCTTCCTCATTTCTGAAACATTTTTTTATCTGAATGAGTCCACAAGGCCTATCAGAGATTCCTGTCACATTTCACACACCATTGGTTTTGCTAACATAGGATGTGATCCCACAAATAGCTCCTCACAGAGGTAGTGCTAACGCCATTCCTCAAATGTGTGCGCACTGGCAGAATTAAACCCACAGGCAGTTCAGTGGACCTCCTCTATTTTGTAGGCCTTGTTAAATATTGTCCATTAAAACAATTAAAAAACAAAAACAAATGTCAGGTTTCAAGCAAATGATTTTTTTCCCTAAAATATATTTGAGTATTTTGGCTGGGAGGTTTTGAATTAGTGGAAAAAGTAGAAATTTTTATTGGAGTGGAAAACACTATTTCTTGTTTAGAACCAAAGAATCATAGAAAATTAGGGTTGGCAGGAACCTCAGGAGGTCATCTGATCCATGATATTTTAAAATCATGTTGCTTTAACTCCTTTTGGTAGCTCAAATAGTAGTTTTTAAGTCTTCATACATATTTTAAACAACAGATTTCAGACATATCTCTGGATTCTATCCATTCATAATGATCGGAGGCTACCACCTTTATGCAAAAGAATAGAATACATTATATTAAATGTGCTGATGTAACAGCATTTGGTATTGATACTTACCATAATGCAATTAGGGCTCAGTTCAGCAAGGTGTTTGAAAACGTGCCTAGCTTTTAAATCCCATTGAGACCAACAGCACTATTCATATAGTTGAAGTTGGCACGTGTACATTTTGCTGAATCGGCACATTATTGATGTAATATTTAAAGTGTGAATTACACATTTAATTTACAGGAATTATACCCAGGCAGTCCCAAAAGACAGGAAGAATGGGAGAAATATTGTGCATTTATATAAAATGTAGCAACACGCAATTATCTTCATATCTAAGATATGTTACACCAAGCTCCTGGAGTTGATTTATCTTTCTAGGAGTAAGATGCTCCCACTGCCCAGTGATTGACTTGGTTTATTTAACAACCAACTGCTATTGTTCTATTCCTTTCTCTGTCACTTCTGGGAATGAAGCTGTAAATAAAACTGACACAACATGGAAACAAAAATCCAGCCTGAATAGCAGAAACACGTAGATTCATCTGAGCTGTAAATACCATAAAAATTAACCACCATGCACTGATGTAACTGTTGGTTTTGGAGTCCTCTTGCAAAGTTTCACACAGATGCAGATGACTAAACATGTTGTTTCATCCCATAGTAAATCCCTGTAATTGAAATGTAAACTGCAAACTAGTCAGATTCAGCCCAAGCAAAACAGAGCATAGAAACCTTTTTGTTTTTCTTCTGAAGAACTAAAAATAATAAAAAAACCCCAACAAAATCTTGAATGGCATATTCACCCAACAAAAATGCACAGGACATTCAGCCAAGTATAACAAGTCCAAGCTGTAGCAAAGGCTCCAAGATGTATTTTAAGCAGGTGCACATTTTTAATATACTAAATAGCCAGGGGACTCTACAGCTCAGCAATTTGCTAATGCACTTCTGTAGCCTTTTACTTTGGTATCACAAGGTCCCATGTCAGTGATTACTATGTGATTTATCTACGCACTCATCTCCCTAGTAGGGAGCTGCCCTATATGTAATTGCACACAAGTGACCTTGCAAAAGGAATTCTTAGTCTTCAATTGGACATAATTTTTACATAAGACCACAATGGGTAGCCTCACTGGAAAGTCTTCAGCCTTGATTCCGCATTGAGCTTGACATAAGAAGGCCCCCAGTGGAATGATAGTCTATAAGGACATAAGTACAGGATCACATATTTGAGATCTCATTTGCCAGCACTTTTTCACATGTTTATCCTTGGTACAGTAATCCAACAAGACAATCCATAGCAGTAGAGTTAAACACGTATAAACATTTGTAAAATCAAGGGCTTACAGGGTAAGCTCTTTGAGGCAGGAGCTCTGTTTTCCTGTATACTTGTAGAATGGCTAGTATTCAATTCTGATTGAAGCCTCTGCACATTAGTGAAACATAAAAGTTATTGTAACGGGGCACTACGGTGTGCCTGCTCCTTTATGAGCAGAGGCAGCTTAACTAGAGAGCCTTGAGTGCTAGGCAGTGCTTCACAGCTGCAGGTAGCCTTGGCAGCAGGCTAATGAGGAAACTAGCTGGTACCGGCACCCGGTCAGCAGACCGAAAGGGCGCAGGCCCGGGGCACGTATAAGCCCCAGGTCTGGGGCTAGTAGGGGTTAGTTCTCTGGTAGCAGCCTGGGGGAAGGAGCTTTTGCAGAAAAAGCTACTTGCAAATGCTGGGTTGCCTGTTCTGCTGTTGGTAAGACTGATGGGCTCTAGGAGCTAGTAAAGTACCCGGGGCTAGGAGGTACACATTGCTGAGGGAGAAGCTTGCCTTCTTAAAGGGGCAGAGTATGGCCTCCAGTGTCATTATTATTGTTATTGTTATGTTGTAGTCTGGGGGCTCGTATTTACATTGTTATCCGAACTGGTGGATCGGGATGAGGCTAACTGGGGAGGAGGAGGCCTCATTGGGTCACACGACCATGTAGAGCCCCAGTGCCAGTGAGGGTGTAGCGGATACAGGGTTGCAGAGAGTCCAGCATCAGAGAGGGTGCAGCTACAGGGCCCAAGGACCCAGTGACAACAGGAGGCTGAGCTAGACTGAAGCCTCATCAAAAGGGACAACATTTAAATACCACCTGCAAGGCATGAGGCGTAGTAAAGGGGAGGTTTTGAAGTCATGCATCTAGCCCATAAGGCCTACTGTGTCCTGTGAGGCATCTACTCAGAGCTGGACCCAGCAAGGGGTCCAAGAACCCACAGGGTTCAGTGGGGTCCATCAAGACCGTGACCGAACAGACCACTCATGGGCAGCCTCTTCATTTATTAGTTATACCAACAAGACATGGCAGACGAGAAAAGAAGCGCCTGCAGGGTGGAACTGACACGGTCATGGAGCCCTAGAGGCATCACAGCCATCCCTGGGGACCCCGTGCCATGACAATTATATATAAAAAATAATGTCTGTATAGCTTAGTTTACTCTACTTGTTCTGTAACCAGTGGGTTTTGGGTGTAATGACATGTTAAACCAGTCCAATCCATCCAGCTCACCGGAAAGCCACATTATAGCCTGTTCAATGGCTAGGACTGCCGCAACATAAACATGCGACTGTGGACTGGTAAAACAGTGCAATGGCTACCAAACTATAAGCTGACTGTCGCGGGGCACCTCGCGGCCCCGCTCCTAGAGAGGGGAAAACTGCCAGAGGAAAGGCTCTGGCAGTGCATAAGGAGCCCTAGCGGTGATTAGGGAGTACAGCTGTGGGTTGCCGGGGCAACTAATGAGAGTCAGCTGCCTGTATGAGGCAGGGCCTGGCCCTTATGAAGCCCAGGGCTGAAGCCAGGCTGGCAGTTTCCTGCTAGCAGCCGGAGAGGCAGGAGCTCCCTCAGCCAGGATATAGGGAGAACCCTGATCGCAAGTACAGCTCGCGAGAGCTCCAGAGGCTGGAGCAATGGTGTTGAATTACAGCCAGGAGGCTTATGTTGTTATGGCCCAGTGCCTTAGGTTTCGGTTATAGCCAGGAGGCTTATGTTTGCTTTAGTGTTTGTATTACACTGGTGGTTTGGGTGAGGCTATGAGGGGTTGGAGGAGGCCTCATAGGGACCCCCAGAGGGGTGGGGGCCTCTAGCGCCTGGGAAGGCACAGTATTCTCATAGGAGACCCACAATAGCGTGGGGATCCAGGCGCCAGTCAGGGCGCAGCGGTGTGGGGTACGGAGACCCTAGGCCCAGAAAGAGGCCCGAGAGGGGCAATATGTGAGAAGCCCAGGACGGGCATGACGAGCCCGGTAACAGGCTAGCACTGCAGAAAACCCAAGAGAAGGGCAGGGTGCTGCGGTGGACCCCAGGAAAAGGGGTTAGCAGCATGGTGCGCCCAAGAAAAGGACAGGGTGCTGCGGTGGTCCCCAGGAAAAGGGGATAGCGGTACAGCGTCCAGGAAAAGGGGAAGCAGCGCGGTGGGCCTGAAGGACCGGAGGCTCGATATAGAGTCCCAAAGTGGGCAAGGGTCCCTGAGTGGGACAACACTTTTAGAGGAGGCCCAGAAAGGGCACCGAGACCCCAGAGAGGGGGCACGATAAAGAAGGCCCGGGAGAGCGGGCGTGTATTATGACAGACCAACGTCCAGCACATCTGCGAGGCTTGGGGCGTGGTATTAGGGGTGGTAGGAGCCACGCGTAGCCCATAAGGCTAGGGGGCCTGAGTAGCGCCCATCGTACGGGGACACCACAAGAGTTCGGGAAAACTGCGGGGGCAGAGGTCCCGATATGCCGTGCCCAAGGCGGTATAAGGCAGCCTCCCAACATATACTGAACATCAAAGACGTGGCAGGCGAGAAGAAGAGGGTGCCCTTGGGTTGGCCTTGACACGGTGAGAGGGACCTTAAGGAGATCACGGCCCTCCTGCAGGATCCCGCCGTGACACTGACTGAACCAGTGTAGTAACAATATTACATTATGGAGAGGTATTTGCTGCATTAAAGAAAACAGGCATCAGAAAACTAGAGGCCATAGAGATAAGAATTCAAGAGATGGCAAGAGTCAAGTTAAATGATATGAAGATGAATTTTAAAAAAATAGAATGACAATAGATAGCAAAATCAAGGCACAAGGCTAGAGATGAGGATAGGAACCCTGCAGAAGATAAAGAGATAACAGAAGATGATAGTAGAAACTTGTAAGCACAACCAAAGTCAGACTGACCACCAAGTAGATGACCTGTTATTGCCAACAATGGCATATCCAAGCTGGATTTAAAGGGGGACAAGGCCATGATAGGAACAAATGGTGAAGTTGGACTGCTCCCCCTGTACATGAAAACATGGCCTAGGATGGAAGAAAAAGAAGAACAAGAAAGCAGAGTCAGTGAACACTCACTTATAGAAGAAATCCTATAAAGTCAAGGCTGAGGGGCTTGGATGGAGATGGGTTGAAAAGCTACGTATGCATACACTGACTTTGGAAACTCCTCTGCTCCCTGCTTGCTGTCAGTGCTGCAGTTCTGTAAGTAAAACATAGTTTGTTTTATGTCCTGCCTTGTAATAAACAGGCCCTTTAAACAAACATGGCAATGACATCTGATTGTGGTTTTGGCTGCACTGTTTTGGAAGCTATTCTTCAACCAAAGTGCTCTGATGACTAGAGGAAGTCTCAGGTATGAGATTGTTGCACCTGGGCACCAGCTGCTAGTGCCACATGCCGAAAATGGCAGTAGCCATGGAAATAGTATATGCACATAGCACAACTTGTACCACAGACTCAAGCAGCAAACATTAGCAGGAATTCATCTGCCATCTTCAGATACCTCACAAACTGACTGCTTCAAGGCACCAATGCAGTGATCTCCAGATAGAAAGGGAACATCCTAACCCCAGGTGTGCTCTGACCACACCTAACACTGGGTCCTTGCCTACAACAGGAAGGTTAAATGTGGAGGGCAAGGCACCCACACAAGAGACAGAAGGATGGAGGGTGAGCTTGAGAACTGCAGAGTGTGAGCAGGACTCAGAGCAAGCGAGAGACCTAAGAACAGACAGACACTGTGGAGAAGGGAAGATAAAAGGGCAGAGCACTAAGTGGCTACATAGCTACTCAGGAAAGAGGTGTGAGTAAGTGGAAAAGAGAGGGATAAGGGGTGGTGCCCAGGAACAGGTAGAATAGCCAGGTAGTGTGGAGAAGGATAACTGCAGGGAGTCAAGACCAGAAAGACTGCAGGGTGTCCCCATGGAGAAAAGCAGGGACATGGTAGGGTCATTGGTGGATGGAAGTGGGTGGGAAGGAATCTAGCAAGGACCAAACAACTGGATAAATACCTTTGGGATGCAGGAAGCAAAGACAAAGACAAAGACAGGGAGGCAGCAACCAATTTGAGAGGACACTGTAGGCAGAAGGGGCTCCAGCTGTATTATCCCAGCCAGGGCTTTGTCTAGCTAGGTCTTCAAAACCTCCAAGTATGGAGATTCCACAGAGAAACCTAATTCAGTCTATCTGGAAATTACACCATATGGTCAATAAGGAACTTGGCTCCAGAAGTATAACAGCCAGGGTCTGCAGCTTGCATAGCAATGGCAATGACAAGAGCCAGTATAGCTGTGGCAGCTGTTGTTCATGAGCCCCCCTCCAAGTGGGTGTCCAAGGCTGGGGCACCAGTCATCCACTAGTCCTAATGCTACTGCTTGGCCCCATGACACAAGCCATCTGGGGCACACTGGCCTTTGCATCCTTCCAGAGGGGCATAGAGTAGGCCATCAACACCGCCTCTGTGTTCAGTCAGGCACCGGGTTCTGAGATTGCTCCTCACAGACAAATACATACACATATGCAAAATATGCAGAAATCCTACCATTCCTTTTGATTTCCAGGTGCTTTGATTGGCCACTAGCTATTTTTCTTACAAGGAGTATTTTTGATTTGTTATGTTTATATTTTTATGCTAGGGTAGCAATTTCACGATATTTCTGTTTGCCCTAGCAATGGATTGATTTTTTTTTTTGCTATACTAGCATTTAGAGACCTGAAATTCTACTTTGCTCCCCAGAAGATGACATCTAGTCTCTTACTCTATTGGCATCAGAAGTTTTTAAAACAAACTGAATATTTGAAAGAGCCAATGCCTTTGTTCTCTGACTGCGTGCAAAGGTCACCATTTTGACAGGGGCGGGCGGGGGTAAAGGGCTTCTGTTCTCCCAGGAAAAAGGTCTCATGCAATTATACACCTAACTGACTAAGCTCCCTTGGTCTTTCCCTTCTGAGCTCTTTCTCTTGACTCATTTGGCTCTTTACCCCTCAGTGGGTTGATCATGTCAGGAATCTCAGCAAGGCCCAGGAATAAGCCTCTCAGGCGGCACATCTACATGTGCATTAATGCGCCATAATTGCAGTGCATTAAATTTAGTAGCTGTCATAACAAGTACTAACTTAATGTTCCATGATTCGCACTACTAGCATCTTTTAGGTGATGCTAATGTGCTAATTCTACTATGCATTAGCCCATTAGCACGGCTTTCACCGTGACGCATTAGTGCAGTAGAATTAGTCTCCTGTGCTTTTAGCATCTCATGTAGACAAGCCCAAGGTGTCATATATGAGGAGTGGGTATCATCTCCACCAGTATGATGGAAGTCATCCTAGGAGAAGCAGGTATGGAAGGTGGCCTTAGATTTTCTTGTGGCTGCCCCTGTCTTCTGATACAACAGCTGCAGCTGCTTAGCTTGGCATTGCTTCTCATGCCTGTCATAATTCAGCTGTTGAACATCCTCTGTAATGTCAAGTGCCAAGGGTTTGGAACAGGATTCCCCCAAAAGTGGTACAGTCACCCACCCTGGCAATCTTCAAAAAGGGTCTTGATGCCCATCTTGCTGGGGACATCTGATCCCAGCAGTTTTTCCTGCCCAAGTGCAGGGGCACTGGACCTGATGATCCTCCCAGCCCCTAACAACTATGAAACTATGATGTCTCTTTTACTGATCATTATCTCTTTTACTGATGTTACCCTGCAGCTGGGCCTGTGCTGCCCTTTCTCTCCACAGGTGAGATCCAGGACTTCCTTCTTGGCTCAGGCATCAGCACAAAATGTCTCACAAAAATGTCATGAAACTTACCTGTCTGCTAGCTTCCTGCATGTGTTTGAAAAGGGGAATTAGTAAGAAAAGACAAATGTTCAAGAACATACCAGGAAAATTAAAAAAAAAAGGTGTGGGGGGAGAAAGGGGAGCTAGTGTTTAATCATAGAGTCCCCCTAGGCAGCAGAGTTCAAAATGGTGATTGGAATAAGCATTGCTACAGGGACAAGGGGCTTGTGTTTTATACTGTTTATACTAGAAGTGCTCAGCCTTTTTCCCCAGTGGGCCACGTGGGCAGTGCCTGGTCTGTCTGCAGGCTGGATCTGGCTGGTGGTCCCAATTTGGTGCCTGAGGCAGGCATGTCAGGCATCATGAAGCCGTGTGGGGGCATGGAGGATAGCCTGGCCCTAATGTGGCCCATCAGGGGAAAGGAGCTTGATCTGGACCCATGGAGGGGAAGGAGGTGTGGCCCAGCTGATCTAGGCATGGGTGGGAGGAGGTGTGGCCTGGCTGTGACAGGCTGCATGAGGTTTGGGGTTTGTGAATTTGGCAAGGTGCAGGGTGGCCATATTAATGTCCACTTCTCCCTGGCTGCTAAATTCCAGCCAGATGCAATGGTTCTGAGGGCTGCATTTGGTCTGCAGGCCAGAGGTTGAGCACCCCTGGTTTATACAATGACATTCTGCTGGCAGAAGTCTGTTAGTAACTGACTTACATTGTTCAGAAAAGTGTTTTACTTTGACGTCAGAAAAATCAAGGATCAAATTTGGGTGGTTATATGGGATGTCTTACCAATAAAAGTAAATTTGCCTGCCAAAATACTGCAGCATAGGTCTGGTCTTATCTTATTCTTCTCCCCCCCCCTACCCCTGCTAGTCCTTTGTCAGTCAATTGTATTTAGTCTGCAAATTCTTTAGGTTTGGGAATGTCTACTACTCTGCATTTGTAGAGTTTCTCTCATACTGGAGCTCCATTCCTGGCTGACCCAGAGACACCACTGTAACAAACATGATTAATAATCATTAGGATGATTTAGCTTACCTACTCATATAATGCACTTCTGGAGGGTGCTTAGACACCCCAATAATAGAGACTGCAAATAACCTAGAATTCGATAGATCTTTTATCCAATGTAAAATAACTTGCTGCCATCAAAGCACTGTCTCCATACCGTTCCAGTGAGAAACAGTGTTGCTCTTTGCTTCTGCAACCACTATCATCATATTTATATCTTACCTTTCTTTAGTTGGTTAAAGCAGATGTTAGTGGTGCTGACAGGATCCAGGCAGAGCTGCGCTGTATTCATTTTCTTTTAAATAGAAGGTATGAGGAAACAAGGAACATGGTGGGGGGTGGGGTGGAGATGAACATGGACGTAGAATTAGAGTATGTGTCTATCAAAAACAATGTGGAGCTTAAAACATTTATCATTTATTATTTGTATCACACTTGCTCCTAAAACCTCTTTCATTGACTTGCAGACTATACAAACACTGAACAAAGTTTATGCCCACAAAGAGTTTGCCTCTGCTTAGATTGTAAGAATCAGTGGGTGGATACAGGCAGACAAGGGAGTACAATAAAATGGGATCACTTAGGGCACTGACAGACATGCGGCTCTCTACTCTCACTCTTGGCACTTCACAGAAAGCACCATGAGTTAGAGCAACCCCTGACCCAACAGAGGTTGGCTGTTGGATTAGGGGGTTGGGACTGAGCTCCACTTTGGAGCTGATCCAGGAGGAGCTGTATGTCTGCAGCCTCTCTCCACTAGCCCCACTCCTCTCCCCTCCCAGCTCTGGTGCTGTTGGCAGGATGGGAATGGGGAGAAGGGAGGGGAGGGAGCTCCAGGCTAGGGTTTGCCAGGCCGAGCTAGAGTTGGAGGCAGGTGGATTGGAGCCCTCCCCAAGGTGGGGGGCTATAATCCACCCACCCCCCTCCAGATCATGCTGGGCAACCCGCAGCCACAGCTCCCTCCCCCTCCCTACTTCTCTCCCTCCCTCTCCCCCTCCATTCTCCCTCTCCCCTGTCCCTGCCCCAATTGATTACAGGGACAGACAGAAGTTAATGAAGGTGCTTAGCTTTGGAGTTCCTTCAGCTGAATCCTCATTACATGAGGGTTAATTTGTCATACGACTGGGCACTTTTAAAGCACTTTGCACCTATAAAGCACTTTCAAGGAGACAATTGTGTGAAAAATGTCACTTCTGTCAACGTCCATAAGGTGAGTACCTGCAATAGCCAAAACCTAGATCTGATGACACTGGTGGTCTCTTTCAGGCCTGTTTCCTCTGGAAGTGTATGAGACAGCTTGATAGGCTCAGGTATCAGCAGAGCAGTCACCCAGTGGTCATAGGTTATGCCTCATGGGCGCCACCTTGAGTCAAACATGGGTACTTGCTCTCATCCTGGATATCCTTTCCTGGCCAACCTTATTCTAGCTGGTTGGTTTCAGGGCACAAAAAATGTCTGTGTTATTGCACCTTTTGCAAAGCCTTTTCCTTTCCTGGGATGGGGTATGAAGTAGTCGAAGGAAGTAAGGAAGGAAGGAAAATGCCACAGCCCACCAGACACTGATAAAGAGAGGGAACCAACCTCTTTGACACCTGAAGGAGGCATTGCCTTCTATGCTCTGCATGGCTTAAAACCCAAGTTGGGTATAACAACAATCAGAAAAGAAGCAGTCCATCTTCTTCAGGTGGGGACACTTTGTCAGGTGGGGAGGCATCCTAGATTCTAGGGAAGGGGTGGGATCCTCGGGTTCCAGCCCTCTTGCTTCAGGAATCATGACATACCTGAGTCTTCCTTCTCCTCCCCTGCAACAAGCCAGGATTTCCCTTTTCCAGGTACTATCCCAGGTTTGACAGGCCTCATAGATTCAGAACATTTGTGCTGATGACAACAGTGTGAGTTCTTTATGTCCTCCTTTGTCTGGTGGGATGATATGATTGGTTGTTTTCAGCTTTGCCATGTGCTTTCATTGTGGCTGGAGAGGAAGGAAACATGAGCTGGGGAAGGAACTGTTATAATGAGCTTTCATATGTGGTTCCCCTTGCTAACCAAATCCCTTTATCAAAGCACATGGAGAACATCTATCCTTAATGACCAGCTCCTATGTAGAAGGAAATGTCTAGGCAGCAAAAGAGAAAGAGAACTAATGTGATACACCTTCCCCCTTCCCTAAAAGTTTAGCACCTGTCTTTTTCCAAGTCACACTATGGTTGGGGCCCTGCAGCTCAAGCCTTCAGTGTATGAGGCAGCACAGGCCTGGGTTCTTTGAATGGGATGATGCTGTGGCAGGAGCCACATAGGAAATCTTTTCTTAGCTGCCTGTGTCAAGGCGTCATTCTAACAATGCACCAAAGTGAAAACTGAGAGTGGGGGGAAATTCACTCCAGTACAGAAAACTAACACCCCATCTTGGACCTTATAGCAGGACTGAATTTGTGGACGAATTTCAAGCTTTATCTATGTCCTGGCATATATGTGGCCCACTATGCACGTGCATGGAGTTGACAGGATTTTTTCTATAGGAATTGGGTCAGGGCAGACTATGGGTGGATTCCCAAATGATGGTTAAAGTTACTTGAAACAGGACCAGGCCTGGTTGCCAGACAAACCAAGGAAAAGGGAAATTTATGAGCAGAGTTCACACACTAGGGAGAGCAGTGCCCACTCCTTCTTTAACCTTGAGAGAAAAGGCAGCTGCTGAGCCCAGGGAAGCTCCACACCTGTGGAGTTAGGAGCTAAGCAGACCAGCCCTCCATCCACTATGGTCTCTCAAGACCCCAAAGGATCTAGGCCAGGGGTGGGCAAAATGGGGGATCTGGCCAGAGGCCGGACTCCATTTCCGAGCAGCTCCTGCCCATGTCGTTGCAGCTGGCTTCCATGGAGACTGGCCCAAGCAGTGCTAGTAGGGTTCACGGCTGAGCAGGAAGCTGCTCCGGGCCTAGTGCGTGCCACCAGGAGATTGCAGCTCTGCCCCAGCTCAGGCCCATCCTGTCACTGCCACAAAATTCTGGCCCTGACCCCAGCACTGGAGCAGCTTCTCATCCAGCTGCATGCCCTGCCAGCGCTGCTTGGGCTAGTCTCCATGGAAACCCTGGGCCTATGCTGTCATGGCCCTTTTATGCAGTACAGTCCCTGCTACTACCGTCGAATGCCACCCACAAGTTGTGGAACCTTCCAAGGTGCCAAAAGGAAGGTTGCATGGCTGCATTCTTGCCACCTCTACGAGAGGGTGAGGAAGTAAGGATGCAAACAAGTACAGGTTGGACACCAGAGTCCATCATGGCAAAAAGGGATGAACCACAGTCCTACGTAGTAAAAAACCCCAGTGGTAATGTCTACAGGAGGAACAAAGAAAGAACTACTCATCAGTACCAGCAGAGCATATCGATGTACCTCAAGAGATGGCAGAAGAACAAACTTCAGAAGAAGAAACAGACCACCATGAGCAAGAGTTTCATCACATTGCAGATAATCCAGCAGGACCCCCAGAGGAACCTGATGACACCACGCAAACTAAGAGTGGACGTGTGGTGAGATTGTCTGTGAAGTACAAGGACTATATAATAGGATAGCGGTAAAGGCTAGACCCCACCGGTGAGCCAAGTGCTAGCAATCTGTGGTTCTGCGATCCTGAAACGTTGTGTGTCACCTGATGAACATCCAACGATTTAAGAGGAAGCTCCCAGAGTAAAGAAGGGGGATGTGGTATATGTACCTTTAAGGGGCCAGCAGTGGGATGACCCAGTCTCTCCCCTGATGCCCTGTGGGGGTGGTTTGTAGCAGTGGGTAGTTGTAGTTCTCCCTGGAAGCTGTGAGCACACGAGTTGCTGAATCCTGTTCCTAACAAAGATAAAGCAGTTTACCACCCCACCGGTCTCTGCTGCATGGTTACTCGAGGAGGTCTGATTGAGTACCCCATCCCTGCAACCCAATGGCATAGAATAAATACTATAGCCCTGCCGCTCCTAGGGTCTCCATGGAAACCGGCCGCAATGATGCAGGCAGGGGCTGCTGGGAAATGGAGACTTCCACAGACCCAATCTGGCCCATGGGCTGGACTTTGCCCTCCCTGACCTAGGTTTTGATCTGCAGGAACTTAAGAGGCCCTGCCACAAACTTGACCCTCATATCCCTCTCACTGGGCATGCTGTCAGTCTCCCCTGACCCTCAAGTGGAGGGGAATAGTTATCTGAATTCCAAGACAAAACCTTCCTGCGTAGCTGGCATTCAGGTTGGGAGTGCAGAGCAGTCACTCAAGCTAGCATAGCAGCTTAGATGCCTTGCTTCCCCAAACAAGTGTGGCTTGTTAGTGGCTCAGTGGGATGGGAAGGGAATAGGGGAACATTGCTTCCTGAGGCATCCTGTTCCATACTAGTGGAAGTTGGAGCTATGAGCCAGTGCCATCTGCTGCCCTGCTCATTGGCATGTCGGAGACAGGCTGGGGAAGGGCACAAGACCTCCATATCTTCTACACAGGTACATCTTACTCCAACCCAATATAAAATTTTGGTCCGTCTGCCTTGCATCTGAGGTGCACCTTAGTCACATTTCTAAGATGTGTCAAGTTCCTCCTACTAAATTCATATAATTTTTTTCGTTGGCAATTAAGACATGTTTTACTATCAATGCACTGCCTCTGTATCTTCCTCTCTGTACTTTATTTATATATTGTACCCTCTCATGCTAAAAATCCAATGCAATACAAGATAAGCTGCTATGGCTCGTGTGCTCATGTATAAGTGCTGTCATTATGTACAAATGTAGCCATTATGTATAATTAGAAAACAAGTTGTGTTACTAAGGCATAGGTCTATTTGCTGGAAATAAAAATGCTATCCCTCTCTTTCAAGATAGCTATTGACCCAGAGCCTGCTGTGACCTGGGACAAGAACATCTCTCCTTTCATTTCTCTAACTAGCTCATCTCAAAGAGCCATGCTAGCAATTAAACAAATATCTAATTAAAAGTCTGTAGCATCACCAATGGGAAAAAGAGAGTTAAAGTAGAATTAAAATGCAAAGCTGCCCCCACCCCACTACTGCCCCTATGAATGATTTCTGGATGTGGCCCTCCCCACATAATGAAGCTGCCATTGGCTGAGCTACATATTCCCATTTTTAGTAGAAGCAGGTGAAATGATAGTTATTTGCTGATGCTTTGTTAAAATGTCAAACTGTGCTGCAAGCAAAATTGATTTAGGCCAATTTGGTCTGGCTTGGCTCAGTGGTGTGTGATGTCATCTTGCTTTCCGTCTACCCGCTGTTCTGCCTTTGACAAGGCACGGTGGGGAATGTCGTTGAGTTATACAGCTTGTTCAGATCAGAAGGCTGTTATTGGTAGTAAACAACACAGGGAGAAATGAACTAGATGCTGCACTATCTGAGACTCGAGAGATTAGGCCCTAAACCCAGCCCTGGCTTTTGCAGGTGCAAACACCATTTGACTACCCTGGATTTGGCATCGTGTCATTAGATCCAAATTCTCTCCCTGGGTTCTGCCAGCAGAGCCCTGGCTTCAGATCCACAGGAAGGGGCAAAGTAGTCTGCCAGGAAGGCAGGCATAGTAAAACCACCAAACTCATCCACATTTCCCTGTTCTGTGGCAGCCTCATGGAGGAAGGTCCTACTCAGCATGAATAAGATGGCAGGATCTCTCTCTTTAAAAGACCTTTCAGCAACATTAAGCACATTGGGATAATTGTATCTGTGCAGGTCTTCCAAGGGTCAATAGGACAGCCAGAAATGTCATTTGACCTCAAGCCATTCCATTATCTTGTAACTGGAACTGTTCATTACTGGTGTCTGTGTACTGAACCCATCATGCTGAAGCCCAGCCTTTACTCGGTGCACTGATACAAATAATATTACTGAGAGAGTATGCTATGAATATTTGCATTTTGTCATTTTCTTATTTCTTCTGGATCTTACAGTCAATGCACTTACACTCAGCAGGTATCTATTTTGCCACATATTTATTTCCCTTTCTTGGAAGTTTCATCCAGTGCTTGAAACAGGATGAGTTTCCATTCAGTTGTAGTGCTGACTTCCTAAGTGTTGTTGAACAACTTCACTATCCATAAGGGGGGCGGGGGGCATGGATAATCAGGTATCTGTACTACCAAGGGCTGTACATTAGCGCCTACAAAACATTTGGCATGGTTTTTTTGAAAGCTTTGACAAAAATCCAGTTTTCCTTCACGTGGGATGCTCAGACTAGTGCTCACTCATTTGGGATACAGGCAGGTCTATGAAAGAGAGAAGAATTAGTAATAAAAACTGGTGAAATGTACAGAGCTTCCACAAACCCTAAACTAGATTAAATAAGTTTTAGTGAGATCAGTGGGTTAGATTAAGGACTGGTAATTTCTATTCCAACAGTATCTTGGAAAGACATTAAATAGCAGCCAATGAAAATCCAAGACTTTTAAAACAGCTGGCTGAGCAATTCTTAAATATTGTTATGAAGGGAATGGATGGAACATCAAGGTCATCTACTGTTGCACCAAATTAATTAGTTAATTAATCAATTTAGCAGAAAGGGGTGGACAAGGGGTTATAAGCAAGCCCAAGGTGACCAACACTGTTGATAAGCAAAGCTGGCTAGGAGCCTGCCTTGGTTTTTGGTATATATGGTACAATAACAATGGAAATAAAGGTAAAATAACTAAGACTTTTTACTAACTGTCACAGGGCACTAGGGTGTCTTGCTCCTTTAAAGAGCTGAAACTGCTAGGGGAAGAGCCCTAGCAGTGAGTTGGAGGCCCCAGCTGCTGGTTACCAGGGCAGCCAGAATGAGCTAGTGGTCCACACCTGTCAGCGGTCAGCTGACCAGAAGGGGCAGGGCCTGACTCATATATAAACCCAGGGCTGAGACCAGTTCCCTGCCAGCAGCCAAGGGGGAAGAAGCTCTTCCAGAGAAAGCAAAGGGGGAGAGGCCTGTCTGCAGAAGCAGTTTCCGATACCATTAAGGAACGGAGCATTCCCTGGTAGGGTTTGAATGAGGTTATAGCCGAGCGGCCTGAATTTATGTTACAGAACAGGGGCTTGTGTTATGTTTATTGTTGTATAAAACCGATGATTTGGGTGAGGCTATTAGGGGAAGGAGGAGGACTCATAGGGGCCCCACAGCAGTGTAGGGACCCCAGTGCCGGAGAGGGTGCAGCATTTGGGGTGCACTGACCCCAGCACAGAGAGGGCGCAGCACTTTATGGGGCTGTGGGGCATGTAGCGAGACGGGGCCGCAGAGAGCCCAAGTACCAGGGAGGTGCAGAACGAGACAGGGCCATGGAGAGCCCAGGGAGGACAAGGGGGCCAAATTGCAACAAGGCCCAGACTGAACAACTTTGGTACTATCTGTGAGGCTTGGGGCATAGTAAACCGGTGGTTGCAGCCACACATCACCCATAAGGCTAGGGTGCCCTAAAACACCCGCTGTGACACCTATCTTGGAGCAGGACCAACCAGTGGTCCGGAAACTCACGGGGTCCAGAGAGTCAGAAAGACCGTGTCCAAGAGGAGTGAAAGGTAGCCGCCCTATCAATCATTCAATCAAAGACATGGAGGGTGAGAATCAAGGGTGCTCATTGGGCCAACTTGCCATGGTAAGGGGGCCTTGGAGATCACGGCCATCATACAGGACCCCATCCCGTGACAATACCAAACAAAAGGTAAAAGTAATATAATGTAGCAGCTTTTAAAAAATGGACCCACCTGAACAGAAGGGGAAGAGCTGGCTGGCAGAGACAGAGTTTGTCCCTGAGAGGACACTGTAGGCTGTGAGGGCAAGTGAAGCTGCTTGGGAGCAGCCCTGTTGGAAGTGGGAGGGGTGATGTGACCCCAGCAAAGTTTGAAAGAGAGCCCTTAGCAAAAGCCGGGGCAGGGCCCGGAGCTGGGATTGGCTGAGAGGCTTGGATGAAAGGGGGAGCAGTTTTTCCCCTGGGGGGCAAGAGAGAGGGGCTGAGGGACAGGCTGGAGGCCGGATTGAGAGTCTCAGCGCAGTGGTCCCTCGCAGAGCCCCTGCAAGAGGCCTGCAGGAGCAGCAGTGGAGAAGCTGCAGCGGCCAGGAGCAGGAGCAGGAGCCGCAGGGACTGCTGGCGTGGAGAACCCAAGTCTGAGGAGACCTGACTGCAGCCGCTGCGCCCGGGTGAGCACAGCAGAGCCGGGGCGGCGGGGACTGCCGGAGTCGGCCCTAGTTTCCCTGAGGGGGGAGGGGCCGCAGGGGCAGGCGAAGCCCAGGGAGGGGCTGCATTTGCCGGGGCTGTGAGTCTGTGCGGGGCAGGAGGGTTGCGACAGCCTGCAGCCCAGACACTGCTCCCAGCAGAAGCAGGGAAGGGGGCAAAGGCAGGGGAAGGCTGTTTTGCAGGAACTGCAGAGGAGCCGCTGCTTGCTGCTCTGAGACCCCAGGAGCATGGAGACGCTCCCTGGCGCTGGTGTCCGTCCACAGACCACGACCAAGGACACACAGTCCCGCTCCCTGACAAACCCTGCCAGGGGTAGTGCACACGGGATCCCCAGTACACCGTGTGCAAGTGAGAGACTGTAACTAAGATCTTGAGGGTTTATTAGACAGTATATCCATGTGCTTACTTAATGATTATTGGTTATGATGTCAATAATTAAATCTTGTCAATAGTTTGAGAACTGTCTGCAAGGGAGCTTGATTGTAAAGGGAGGCTCTCCGCTCAGGGACACTGCAGCAGCTTCCCAGGGGAGCTGGGCAGGGCTACTGGCTACCGGGTACCCCAGGATCTCATTATTCAGGTAAGGGCACATGTGGGGTCTGGCCCAGGGTTACGTTCCATTAAAAAACAACAACAAAACTGCTCGGCAAGTCTGTCATGAAGCCTGGATGTGTGCGCTGATGGTGCCGTGTTTCACCATCTCGCGAGCGAAAGAGGATGTGGCCCTTGGAAGAGAAGACAGAGCATGTGAACGGGAGAGGGGGAGATGCTCCGCATCATCAGGTGCAAGCCCGTGCAGCTGCACCTTCCCTGGGGTGAGAAGGGAAACGGAGGGGCAGCTGCTCTGCTTTCCCACACGGGAAAAACCCAAAAGAGCTGCAGTTGTCCCAGCGTGGGGTCTGTCCCCGCTCAGCAACTGGCTCCAGCTCGTGAGCGGGGAGGGAAAGCCCTGGCGGGCAAAGTCAATGAGCCTCAAACCAAGAGAAAGGCACACGCTTGGGGCACTGGGAGCCCGCCGGGTGTTGGGGAACGTGGTGTCAGGCACCGATTGCCTCCCCTGATCGGACAGCTTCATGTCAGGGAGGAGCACAGGCCCACGGCAGGCAGATGGGCTTAGTGCTTCCTCCGAGGTCTGGCACCTGCCGGGAGCAGCCAGGAGAAAATCTTTCGCTTGGGGGTTACTTTCAGAGGGCAAGCCTATCTGCACGAGGGCATGAGCAGAGAGCAATGGCCACAGACACTGCAATGCCTCTGATTAGAGCTGTGCATTTAGAAAGCCCTGCTGCGAAAGGGGAGAACCGGGTGGAGGGAGAAGGGCCACATATCCCCCGAGGAAATTAAGCCGAGCAGCTTGAGGGCACTCTCCAAAGTGAGAGAGGGGACGGCACAAAGGCCTGAGATGACACCAGGGTCGGGTAAGGGAGCGGGGCGCGCGGGGCCCTTAGCTCACAAGGCCCAACAGGAGCTGTGGCCATGATGTCACGCACCTCTATTATGATGCAGGGAATGTTGGCTTGGTTGCCAGGGGCTCTGGTGTTTGGCCCTGGGTGAGGGCCCAGAGCACATGGCCTTGAGTGGAGGAAGGCGACTCCCTCCTGCTCAAGGGCAGTTGCATAAGGATTCACCGGAAAACTGGAAGCAAGCCAAGCAGGCTTGCGCAAAGCACCCTCCCTGCACCTTTCTAGCTTGGGAGCAGGCATCGAGGGAGATCGTTTGCCACCACGCTGCACGACACGGCCTAACACCCCCAGAGCACAGGCAAGACCTGAGAGCTGAATAAAGAGGCAGGATTGGGGAAAAGGGCAGGGGGGCACACCGGGACAGGGAGAGAGTGAGAAAGGCAGGGCTGGGGGAGGAGGGGGATGGAAGGCGTGAGAAGAAGCAGCCGGGAAACGAAGAAAGAAGAGAAGAGCGAGAGGAAGCGTCAGTGCCGGGGCGGAGGGCAGCAGGGTCCGGAAGCCTAGTATCCAGCAGGGGCTTGAGCACAATGGCCCTTGCTCCCATGCCCAGGGGCCGCCGACCGCCACATTTGGGGTCAGGAA
>NW_005842014.1:1736317-1751511 GCF_000455745.1 Alligator sinensis
GCAAGCCCGTGCAGCTGCACCTTCCCTGGGGTGAGAAGGGAAACGGAGGGGCAGCTGCTCTGCTTTCCCACACGGGAAAAACCCAAAAGAGCTGCAGTTGTCCCAGCGTGGGGTCTGTCCCCGCTCAGCAACTGGCTCCAGCTCGTGAGCGGGGAGGGAAAGCCCTGGCGGGCAAAGTCAATGAGCCTCAAACCAAGAGAAAGGCACACGCTTGGGGCACTGGGAGCCCGCCGGGTGTTGGGGAACGTGGTGTCAGGCACCGATTGCCTCCCCTGATCGGACAGCTTCATGTCAGGGAGGAGCACAGGCCCACGGCAGGCAGATGGGCTTAGTGCTTCCTCCGAGGTCTGGCACCTGCCGGGAGCAGCCAGGAGAAAATCTTTCGCTTGGGGGTTACTTTCAGAGGGCAAGCCTATCTGCACGAGGGCATGAGCAGAGAGCAATGGCCACAGACACTGCAATGCCTCTGATTAGAGCTGTGCATTTAGAAAGCCCTGCTGCGAAAGGGGAGAACCGGGTGGAGGGAGAAGGGCCACATATCCCCCGAGGAAATTAAGCCGAGCAGCTTGAGGGCACTCTCCAAAGTGAGAGAGGGGACGGCACAAAGGCCTGAGATGACACCAGGGTCGGGTAAGGGAGCGGGGCGCGCGGGGCCCTTAGCTCACAAGGCCCAACAGGAGCTGTGGCCATGATGTCACGCACCTCTATTATGATGCAGGGAATGTTGGCTTGGTTGCCAGGGGCTCTGGTGTTTGGCCCTGGGTGAGGGCCCAGAGCACATGGCCTTGAGTGGAGGAAGGCGACTCCCTCCTGCTCAAGGGCAGTTGCATAAGGATTCACCGGAAAACTGGAAGCAAGCCAAGCAGGCTTGCGCAAAGCACCCTCCCTGCACCTTTCTAGCTTGGGAGCAGGCATCGAGGGAGATCGTTTGCCACCACGCTGCACGACACGGCCTAACACCCCCAGAGCACAGGCAAGACCTGAGAGCTGAATAAAGAGGCAGGATTGGGGAAAAGGGCAGGGGGGCACACCGGGACAGGGAGAGAGTGAGAAAGGCAGGGCTGGGGGAGGAGGGGGATGGAAGGCGTGAGAAGAAGCAGCCGGGAAACGAAGAAAGAAGAGAAGAGCGAGAGGAAGCGTCAGTGCCGGGGCGGAGGGCAGCAGGGTCCGGAAGCCTAGTATCCAGCAGGGGCTTGAGCACAATGGCCCTTGCTCCCATGCCCAGGGGCCGCCGACCGCCACATTTGGGGTCAGGAAGGAATTTTCCTCCGGGGCACGTTGGCCACAGACCCGGGAGGTTTTTTGCCTTCCTCTGGGCATTGAGCAGGGGTCATCCCCTAGGGCTCATTCCCACCTCACAATAAACACCATGCACCAAGCAATCCGTCTCGGCTCATCATTTGCGGTCACTCGTGTGCGTGTGGACAGTGTCCTGTGCACACCCCGTGCCCTGGCCTCAGCCCACTGCGCCCTCCCGCCCTGCGGCTGCTCTCCTCTCCCACCGCCCCCGCCCCCAGCCCTTTCCCTTCGCTCGCCCCCCGCACCGGGGTTGGGCTCCTTTCCTTCCCGTGTCTCTGGGCTCTCTTCTACCCTATCTTTGCTTCTCCCTCTCTCATAAAGTGGCCAGCTCCTGCTTCACCCTCTTGCCGGCATGAAACGAGGGGATTTTCTTGGGAAAGGTGGGAAAAGGCTGTACTTTGATCCTGTAGCAGCCTGCCAAAAATGGGCCCTCCTAAAGAGAAGGGGAAGAGCTGGCTGGCAGAGACAGAGTTTGTCCCTGAGAGGACACTGTAGGCTGTGAGGGCAAGTGAAGCTGCTTGGGAGCAGCCCTGTTGGAAGTGGGAGGGGTGATGTGACCCCAGCAAAGTTTGAAAGAGAGCCCTTAGCAAAAGCCGGGGCAGGGCCCGGAGCTGGGATTGGCTGAGAGGCTTGGATGAAAGGGGGAGCAGTTTTTCCCCTGGGGGGCAAGAGAGAGGGGCTGAGGGACAGGCTGGAGGCCGGATTGAGAGTCTCAGCGCAGTGGTCCCTCGCAGAGCCCCTGCAAGAGGCCTGCAGGAGCAGCAGTGGAGAAGCTGCAGCGGCACGAGCAGGAGCAGGAGCCGGCAGGGACTGCTGGCGTGGAGAACCCAAGTCTGAGGAGACCTGACTGCAGCCGCTGCGCCCGGGTGAGCACAGCAGAGCCGGGGCGGGGACTGCCGGAGTCGGCCCTAGTTTCCCTGAGGGGTGAGGGGCCCCAGGGGCAGGCCAAGCCCAGGGAGGGGCTGCATTTGCCGGGGCTGTGAGTCTGTGTGGGGCAGGAGGTTTTCCAGAGCCCGCAGCCCAGACACTGCAGGTGAGAGACTGTAAATAAGTTCTTGAGGGTTTATTACACAGTATATCCATGTGCTTATTTAATGATCATTTCTTATGATGTAAATAATTAAATCTTGTAAGTAGTTTGAGAACTGTCTGGAAGGGTGCTTGATTGTAAGGGGAGTCTCTCCGCTCAGGGACACTGCAGCAGGTTTCCAGGGGAGCTGGGCAGGGCTACTGGCTACCGGGTACCCCAGGATCCCATAATTCAGGTGAGGGCGCGTGTAGTGTCGCACCCAGGGTCATAATGACAACTTTTACAATAATGATAAGAGTTTTTGGTACTAAATGACACACAAGAACAACAGAGCAATGGTAATAACAATACAGGGCTATGATACTTTACCTGTCACATTGGCAAAGATGCAACCAGGAGGATGCCAACGTCAGTCAATGATAGAAAGATGGTCAATCTGGAGTGGATGCTCAGTTGGCAATTCCAGGCACATTGACACGCTGTGGCCTCAATGACTCAACCACGCGTCCTTTCAGTCTTTAAATTGGTCATAAGTTTGAAAGTTCATGGATTCCAGAGAGTTCTGAAGATAGATTAATATTTCATGTGTGCCAAACTCAACCTGAATGATAGCAGAGCAGAATTTTAGTCTACAATACTACCATTAGCCCATATTCTACAGCTTGAGAACCTTTTTTTTCTCAAAGTTTGAGTTCACAATTGCTGCCAAGAAAGTTTTATGGTAGAAATGTTTTATGAAATCCTTAGCAACCAAGGTGGCATCATATATTCTGACATACAAACACATTGGGTGCTTGTGTACGAGTGCGGAGGCTGCTCCAATGCACTGTAATTACAGCATGTAATTAATCGATTCGATTGGAGCATGGTAATTATCATCTCCCACATCTTGGCTATCAGTATCCCTGCATTTCTAAATGGCAGCAGGGGCACTTCAACTAAAGCTCGTCGAATGAGCTTGAGTTCAAGCATTCCCGTTGCCATTTTGAAGCACAGGAATGCGGACACAAGATGCTGCAATGGTTTTATTTGAGAGGCTCTTGGAGTTGCTCTAATTAAAGTGCTCCCCCCCCCCCCCCCCCCCTCGCGCTTGGTTGAAAAGGACCCCCCCCGACTTGAGCATGTGTAAAAGTGCCCAATAATACCAGTGAAATGTATATCAGTTGTGTGCACAAATATAAATTATACTGGGATCTGGAGCAGACAGTGGAGTATTGCACCTTGTTGTTAAGTGGGAGAAGGTGGGTGGGGCAGAGAGAAGACGTAGGAAATAAACTTCCTGAGTAATAACTACATGGAATAAGCTTGAAAAAACATGATGCCTGAATTGGTTGAACTTACACCAGTTAATTTTCTCCCTCAGTTTTGCCCAAAGTAATTCTACTGTAGATTAAAGCAAGGTACACCAAAGTAGGACAGTCATGTGTCCACTTTTTCATTGGTGTAATGGCTGATTAATCCAGCCCTTGTGTTGTTTTTGTCCAATCACAGATATTGTACCAAACACAAAGAGCAAAGAAATTGCAAGCATCAGAAAGAGAGAGCGTGCATTACTTCTTGTTCCAAGTTTTGCTCATTGAGGGGTGGAGGCAGAGGGGGAGACAACACAGGCTTCCTTTGAAAATCATGTGAAAGAGACCCAGGTAGTTTATAAAGGGACTCAGGTGGACTGAAAAGAATCATAATCAATAGCAGTTTATGAAACCAGGTGAAAGGAAAGCAGGAAATTACAGAGAAAGGAGAAAGAGAAAGAATGGGTGTAGAGATGGCTACTGGCTAGGAACTGAGCATAAATGACTGGTTATTGAACAAAACAGTCAGTGTAAAATTGTGGTAAGTACCAGATAAAATATAAATCAAAATAGCTCTTATTTTTTGAGGCAGCAAGGTCCTCGTGAAGACAGAACATCCTGCTACTTTGCAGCAAATACTGAACCATGGCTAATTTAGCCTTTTCCTGGACTTCATTCTTGCTCTGGTCTCAGTGAATTGGTTTGTTCAGGGGAAAAAAAAAAATCACCCATATCCCTCCATTTTAACCCTGGGATTAGCCAGAATTTTGGCATCTAAAGGTTTCTTTCCTGTACAAGAAGTTAGTGATGGAAGCAGGTATTTGTTTAATGAGTTTAGTTTGTTTCCAAAGAATGTAGAAACCCTTCCTGCTTCCTTGGCTTGTGTATCAAGGGATACAAGTACAAACGTGTCTTTGCTTACCTGTCCAAAGCCTCTTTATCGTCAGCACTTTACCCAGAAATGCTCCTTTACTTTGCTCCCAAGGTCACGCTATCAGGACTTCTCTGGTTGGGTTAGAGGCTTCTTTCCTCCTCCCGTTGTGTACTCCGGTGGGATTTCCACCCCTTCTTCATGTAGATGTGGACACAGCTGCAATTGGAAGGGGGGAAATCCTTCACCCACATTTCCATATTTATTTATTATTTTCTTTGCTGTAATTAGTTATTCTAATTCGTCCTCTTCTAGTTTCACTTGTTTTCAGATGGTTAAATTGAGGGGAAATCTTAATCCAGTCACCGCACGAACAGCATGTTTATTGATAATGGAGACTCTGAGGCTTCATGACAGTTTGCTTTCACAACAGCCCCTGGTCCCACTTCTCCTCTCTAAACAGTGTTCCCTTTGGGTGGAAATTTGTCAGATATGGTCTCAGCCCAAAGTCAATGTTTTTGGCAGAACACAGTAAACACCCTGTCATGTTTGTCATGTGTGAGTGGAAAATCCATATAATTTTCTGCCTTTAAGACTGTTCCTGAGTTTTGCAGACAAATAACTACTGAACAGTTAGGCTGTAAGCGTGGGATTTTTAAAAATGTCCGGTGTTGGATTAACGATTCCAGCTGAAATCAATGGGAGTCTTGCTGTTGTCTTGGTAATGTCAGAATGATTTTGTAGTCATGGTGGTCCAGAAATTATACAAGAGGCAAGGATTTTGGGGGTGATATCTTTTATTGGATCACCATATGGTTGGAATAAAGTTAGACAAGCTTGTGAATGCAGGGCATTTTTCAACATCAAGGATTCTGGCTTTCTGTGATTAAAAATTCCAAATTATGTGATTAATAAACCCAAAATTCACATTTTTCTGTAATTAAAATGAAATGCATACATCTCTCTCTCTATATGTATATGTGTGTGTATATATCAGTGGAACACAATATTTTATTGATATAACTATCATTTTAAAGCAGTTTGCAAAACCAACACTGCCTCTATCATTATAATAAAATAAATTCTAAATACCTGCATATTGTGGTGTTTCATTCTGGTATTTTTATCATGGAAGATCAGAGATCCTCCTGCCCCCTTTACTCACCAGAATGCAGGTCCGAATGCCACTGCCCCCTGCCCCTCCTCACCAATGCCTTGTGGCACTGAGCAGCCCTGATATGCCGGTACCCTACCCATGCCCATGACATTGCCCCTCAATCCCAAGCCACAACCCCCACAGCCCTGCTGGCGGCCCCTAACTCTTGACCCACAGCTCCCTGGCCCTGCCAGTATTCCTTGCTCATGATGATCCATAGCCTCTCACCTACCCAGCCCTGCTGGTGCCCCTTACTCCTGACCTGTAGCTCCCTGCCCCCCAGCCATGCTGGAGGGGGGCCTAGCTGCCAGGACTATAGGACCCAGTGGCTGCATCCTGCCTGCTCATGGATGTCAGCTGCAGCCTATGTCAGTTTGACCAGGCTGCAGCCCTGTGCCCACTGTGAGAGCAGAAATCTGGGGGGGGGCATGTGCCTTCCCCATTTCCTCCCAACACATTGCTTATGCCCCCAGCCTCAAGCAGCCCCTTGCAGGCTGGAACTCTACCAACCTGCAAGGGGAAACCTGAGGTTTGCTTTATTTTTCTCCTTTAAAGGAAAAAATCTGTGACTGTCTCTTTTAAAGGAGAAAATCCATGTTAGCTAAAAACAGTGGGTAGAGCTGCAAAATTGGAAGGAGGAGAAATTATCAGGGATAGCAGAAGAAAAATTTGATAATCCAGCTGATTTATGAATTTTTGTTCCAAAGTTCACCTTTTAAAGATGTTCGCCCTCCTCCCACTCCCCACCCCAGTAGATTTCCCTTGAACATGAAGATAGTGAGGTCAGAGCAGGAGCTGTTGTTCTGTGAAAAATCTGCTCCTACTGGCATGTGTGTGTCTCTGTCCTTTTATTTTTTTTTTCCTGAGAGTTTATTCTGGTGCATCGTTGCTGTTTAGTTTCACCAACATAGTTACCATGAGGGAATTTGGTGCATTGAATCAGATACCACATTTTGGGAAAGGCATGTATAGGTTTCATAGATTCTGATTGGTTAATTGTGGGGGGGGTATTGGTTGTAGTAGCAGTAGAGATGTGTTGACAGGTTAAGCATTTGTTGTTAAATATCCAAAACAAAGTCTTGCCAAACCCCAAAATATTCCAGTCTGGAAATGCCACTGTATGTGAGCTGTATTTTTGGGGTCTATTCTCACTTATAGTCTAGGACTTCCTAATCCTATACCTACCAGAAGGTACCATGGACAAGAGACTCCTGTAATGCACATGGCCCCTCAGAGACTATGGGAGAAGTAATTTCCTTAAAGGAGAATGGAGGCATTTTCTGATCAGATCTAAAATGAAATGTTAGCTTTATTGCTATTTACTGAAAAAATCAGGTCATATTGCCAAATACAGCAATTCTGCACACTGTACTTCAAACCAGCCAGAATGCTAACTATGGAGCATCTCATATTTAATTCAATTAGCAGTATCTGTTGTCAGCCACAGAAGTGGCAGGCATAGACAAGGTAACTCTTATTCTCCAGAGTCTGACTTTAGTCAGGTAAACTGTCAAACCTCAGGTGTTATTCAACATCTATGTTGTTGCTTAATCTGCAAAGGGCTTTCACATTACAAGTGAAGAATGTGTTGATCTTAAATTAATAGCTGCATTGAAAGGCAGAAAGTTACACCTCTAGTTTAGCATCTAATACCTTTAGGAATGTGCATGTGCAGTAAGAATTAGCTACCCTCCAGACCTAGTCATTAGTTCAAGGCGAGGTCGGCAGTTGGGAACACAGACGAGGACTTCCTGATTTTTAGATCTGTGTGTTCCTCCTGGTCTCAGTCATAAGTCTTTTCCCCTCTGGATTAAGTCCTTTGATATAACAAGAACTAGAAGACACCCCCACTATGTTCTGAGCAACGTTCTTATGGTAACAAGATGCCTTTCTGTGCATCTGACTACACGACTGGGGTTTCAGTTCTCAACTTCTACTCAACAAGGTTGAACAAGAGCTTTTCCAGCCTAGCTCCTTTATGAATACCATCTCTTCATCTACATACAAAACACATCTACACGAGACATTTTACTTAAGATCAGAGCTCATTACTACACAGAGTACATGTCTACAAGTGCCAATTTAAGGCGCTTTAGCCCGATTTAAGATGCATTGAGGCATGCATCTACACATATGCACCCTTAACGCACCTTAAAAATAGCAATCTTAGGCTATCTGTGCCTAAATTTGATACCTGTAAAAGCAGGTAACAAATTTAGGTGCAAATAGCTAAAGCGCATTAATGCACATATACACACATTAAGGTGCATTGTGACTATGGACTAACTTTTGTCCCCGCACACAATGCTTTAATGTGTGCATGTGTAGACATGCGCCTAAAGTACTTTAATGCACATTAAGCTAATGCACATTAAATTTAGGTACACCTAAATGCACGTGTAGATATGCCCAGTAGGCACACCATCTACATGTGAAGAAGCTTACTGTGCAGTAATTCGCTCTAATCGTGAGTAAATTTGCTGCCTGTAAATAAATACAAGTAGGAAATTTAATCTTGATTACTTACTGCAGAGTATGACGTGTAGACAGCTGACTGGGAGGAAATGTGCTATTGGTCAATCAAGCAGCAGGGGCCAAGAGATTGTTCCCTGCCCCCGGGAGCTGCCTGTTGCTGGGGTGGGCTGTGCCACTGAAGCCGGGGTGGGGAGAATGTCCCCCTGCCCCAGCAGCAGGCAGCTCCCAGCCCTCGCTTTCTGATCGAGATCGAGGAGCAGGGCCTGGGAGATTCTTTTGTCCCAGGACCAGCTCTGTGGTCACAGGGCTGGTGCTGAGAGATTCTTATCTCCCAGCCCAAGATAAGAATATCACATATTCCCTCATGGAGCTGGTGCTGTGAGATATGAATCTCCCAGCCCGGAGATATGAATCTCCCACGACCACGGAGCTCAGACTGGGAGATAAGAATCCACGACTGTGCAGCTGATGCTCGGAGGTAAGAATCTCCCAGCCCAGGCCCAGCGACTGTGGGGCCAGGGCTGGGAAAGAAGAATCTCCTGGCCCCATTCCCTGATCAAGATCAGGAAGTAGGGGCTGGGAGCTCCCTGTTGCCAGTGCAGGGGGACATTGTCTCCACCCAGACTCTGGTGGCAGAGATCGCCCCAGCAGCAGGCAGCTCCCAAGGGCAGGGAGCAATGTCCCAGTCCCTGCCAGGAGACAGCCATCTACAGCTCCCAGTGGCTGCTGCAGGGGCCCAGTGCACGGCCGCAGGAAGTGGGGGCAGTCTGCTGCTAGGATCAGCAAATCTTCTCCCACATCTTTGCCCATGTAGACATGTGCCTGGAGCAGTTTACTCTAGAGTAAACTGATCCTGCATTATTTGCTCATGTAGACATGCCCACTAGCTAGTCCAGTTGCCGTATCTAAACCTCTTACTTCCAGCCGCACACATTCCTATTGCGTTCCTTTCTCTCCCCACTTCGCCGTCTTTTCTTGAACCCTTCTGTCTGATCTCTCTCAAAAGTAGCTCTTCTTTTTTTCAATCATACTCTTGTTTTTGCAGGGAACACAAAACATTAATGTTGTTAAGAACAACAACAGAAAACGTTTTATTGCTTTTTTGGAAAAGCCTCCCCAAACCCCTCATTTTACTTACAAAAATCCCATGCAGTGCTCTCTTTTTTTTCCAGCACAAACTCATATGCTTGACCTATCAACAACTGGGTCAAGATAAAATATAAGATCAAACACATTGTTAGTGGTGTTGGCTGAAATGAATCTCTCATTTCCCAGGCTGAACAGGTTTCCTTCAGGTTTAAGCACATAAGCTAACAAGTTTAGCAACAAGCATGGCTAACCCCCACACTCACTCAGTCAGCAGTCAGCCATCCATGGAGAAGGGCATACACCCTCCATTCCCAGGTTATGGCACAGACAGGCACGCTCCAGGGCTTTACAGAGTTTAGCCAAGATAAACACCATTCCTGGCAATAAATGGATCATGCTTAAAGACCCCTTCTGCAGCAGGGTTGGGAGACACAGACATACCATATGTAGTTCCTCAAGATAAATAAAAGAAAGCAACATTATTTCAAGAAAGGAACCTGCTTTATATGTTAGTAATCAACGCAAGGGGTAAGTAGCTACAAGATTCAGCTCAGAATTTATCATCCACTTCATTTTAAGAAGTGAACTAGTCATAAAGAAGCAAAGAATGCTACAACATCCAATTTTAATATAAATGCTTAATTAAAAGGAAAGTACATAAAGTAGGCGCTGTCTGTAGGCAGTAGGTTCTAGTGATGAAACCATTTCTAACTTCCGTAATTGAAACACTTTGTGCTTCGAGAAGAGGAGGTCAGCTGTATTCTTGTGGCACGTCACAAGCTGCTGAGGAGCCAGAGATTAGTTGGATTACCTGCAGTCTAATTTTAAAAGAAATCACAGCCATCTACCTGTGCCACAGCCAGCTCTAGCCTTAGCGCTCCACCCAAGCACAATTCTCCAGCCCAATACCACTCTATTTAAAGGTCAGCTTTTGTTTGATGCACCTTATTTCCATAGAGTTTGGCAGCAGAAACCCAGGCAACTATGCTCCATCACCCCCACCGTGCTGCACTGTGACAGGCCTGGTCCTTCACTCCTTGCTCAGCAACACTCCCATTGAAAGGTCAGTGCTGGAGATTTTCAGGGAGAACCCAGAGGTGCTCCAGGATGGACAGATGAAAGATGGGCTTGTCCCTGGAGTGAAGGAGGGAGAGGGAAGAGATTTGGATCTGGATGCTGCTAGTGTTCCCTTCTCATATAGCTTTCCTCTCATGAGCAGTCCTATGGAGGGTCCACCCCACTTCAGTTCAAGCCTCTGGATAGACCCTAGAAGTCAAGTGGGGCTCAAGAGTTAAATATGTAAGCAAATATGCATGGGAAACACTAAGGCAACAGGACTCACAAAAGCAAAATGTTCTTAGGATGCGGGCCCTTGTTTGCATTTCTGGTTTTGCTCTTGAGTAACCTTTGACTTCTCATTTTTTTGGCCTCTGCTTGTTCCCAACGGTAACAGTAGCTGTGTACAGGGTTGGTGAGTCATGTCAGTTTAAGATCCTGTGACCAATTTCTGATGAGAGAAGGGGTCTTAGACTTGCTGCTCTGGACAAGTTCCAGGTTTGGTAAATGCATTTCTCCTGCTTAAAGGTCCCTGCAACATCTTGGCTGGAAAGAGAACTCTTCATTGGTGGCATATAGATGTAACCCTTCCTGCCAGGCACCAGTCAGCAACAAGAATGGCTGGGTTCTCATTTCGGGGGACCTCATAATTTATACCCATGGCTCGAGCTCCCACCCAGAAAACTGGGAATACTCAGTTTGCTGGGGTATCCCCTATAAACAAACCCCCTTCCTCGCAAGTAGTGTAAACACGGAGGACAGATTTATTATAGAAAACAAAGGCAAGGAAAACAAAGGAAAACACCAAATGCAATTTAAAACACTACCAAGTACAAGGAATAGTCTATAGGTTGCTCTGCACCAGGGAAAGCTGCTGGAGAGCGTGGGTCCTTCTGCAGTGCAAGGGGCCCCTCATTGCTGTTGGAGGAATGGTAGCATGCCAATCTCTACTCTCAAGGAGAGGCTGTATGTGTGTGTGGGGAGGATTGTGGCTCCAGACAGCATGCACATCCCCCAAAACTTCTGGGCTGGATTATCTGTCTTGCTGAAACAAAACCGCAGGAAAAACTCCAAAAGGAGCCAGGCTGATTGATGGCTCAAGCTGGCCCAACCACACTGCTTGAGTAGAGCAAAGAACCATCAAAAGAAACAAAGGGGAAAAGCCAGACGTACCCTTTAGGCCTGGGCTGCAAGTAGTTTGGGTCACACAGCTCCTCTGGGAGCAGAAAGCTGCAAATCTCAACCCGGGGCCAAAACTGGCAGGGTTAGAAATTCCTAGGTTTCAACCATGCTTAAACTGCCAGGCCTAACTCCTTGCCACCAAACCCAAGGAACCAGTACTCTTTTCATAGAAATCATAGAAAATTAGGGTTGGAAGGGACCTCAGGAGGTCATCTAGTCCAACCCCCTGCTCAAAGCAGGCCCATCACCAGCTAGATCATCCCAGCCAAAGCTTTGTCTAGCCAAGTCTTAAAAAGCTCCAAGGATGGAGATTGCACAACCTCTCTGGGTAACCCATTCCAATGTTTTACTACCCTCCTAGTGATAAATTCTTCCTAATATCGAACCTGAACTTCCCTTGCTGCAACTTGAGCCCATTGCTTCTCCTTGTTCTTTCCCCTGCCACCACTGAGAATAGCCTAGCTCCATCCCCTTTACAACCCCCCTTCGGGTAGTTGAAACCTGCTATTAAACCTCCTTTCAGTCTCCTCTCCACTAGAGTAAAGAAGCCCAGTTCCCTCAGTCTTTTCTCATAAGTCATGTTGCCCCAGCCCCCTCACCATTTTTGATACCCTCACCTGACTCTCTCCAATTTGCCTACATTGTTTTTGTAGTGGGGGGTCCAAAATGGGACACAGTACTCCAGAGGTGGCTTCACCAGTGCTGAATAGAAGGGAATAATTGCTTCCCTTGACTTACTGGCAACACACCTAGCAATACAGCCCAGGATTCTGTTAGCCTTCTTGGCAGCAAGGGCACACACTTGGCTCATATTCAGCTTATTTAGCTGTAACCCCCAGGACCTTTTCTGAAGAGCTGCTGTCCATCCAGTCAGCCCTCAGGCTGTACTGGTGCATGGGATTGCTCCATTTTAAGTGCAGGACTTTGCATTTGTCCTTGCTGAATTTCATGAGAGTCCTTTTGGCCCAATCATCTGATTTGTCACTCTGAATCCTACCCCTACCCTCTAGCTCCCCCCAGCTTGGTGTCATCTGCAAATTTGCTGAGGGTGCACTCTATGCCATCTTCCAGGTCATTGATGAGAACAGTGAACAAAACCAGCCCCAGGACCAACTCCTGTAGCACTACACTTGATACCGGCTGCCGACTAGAAATCGAGCCATTGATTACTACTTTCTGAGTCTGATGCTCCAGCCAGTTTGCTATTCGCCTTACAGTCCATTTATCCAGCCTGTATTTCCTAAGCGTCCCTGCAAGAATGTTGTGGGAGACCGTATCAAAAGCCTTGCTAAAATCAAGTGGTACCACATCCACTGGTCTCCCCACATCCACAGAGTGAGTCACCTCATCATAGAAGGCAATCAGGTTGGTCAGGCATGACTTCCCCTTGGTCTCCTTCTCCCTTAGAGAAGACTTCACTCTTTGGCAGCCCCTAGTAGCCTCTCCTTCCCCAAACCAGCCTAGCTTGCCTTGTATCCCTTTGCATGACATCAGCTTGGTCTTGTCCAGACAGGGAGTGCCACACTGCAGTCTCTCTCTTAACCAATCTACCTGAAGCAGCCCCTGTTTACACACACACACACCAAGTGTGTGTGTGGGTGTTACACAGAGCTAAGCAGGATGGTATGCAAAGCAACACAGAGTCCCTGGTCTGCTGTGTGGGCAGGGGAGTTACAAGATATAATGAAGGAGAGAGGAATAGGAGGACAGCATGCAGGAATATGGAAGAATACAATGAGCTGCTGGCATGGGCTGAGAGCTCTACCTAAAGAAACAACCAAACCACAGGACCCTCAAGCAGGTATGATTCATAGCAGGGAATCCCAAACTGTGGTACCTAAGACACTGGGGGGTACGCAAGAGAAATTGTGTAATGGTGGATTTAATTTACGCTACAAAAATAGTTGGCACTTAAGGGGTTAAAATATAAAAAATATGCTGGTAGGGGTACATAGGTAGCTGTCAAATCTGGAAGGGGGTGCAACAAGAAAAAGTTGGGGAACCTTTGATTGGTAGCAAGTGATTCACAAGGTGCATCCCAATACCACAGCTGTGTGCTAAGCGCAAACAGGAAAGCAATGCCAAAATGTCCACTCTTTTTCGGTACTAACACACAAACGCATGCACACTTACACGCACATGCTGGTTCAAACACTGGGCTATAACCTTGAAACCTTGGGGTAGTTTTTCAAGAATGTGAAAAAAAATCAAACTCTACAAGCATTCCCTTCTTCTTAACTGCTCCTGCTATTAAATGGGGAGCAGGAGGAGGACAATTAAGGAGACTTACCCAATTGCCAAATGTGGTAATTTAAACCTGGCTGCAATCTTGTGCCAAGCACACATTTGCCTTCCCATTCCTCATTGTACAGGTGTAAGTTCATACCTGGTCATGCAAATTAGAGACTCAAAAGTGGGGGTAGATGTAATACTGGCCACATCACCCCCTTAGGTGCTGTTGCAACAGAAACCAGCTTGTCTTAATCATAACAATTGACTTCACTTTACTAGACCTTTCCCATTTTGGGGGGGGGACTTCTTACTAGATCATCCTTTATACATGGAACTTTCCCATCATGCTCTGGTGATTTTTAGCCCTTTAAATTTGGCAGAGAAAAAGTGTTGTAGCCTTGAAGTGGTCATCTTATATCTGCCAACTGTAGTGAGCTCTCTTAGAGCTAGTAAGTCTTTCTGTTGTGTTTTCATCTTCTTTAGTCATTGTTGAAGCTGAAAATAAATGTGGAGCCATGAGAAAGGCTTAGAAAGCTTTTGATCAATGGCATGAAATTGATTGGGCTGAAATAACCAAAAATTGCTGGCCCTTCAGGGGAAGTTGGAAACCACCTTGATTGTGAAGGGGGTTGGAAATGACTAAGGATATGTGTGTATTAGGAACATGTTGAGGGGGCTTTTGTAATATTCCTGGGTGGATATTAGTTGTAAGCTTGCTATTTTTTTAATATCCGTTTGCATTTTGTACTGAAATTGCAAGGGAAAGGATATAGTGCCAATTATTTCCCTATCTTTATTCTGCTGATTTCTGAGGAATTCTGTCCATATTTGAGATCTCTTCTGTTTCTGCTACTGTGATTATAGCTAGAAATTAGCTCTGAATTATGCATGTACCCAGTGTGTGCTAACACATACTATTGTTTTTATTATTGCTTTCTCAGTCTCTTCACTTATTTGTCTCACCTACCGCCTACGACTTGTGTATCCTTAAACTCTAATCTATTTATTACATGCCTGTACAATGCCTACTGTATTAGGAGCCTGATTTAGATGGGTCTTCTAAAGGCTACCGTGGTAGGAAGGATTATTGGATTATTAATTCAAAGTAGTAAGTGTGCTATGCTTCTGGAGGCGAGATGAAAGTTCAGTGCCTATATTAATTCTCTCAGGCCAGTTTTACCAGATGCAGACTGAATGCACCTTTTTTTCAATTTAGGGCACAAGATATTCTGCTGTCTCTGGGAAATTAAGAAACCCAGAGTGTTATTACTCTCAGCTCTGAGAAGAGCATCTCAACAGAACACGTATTGCAGTTGTTGAAATCTTATAATGGCTTTATTCCCAAGCTGTCATTCTGTCTAGTAGCAGTCTTGGAGGGCTTCACACGTCACAGTAGATTATGATTTAGATAAAGAACTAGCCTGGACATGTGTTGTATTGTCCTCTAGGGAGGGTGCTGTCTTATTTAATCAGAAAGAAGATGGGTCAGGCAGAACCTATCAGTTCTGTGAC
>NW_005842014.1:1751556-1753365 GCF_000455745.1 Alligator sinensis
GCTGAACACAAATTATTCCCAAATAAATAAGGAAGGCTCCTAGCCGGTTTGTCTTGAAGAGGTTTCATAAATGCACTTGCTCCCATTATTTGCTGTCTGCAGAGTAGTGATCTCACTGGGGAGAAGGATGAAAAATTCCTTTAAAATAAATATATTTTGCCTAGAGTCTTAAAGCGGGAGCTAGAGTTTGTTCAACTCTGTTCTGTCACTCTTGACTGGTAGTGACTCTAGTTTCCTTTTGGATTGACATGGGTATAATGGAGTATAATTAGCTCCTGTGACTTACCATGAGGGTTATGAAATTAAATGCCAGTTGTTTCCCTGTGTGCTGAACTTGATGCTTAGAGTTCGTCTGAAGTGAAGAGTAAATGTGAGTTTGTGTGGGGTGGGGTCATGGGTAGGACTTCTAGGGTCAATTGCTTCATTTTTCCCTTATTTTGTTTGGGGGGGCAGTTGGGAATAAGGGATACACCTTTCTGACCTTTCAGTGGGGCTGTGAGGATAAAAAATATTCATTACCATGCACTATTTCTTGGCTATATTTTTATCCAGTAAGAAGATATAAAACTCAAAAGGAACATCATGGTTTAGAGTTAAACTATTCCCTAACCTGGAATAATTTAACATTAGAGTGAGACATGGATTTAGAATTTATATCTACGATTGCAATTCTATTTTTTTAAATAATCTGTTCCTGCTATCAGCATGCTATTGGCAGCTCCAAACTAGTTACAGGCAACAACAGGAGCTCTTATCCAGAAGTGCCAGTCAATATTCTGCTTCATTTTCTTTCTTCCAACTTCCCTGCAAGCTGGGGAGGATACAGCTTGGAGGCAGAGGCATGGAGAGTAAAAGGATTTTAGATTCACACTGCCTGTGCCAGAGCTGGGAACTGAACCAAGGACCTGCCAAAGGCTAAGCTTCCATCTCATCCATAAAACCATCCTCTTGGCACAGATCTGCCTTATCCTGCCATAGCCAAAGTCTTTGTACTTTATCAACCAAAGGGACACCTGCCCTTTGTCAAGTCTTCTTTGAGGACTAGCCACCCCCATGAAAGGAATAAAACGTTTGGGAATTGGTGAGAAACAAGCCATTAGAATAGGTTCTTGGAGGCTTGCATTGTGGTTTAAGAAGTGATTCTCAACCAGGGTGGTATGGTACGCTGGGGTGCCTTGAGATCCTTTCAAGGTTGCCCCAGAGTGCCGTACAATGTTAGGGTTGTTAGCTGTGCAAACATGACTCGCAAGATAAGCAAATTATTGTGTCAAAAATGGTTTGATCTGTTGTGATCTTCAGTTCTTTGCAACAGAAGAATCATACTATTATTTTCTGTAGTGAAAAATGAGTGAAAGCTAAGAGCTGATATATTCCAAGGTGGGGGGGATGGGGCGGCAGGTTTGAGTTTAACAGAGAATGCCTTGACTCATTGTTTAAAAAAAACCCCAAACTCCGCCCCCCAAAACAACAACCCCCCCCAACCTGAGAACTGCTGAGCTAGAGAATCAAAACTGTTCCTCTTGGCCTTAAAGTAAGAACATTGTTGAGGTGAGAAGGGACTGAAATGCCTGAGCTCTGTCCCTTTTTGTACAAATGGTACCGTAGCTGTTGGGGCTCTGCAGGACTCTCTTGGACTTGTTCTGATTGCAAGTCAAAAGCTTTCTTTATTTGCTGAACTGCTAACCTTGAGACAAAGCTGGTCCCATTCTCTCTCCCCCATGTGCTTGCTAGCTTCTGTATTGTGAACAGGTGACAATGTGGAAACACAGTACTACACAGCTGGAACCATACCTTCCAAGGCCAATTCCT
>NW_005842014.1:1753396-1763883 GCF_000455745.1 Alligator sinensis
TCATGAGCCAGGAGAGAGCATTACTCAGTGGACCTGAGGATCTAGAATAAGAGGATTTGGCATACAGGGCATAAAAACCATTCTAAATAGGGTGGAGGCCATTGCTATGTCTTCAAGTGTGATGTGACTAGGAGGTTAGCGACAAGCAAGAACTTGGCAAAGATGTTCTGTTGATATGAAGATCTTCAGCTCATTCCTGGAAGAGGAAGTTTCTTATTCTTCACAAATGGAAAACCCTTAATAGAAAATGTGGCTCTGGTACAGCAGCAGTCACACTCGGGCCTGCCCAGCAGTCTCCCACCAGAAGTAGGGGTTCAATTCATTCTACCTTAATGAGAAAATAAAAAGAACTCAGGGTAACCAGAATGCCCCGGTCATTTGATTCTTTTTCCCCTTTTGCTGTCGGATGCTTGGTCTTTTCATCATGACAACCCCATGATTTCTCCTCAAACCTCCCATGAAAAAGCAGTGCCATCAGTGATGCACTGCTATGTTCCTGCTGCTTCCTTGCTCACAGGGCACCTGTGGCAAGTTGTAATAACTCATTATACCATCTGCTAAGCAGAAGAAATAATGATCTGGCTGCTTGATTTAAAAATTCCATTCCCAGTAATATAAATGCAGCCCAGGGTTTTGAATCTAAGAATCTTGGGGCTGAATGATAATTATAAGCAACTCTAGCAGCAGTGACTAATATGGCCCAGCTGATGGGAGGCTTGGATTTAATGGATCTTATCAGTTAAGATAAGTGCTCAAAAGAAACAATGATTTTAGTGGCTAATAAGTTTTAAGATTAAAATACTCACCTGCAAACCTCCACCTACTGCTGATCATACCGGCCCATATTGTCTCACTATTCCCTTGAAATCCCTTTGTCCCAGGAAGGGCCACAGGTATTTGTGCAATCCCCTAAGCTCTTGGGAGCAGAGTAAGCTGAATGGAAGAGGATGGTCTCTCTCTGCTGCAACATGTAAGAGTTATCCCCCATTTTCTGCCTTTTAAGGTTGTATATCATAGGCCTGTTCCTTTCTACAAAGCTGTTTAGGGCTAGGGAAGGACATTACACACAAACTGGTTTAAGTGATCAGAAACTGGCTTAAACGTGTAACAGAACAGATGTGCAGTGCACATAAACCAGTTTGAAAATGGCTGAAACCACTTTGAGATAAACCTGGTTGAATGTAGTATCAGACTTAATTGATTTGGCTCAAACTGGCTTATGCAATGGCTGTCCCAGACCCCTTCCTGGTTTAAGATAAACCAGAGTCCTCCAGCATCCCACCTGCTTTGCAACCCTAGGCAGGGCTCTATTCTCTGCTCCAGCCCAGCAGGGCTGGCCCCTCCCCTCTACTTCCTGGCTGCAGCTCTCACAGATTTCATAGTTTCTAGGCCAGTTGAGGGGGAGGGAAAGAAAGAGGAAAGCGAAAAGAAAAGGAGTTTGAGTGCAAGTGTCGGACCATCCTATTCCTCTAGTGGTCCCCCAGCACTTGTACGAGTGAGTCCCAACAGCAACCCAGGAGCCAACAGCTCAGGGCATGGCCAGCTCCTCATTTCTTACCAGCCTTCACGGCTGACTTGGTAACTTTTGGCTGTTACACTAGACTTCTCCACAGCCTTGATCACACCAACTGCCACCATCTGCCTCATGACCTGCATGGTGAAGCGGCCAAGAGGTGGGTACTCAGAGAAGCTTTCCACACACATGGGATCATCTGAATGATGGCAGCATCCCCAGCCTTCAGTGCTGCAGGATTGTCCTCCAGCTTCTTGCTGGACCTGAGGTCAATCTTCTCCTGCAGCTCGGCAAACTTGCAGGAGATGTGAGCCATGTGGCAGTCTAGTACCGGGGAGTAGCCAGCAGTGATCTTGCCTGAGTGGTTCAGGATGATGAGCTGGGAGGTGAAGCTGCCTGCCTCCATGGGCGGGTCATTCTTGCTGTCTCCAGACACATTCCCCTGGCAAATGTCCTTCACAGACATGTTCTTAACACTGAAGCCCACATTGACTTCAGCCAGGGCCTCATGGTGCATTTCAACTGACTTCACCTTTGTGGTGACATTGCTGGGAGCAAAAGTCATGACCATGCCAGCCTTCAAGGTGCCTGTCTCCATGAGCCCCTCGGGGACAGTGCTGATACCGCTGATCTTGTAGACCTCCTGCAGAGGCAAGTGGAAGGGCTTTTTCACAGGGCGTGAAGGAGGGATGATGGAATCCAGAGCCTCCATCAGAGTGGTGTCTGCCATATTCCTTTCCTTCCTAGTTATCTTCCAGTCCTTAAACCAGGGCATTTTGGCACTGGCCTCCAGCATGTTGCCCCCATGTTAGCCAGAAATGGGCACGAAGGCCACTGTGGCACAGTTGTAGCCAATCTTCTTGATTTTGTAGGTGCTACCTTCCTTAGTGATTTCCTTGCAGGCACAGCAGCATCTGCCCGGCTTCCTCCTGCTCTTCTTCTCCGTTCAAGCAGGGATTCCTCCTTCCCCTCTGCCTTGCATAGAGACCTCTCGGCGTTAGGTAGCATACCACATGCTAGGTGTCATGCCCTAGGGTTCCCCTATCTCAGCTTGCTGCAGCCTAAGGTTTTCTTGCATGAAAGGCCAATTCAGTCCCCTTTTATCTCCCTCACAGTTCAGAGAAGAAGTTATCTTTCTTCTTCATATGTGCCCATCTGGACTCAAGGAGGACTCGTACAACAGCATCATTGCCTTTTGCAGCCCGGTGCCATTGTTTTCTATTACGGCTGTGCAAAACAGCACCATTTTGTTTTGACTTCTGTTTCGCTGTTTCAACGGGTCAGTGTCTTGTTTCAAGTTTTTTGTTTCATTTTGAAAGCATTTCCATTTTGTTTTGTCGAAGCTGTTTTGTTGTTTCAACGTTTCACCCATAGGCTATAATGGGGAAGCACAAAACTGCTTATATCCAAATCTGCCAAAGAAAAAAAGTTAAAAACAGCAGGAGTGGTAGCCCCTTCTAAGGGCACGATGCCTGCCAAGTTTCAAGGAGATAGGTACAGGGGTTTCCAGGAAACTGCACCTCAAGCTGCTGACAACACACATGGGTCACAAGTTTTGCTTAAGGCGCTCCCTCGCTGGCGCTGGGCCTCTACATGACACAGTAGTGTTCCCCAATGTGGCCTCCTTCTCTTATAGCCTTAGCCTGGTCCATCGCTTTAAATAACAACAGGTAAAATAACTTGGTGAGTAGTAACACCAGCAGCATCTCAGGCAACCAAACTGTCACAGAGCTGTTCTTTCCTCTCCTGCAGGTGCTTCTTCTCCAGCATGTGTTAAGGTGCACCCTCATTGTGTGACTGCGTGTGTTAAGTTGCATCCTCACTGTGTTCTTCCCCCCCATCTCTTTACTTTGTTTCCCAACAGGCAAGCCCAGCTTCAGCTTTGAAATGCGAAATGTTTTGACTGCCCTCATTTCATTTTGAGGCTGGTTTGAAGCCCTTCATTTCATTTCAGTTTCACTGTTTTGAGCTCGAAATGAGTCAAAATGAAACAGCCAGCAAAATTTCGCACAGCCCTATTTTCTATCATAAATGCACAGTGTCATTTTCATGCGGTGTTGCTAGATTCTGGGATACTAGCTCAGACTAGGGTTTTTTCTTTTGTCTTCTTATCTGCTTCTCTATATATCACCAAGTCCAAAGTGAGGCTGACACCCACTTTTATGTCTAGAACAAAGTATCAGGTCATGACAACCCATTCTTCACTGGTGCCATTCTGTAATTAAACAGCACAAAATATGAATCAGAGTTGGATTCTTTTTTTTTTTTTTTTTTTTTTTTTTTTTCTTTTTTAAGTGTCTTAGTATTTTCATGCCCTGATGGGCTGGGGATAACAGGAACTTGTGGTGACACATCCTCAGTTGAAATAATTGCAAGTTGCTTGAATTCATGCCCACTAAACTGTGGCTTCTTGTCTCATGTTCTGTGCCAAGCATAATAAATCCTATATCTCCTTATTTTGCAGTATCTTTTACTTGTGTTATCTCAGGGAGGCAAGAATAATACTGTAGGACAAGTACACAATTTTTTCCATACATCACCATTAAACCTATGTGTATTTACCTCCAGGGGTGAGATTTCCCTCCCCCTTCATACCACCAACATGGGCTATCTACTGGTCTTCAGTTTTGATGGCCCTCTTTGTAAGAGGACAGCAGCAATGCCCTATTTGGAGACATCTGTGGGTGAATTTAATTTTATGCTTATTGTCATGTACTCGGGGTACGCAAGGAGCTGGTGAGCATCATAGCCCAGCCCCTGGCATGGATCTTTGAGAACTCCTGGCACTCTGAAGTGCCCAAAGATTGGAAGAAGGCCAATGTGGTGCCTATCTTCAAGAAGGGGAGGAAAATGGATCCAGCAAGCTACAGGCCCATCAGCCTGACCTCTATCCAAGGGAAGGTCCTAGAAAAGATTATCAAAGAGACCATTCTCAACAGACTGGTCGATTGGCAAAATCCTGAGGGATAGCTAGCATGGGTTTGTTGCAGGTAGGTCTTGCTTGACCAATCTTATTTCTTTTTATGACCAGGTGACCTATCACCTGGACAAGGGGGAAGACCTTGATATCATATATCTTGACTTCAAAAAAAAAAAAAAAAGTCTTCGATCTGGAATACCATGATCACCTCTTGGCTCGGCTTCTCCACGCTCTGCTGGCTGGGGAATTGGCTACATGGTCAGACCCAGAGGGTGGTGGTTGATGGAAGTCAATAGTCATGGTGCCCTGTGATCAGTGGGGTCCCTCAAGGCTCTGTCCTTGGGCCTATATTGTTCAACATCTTCATTAATGATGTGGACATTGGGGTCAGAAGCAGACTGGCTAAGTTTGCCAATGACACCAAACTTTGGGGTAAAGCATCCACAACGGAGGACAGGAGGGCAATCCAGATTGACCTCGACACACTCAAGAAATGGGCAGATGAGAACCTGATGGCGTTTAACACCAAAAAATGCAAGGTTCTCTACCTTGGGAGGAAAAACCTGCAGCATCCTATAGGCTCAGCAGTGCTACACTGGCTAGCACTATGGACGAGCGGGACTTGGGGGGTCAGGATTTGACCACAAGATGAACATGAGCCTTCAATGTGATGCTGCAGCTAGTAAAGCAAGCAAAATGCTGGCTTGCATCGATAGATGCTTCTCGAGCAAATCTCAGGACATCATTCTCCCATTGTACTTGACCCCGTTGAAGCTGCAGTTGGAGTACTGTGTCCAGTTCTGGGCTCCACAATTCAAAAAGGATGTGGAGAAGCTTGAGCGAGTCTAGAGGAGAGCCACACACATGATCAGAGGGCAGGAAAACAAACCTTATGATGAGAGGCTGAGAGCCATGGGACTCTTCCCATAGCCTGCGCTTTTCCAGGTTGGTGATCTGGTAGCCACCTATAAGTTTATCAGGGGTGCTCATCCGGATCTGGAGGAATATCTGTTCACCAGAGTGCTCCAAGGGGTGACAAGATCGAATGGTCAAACTCCTCTGTGACCGTCAGGCTGGATATAAGGAAGAACTTCTTTACTGTCTGAGCCCCCAAAGTCTGGAATAGACTGCCACCAGAGGTAGTTCAAGTACCTACCTTGAATGCCTTCAAGAGACATCTAGATGTTTATCTTGCTGGGATCCTATGACCCGTGCTGACTTCCTGCCCCTGGGGCAGGGGGCTGGACTTGATGATCTTCTGAGGTCCCTTCTAGCCCTAATGTCTATGAAATCTATGTATCTGATTCTGAAGAGCTGTCTTAATGCCTTCATTTTTCCCAAACTCTGATATTTTTTTTTTTTCTCATGTCCATTGAATATACTTGCGTGGTAACTCTCAGGTTATTCAGGTAGTAACCTATGAAGCTTAGACCTTTCTGAATGAATTGGTCTTTAAGGGCACTCCTTGCCCTGCCTTCTGTTTTAACTTCAGATTAAGGTAGCTAAATGCTTCCCACTAGTTGGGTTACTAATTTGAATAGCAAGATTGGACACGCACTTCTGCATGCAGTTTCACCATTCCAGCACATCTTTGTGTGCCTTCCTTGTCTACTCTGGGCAGGGATGCTGCTGGAGGCTTCAAACTCCCTGTGTACCCTGCAGTGTTTGTCTTTCTGGCAGCTAGACCATTTCTGTTACATGGGACTTGCACTTCTTCTAGCTTCACCACCGCAGCTCTGGTTCCTTCGAAGCTCCTCAGAGCCTCCAGTCATGCTTGTTCTCCTTATTTTCCACAAATCAAGTCTTCATCACTATAAACCTTGGTGTGTTTCACACCATAAAAAAAATAAAATAAAAAAATTGCTGTTATCCTGTGAAACACCCTGGGTGCTAAAGGCAGCTGAAATGTCAGTCAGTAAAAACAGTGTTTTCCTCAGGGGGGTATAATGTGCACCAGTGCATGCTCTGCTTTTCCAAGGGATCATGCCAGAGCCCCTGCTGACACGTCAAGCACAGAAAAATGCTTGGCTTCAGATACCGCTCTGAGAATTTCTCCGGGGAGGCAGTGGACATACTCAGTTCATTTGTGTCCATATGAACTCCTTGCTTAGATAGATAGAAATATTTTAGCAGGAGCTTCTTTTAGTCCCTGGCTTTGCGGGGAGAGGTCGGACTCGCACCAAGTTTTGCTTCCTTAGCTGTGCTCTGTTGAGCTTCCCTATTCCCTGGAGCCCTTGCTTGGACACCTCCATTGGTTTGGAGTCTTGTCCCTGCAGCAATTTGTGCCTGTTTAATGATTCTGGCACATTTCTAACCCAGCAATGAATTATCTTCTCCTGGTATTTATTTATTAAATTGTCTCTTGCTTATTTGTTCTTCACTAGTCATTTAGTTGATATGGTTGTTTAGCAGAGATTAGCTTTTCCCTAGAAACCCAGAAATTCTCTTTTCTTACCTTCTCTTGGCTCTGCACTTTCTGTCAGTGCCCATATCACTGTTCCTGGTACCATGTTGACCAGGGGTGGGTAAAATATGGACTGCAGGCCTGTACCTGGCCTGCCAATTGATTCTGTCTGGCCCATGGATAAGCTTTGGGTAGACCTGTATCATGTTAGTGTGTTGAGTCCATGTGAAAATGACATTAAGGATGGAGAACTGCTGCTTTGTGTGGCCCTTCTGGCTGCTGTGACTGCACTTGTCCACTGGAGGACAGCAGGGTCCAGTGCTTCATACCTGCCCTTGCTCAAGGAGGGCAGCAGAAGATCAGGTGTGGTCGGCAGCAGCTATGTGCAGCAGTGTGCACCCAGGGGCCCTTTGTGTATGGATGGAGCCAGCAAAGCAGCCCAGAAATGTCCCACAGGGAAATGAGTGGCACCCCTGCCACACACAGCCCCTGTCTGTTCCTCTGAGCACCAGGGTTTGTGGCTGAGCAGCATCCAGTGCTGATGGGATGCTGCTCGGTGCCACCTACCCCTGGCCCCGCTGTTTGTTTGCCTTGTGCTCATGCAGATTCACCGTTCTTAGGGAGCCCATGGTGGCTGCACTATGCTCCAGGCAGTGGCGGAGATGGTGGGTGCAGGATGGCCTGGCTTCACGTCACAGCATGGAGTGTGGCATGACCCATACCAGGTCAGTGGTGGCATGGCCAGAAGGGAACATGCAGGGGCCAAAGGCATAACTTAATTTACTGCAGTTCCTGCATCTTTTTTTTTTTTTTTTTCTTCCAAATACTGGGCCTTGTCTCTCTTGGCTTACACTTGCTTTCTGCTGTATGTACAACTCCATGCATTTATTTATAAGGGACTCCCACCTTGCAATCCACATGTCTTTCTGTCTTCAGCCCCTGCCTCTGCTCCACTTGCTCCCTCACTGTGGGGGCTTCAATCTGCCCCCTGCCATACCCCTTCCCTTCCCCTTCACAGAATTGCCTGCTGGGTGCTGCCCCACATGCCACTGGGCTGTGTTCCTGCCTGCCCACAGGCTGTGGCTGCGTGTCTGCATGCCGCCCAACCCCACTGCTGCCCCATGGGATGGCCCAGAGGCAGTGATGATGGCGGCAGAGTGGAGGCTGGGCGCAGGCTCCAAAACCACGTGCACAATTAACACATTAAAAAATTGAACGCGAGCAATGATTAAGGTCTTAATTGCGTATGTTAATCGCAATTAATTGATGGCCCTAATTTTTATATGATGTGCCATATTCCTCAGAACTCTGTAATATGCAGAGAAAAATGTGATTACATTACATAGATATTTGTGATGGGGAAAATAGGTTTTTTGTTTTTTGTTTTTTTTTGTCCATTCTCCTACCTGGACAAATCCATGAGTATCTTGCCCCATAGGATTTGCGTTATCCTAGGTTAATGGGATAATAGACTACATGTAGCTTGCTGACTTCCTTCCTTTGGGACATTCTCTATAAAGAAGCCCATTTTCTAATATCTTTAGATTGTTTCGCAATGCCATATGAATGCCAAGATGCTGGACATGTGATAACAGTGTAACGTTGTGCCTTTAAGACCTCATGCTTATTACCCTTGGACAGTGGTATCTCTCTGCATTACTTCCAGCAAAAGGCTATGCATAATTGGTGCAGGTGCAAATTTAGATACAACTCAACATTAGCAATAGCTGTAGAAGAGGCTCCCTAAGAGGTGAGATTCTGAATGTTATAGATCATGTTTTTTTTTTCTGATGAAAAGAGAACAAGAAGGCAAAAGGCATTGAATGAGCTAATTAAAACCAATGACAGGAGAGATCTGTCTGATGTCTGCATGGAGCCTTCATTACTTAAAGGGCTGGTGACATGCTATGTACAAAATTACAGGGTAGCAAGTTTAATTTCAGCTGAGAGGAGAGCCTTTGTGGTAGAGTGGGAGGAATGCTTGGGGAGGTACAGTCTGACAGCTTGGTATTTGGGTAGGTAGCAAAATTTCAGGGAAGGAAAGCTGGGACTCTTGCTCGGTTAATAATTTGCTTTGAGGAGAACAAGGGAATGAGCAAAATATGCTGTTCTTTGATTTACAACAAAATAGTGTAATTAGGCTAAAGGTCTAATGCATTCTAATATAATAAAAGCTGTAGCACTTCCAGCTGTGTGTCTGTCTGATGGTAATGCTCTGGGACAACTGCATATGCACCAGCTGGAGCCTTACTGATGGACAGACACAGGTGGAGGCGGTTGGTGCCAGACTGTGAACACACTGCTGCAGGGCAGGGCGCTCCCTGTGTGGCCGATCCCTGCATGGCACACTGCAGGCCGCAGAACACATGGGGAGGCAGGGCGCGTGGTTGCAGAGTGCTGTGAAGTGAGGTATGCCCTCCCGTGCCTGGTCCCCATGCTGCATGCCATGCAGCCACAGGGTGCTGCGTGGGGGGTGATATGGTGTGGCCACAAGGTGCCATGCAAGGAGCGAGCGTAGTGGGTGGATGCCATGGGGTGTGGCCGCAAGGTACCACAAGGGGAGTGGGTGGGGTGGCGTGGACAGCACCTGTCAGCTGTAGCATGAGGCCTTGGGGTGTGGGGTGTGCTGCCCCCTCTCCCCCCTCTCCACATGCCACAGCCCCTGGTGCACTATGTGCCACCTCCCGCTGTGGCCATGCAGCATGGGGCATGGCGCATAACCGGGCAGGTGCTCACCCCACCGTGGCCACTCCCTACCCCACACCATGCAGCAATGTACTGCGCCCCCCTGTGCACTCTATGCCACACCCCAGGGCTGCTCCATACACCATGCAACTGCAGCTGGTGGGTGCTCCCTGCACCGTGGTTGTTCCCCACACCACGCCCCACCCTGCAGCCATGTGCCACCCCCCCTGCTCAGCCACACATCGCACCCTCCATGCACACCCTGTACTACACCCTGGGCCGCTTCCCCAGCCATGCAGCCGTTCAGTGCTCCCCACGCCATGGCTGCTCCCTGTGCCACGACCTGTGGGTGTGTGCCACCCCACTCCTGCGCAGCCGTGTGCCATGCTCCCTCATGTGTGGAGCAGTAGGGAGGTGGGGTGGAGCGGGGCTGGATCCAGAGAGGTGGCAGGAGGACAGAGGGAGCTGGGCAAGACCCAGAGCAGCAGCAGAGGTGGGTGGGGGGAGTGGGTCAAGACCTAGAGTGACAGCGGGGGTGGAGGGGGGCAGGGCCCAGATTTTGCTAGTTTTTCTATAAAGATCTAACAAGCCCGATTTCATACTATGCTGAACCTCATCATTTAAATTGTCATTTGTGATTTCCGCCCATGTATACAAGAGGAGAAGGAAGGTCAATATGTACCGAGCCTTGGAATAGAAAGAAAGCCATTTTATGAGAGTTAATGGCCACCTTGCATGTTTCTTGTGCTTTAATGGAATTGTTTGCACGCTAGAAAAAGGGTTTCTAGAGTAGCTGCAGTCTGTTATCAGAGTTCTGCAGGTTGCAGTTTTTACAGTTAAGGATGTAAAAAGGTTGGCACTCAAACCCTGTTTTCATGTCAGAGCTGGAATGGTGAACATTTTTAGAGCAAACATGTAGAAATTTTTTTTCAGTTTTTTGCAGGTAAAGTTTTATTCAGCATCAG
>NW_005842014.1:1763894-1766540 GCF_000455745.1 Alligator sinensis
AATGCTGATGGCTTGGTCTCGGCAGAAGGTGATGAAGCAGAATTTGTGGCAAAAAACCAGGGTGTGTGGCCTATCACTGGGAGCCCATCTTTTTGCCAGGTGTGCCAATAAGCAGCCTCACCCCAAGTGCTACTCTGATCCTCTTCCCCTACTCCTGCTCTGCTATCCAGTGCTGTCCTCCTGGATCTGCCAGCGCATGCACACGCACACACGTTGGCCATACCAGGTCTAGTGGAAAGAACACAACACAACTGGATTCTGTTCCTAGCTCCGCCAATAATTTGCTGAGATGCTGATCAAGAAGGTCACACCTTCCTTTTCTAGTCTGTCTTCATTTTTATACTGTATACAACTTGGAGAAGGGGCAGCCCCATGTGGCCTGCCTGGCCACTTCTATTGCAGGGGCTCTGTGCCCCGTGCCTGCAGCTCCACACTTGCAGAGGGGAAGGCCCCCGCTGGACTCTGCAGGGAAGCAGGGGGTGGGGTTCCCTCCACTCCCAGTGGATTGTGGGGACCTGAGAAGGGGAGGCAGCATGCTCCAGTGTGGGGCTTTCCCTGCTGTGAGTGCTGGAGCTACAAGTACGTGGTGTGGAGCCCTGGCGATAGGGCAGGCTCTGCTCCCTCCTCCCATGCAGCACTGGCTGGAGCTGTGCCTGCACTGGGCACGAGTGCCCTGACCTCCTCATCTGCTGCTGTTGCCAGGCAGTGGGGGCTGCATGCCATGGCGAGGGTCTGGGGGGGCCCTTACACCCCCCACACACCCACACCCTGCCCCAGAACACCCATCAACATACGTGGCCACAGCCATATGCACGCTATAAAAGGGTTGTGCTTTATTTTTGAGTTATTATGCAATCCATTCTGTATACAGTACACAATCACGAGTCATGACAGATTTTTTTTTTTTTTGTAATAAAATTTAAAATATATTATAGTAGGTGTTTTGACTTCTAGTATATGATTTGGGGTTTTTTTCTGGTTCTAAGATGGTAACCCTCTCCACTCGCAAAAGGAGAATGCGGCGGGGTGGGGAGAAGGCAGCAAGGGATGGATTTCTGGTGGAAAAGGTCAGGGGTTAGGGAGCAGGACATCTGGTCCCAATGTGGCAACCAGGGGGTGGGATTACTGTCAAGGGATGGGGCTACCTATTTGGCCCCTGACAGCTCACCAAAACTTGTTACGTGGCCCTCCACCCGACATAATTGCCCATTCCTGCCCTTTGGGCGGGGGGCTGGACTCGATGATCTTCTGAGGTCCCTTCCAGCCCTGATGTCTATGAAATAATGCTGTAAGCAGGCCTGGGTGGGTAGACCCTGGAGACTGTGAAGAGACCTTTGAACTTGTGTAGATCTCCACTGATTTTTTTTTTTTTTATCCAAAATAGCCTGTAGCATTGGGGACTTCATGTACATGATAAGGGGAAACATTTGCAGTGCAGCAGGAGTTAACCAACATCTGTTTTTTTTTTTTTTTTTTTTTTCAAATTGATCTTAAAACAGAAAAGAGCTAGTACATTAATGCGCCTTCACTCTCCACAGTGCTTATGCCTCACAAGCCATATGGTACTCCCTAATCCTTGGACTACAGAGTTTCATTTTCCTGGTGTGTCTCCATGGGTGGCAGTGTGAATGCCTGGCACAAGCTCGGTCAGGAGCTTACTCAAAGTTACTTTCCTCAGGGTAAATTTATGCAATGCTGCTGTCTCATTACTTGCTGCTTCAAATAAATATTACCCGGTGAAATAGCAAGGACTTGGAATGCCCTGTGCCAATGTTGCAGTGACAGGGGCTGTAAAATGCAGTCCTGGGCATCCTCCAGATTTTCTATGCAATTGGAGATGAGTAGGAACTTTCTGAGTGAGGGTGGTCAAGCATTGGAATGGGCTACCTAGAAAAATTATGGGATCCTTAGAAATCTTCAAGAGCAGGCTAAACAGACACTTAGCTGGGATGGTTTAATCAGGGATGATCTTGCCTTGAGCAGGGGCTGGATTAAATGACCTCATAAAGTACCTTCTAGCCCTGCTTTCCAATGATCTTACATGTAAATGATTCTTAAATAAGTTGGGGGGAAATGACCCTGTTTTATGATCTTAAGTCAATCTGTCTAACTCTTAAAGCTGTGAGGAAATAACTTGCTATTTTCTTATGTAGTTTGAGGAGGGGCTGACGGACATGCAGGCCCCCTCTCTAACTCATAGTGCTTTACATAGTGCCATGAGTTAGAGCGCCTGCCCCCACCCCCCCAACAGATGTTTGCCTGTTTGCTGAGGACTTTAAGTGTCCAATCATATGACAATTTAAGTGTTCTGCAGCTGTGCATTTCTGTCACAGCACAGCTGCAGAGCACTTTTCAAGTAGCCAATTGCATGAGAAACTATGCCTCATCAAATGAGGGATCAGATAGAGACATTGCACTTTGGAGTACCTTAGGCAACTTGAGCTCCCTAGGATTAATTTATGGTGTAGTAAGCCTAGGTCTGCCCCGGGCTGTCTGCTGGAAGGGAGGGAGAGCAAACTGCTGGCTACATTTTGCCTGGCCTGAGCTTGGGGGGGATCAGACCCCCCACCCCCCTCCCCCTCAGGCCAGGCAAACCCCAGCTGGCAACTCGCTCCCCATCCCCACCACTCCCTTCCTGCAGACACC
>NW_005842014.1:1766571-1794776 GCF_000455745.1 Alligator sinensis
GTGGGGGGGGGGGGAGCTAGGGAAGAAGTGACTTCTTGGGCTCCTGCAGGGAGGCAACTTCCACCCCCCACTCCGCCCAAGCAGGCTAACATCTGTTGGGTTGAGGGGGGGGTCAATGCTTTAACTCATGGCACTTTATGTAAAGCACCACACGTTAAAATGGGGACCTGCATATCTGTCAGCCCCCCTGTATGTTGGCACATTTCCTCACAGCTTTAAGAGTTAGACTGACTTATAAACCAGTGTCATTTACTCCCTACCTATTTAAGAAGCATTTGCATGTAGGATCACTGGAAAGCAGGGCTAGAAGGTACTTGATGAAGTCCCCTAGTCCAGCCCCCTGCTCAAGGCAAGATCATCTCTGACTAAACCATCCCAGCCAAGTGTCTGTCTAACCTGCTCTTGAAGACTTTTAAGGACCCCACAATTTCTCTAGGTAGCCCATTCCAATGCTTGACCATCCCCATACTGGTATCCTTGTTGGAGGCTTTCCCTTTTTTTTTTTTTTAAGCAAAAAAACCCCGACAACAAAAAAGACTTAAGAAAACTTGAATTCATTATACGTTTTACTTACCCATGGTACACTTTCCCTCTTGCCCAAATGCTAAGGCAGTGGTTTGATTCTTTTTCTTTTTTTGTGTAATTACTTTCTGTATTGCAATTTTAACTGATGGCAAAGGTGCCCAAAGCCACAGGCAGATGTAAAATATAGAAAATGAACATTTAATTCAAAGGGTGGAGGAGTGCTTTGCAGTAGATAAGCTTTGGCTAACTGGAAATGTGACCTTTGGAACCACCTTAGTGTCATAGTTGCTGCAGAATAAACTGATGGTGAATGGCTTAGGCTCAAGATCTTTGCCTTTTTCTAAAAGCTGTTACAGGAAAATTCTTTAATATTTCTGTGGAATGCAATGGCAGATTTAAAAGAGGCCATCAGATTTGCTCATTGAGGGCTCCTGGATTTCATTTGAATTTTCTGAATCATCCATGGTTTGGAGTAGAGGGAGAATCCAAAGCCAATAAAAGGAAGCTGAAGGCAGTGCCAGCCTGCGTAGTGGAACCACAGGGCAGACTTTTTTGTCCTTGTTGGATTCTTTCTGAATTCCACAGAAAGGAATAACTTTCTGAACCCCGGACTGCCTCTGGAGCTGGATAGCTGGTAACTGGAGAGGCACTTACTGCCCAACAAAACTAGTACACTTCACACTGAAAGGAGCCCTGCTTATTTGTGTACTTATCTGTTTTGTTTTGTGCTGAAATTCAGATACAAGTAGTTACATGCACTTCTTAATTAAGAGGCTCATTTGGTACCTGGTTTAGACAAAATTATTATGGTAACTTTACTTGTACTTCTAACCAGGGGAAGGAGAGAAATGGAATGAAGCTGCTTGAGCTGTCATGTTCGTGATGTCTTAATCTTTTGCCAGAGACTAGGATCTGGTTCATCATTTTACACCCACTGCAATTGATTGGACTGACTTTAATGGGAATAGGATTGGGCAAGTGGTGTCAAGTTCTGGCAGGTGAAAAGCTTAATTTCAATTTCCTAAACATTAACATTGGGTCTCTTTGTTACACACAGCCAACTAAATAAGCACTATAGAAAACTATTATGGCTGAGGTATGCTGACTAGTAAGGGAGTGAAGTTTTCAGAGATGAGAGAGAAGCTGACAAGACTTTACCGTGTGCAACAAAATGCAAAGGTGGTGTGCATTAGCTTCTTAAAACTGGGGTTTAATCATGGGAATTACTGCTGGACCTTGCAAAGTGAGTCTTTCTCTGAAAGAATGTGGCAAAGGCATTATGGCTTTGTTTCTCATTTCCCAAAGGATTTCTTGGTCAGATGTGAGAACTGAGCCTGGTTCAATCAGTCTACTTCAGGCATTTATACTGTCCCTTTTTGCTTATGGTATTGGAGTACCCCACACTCAGCAAGGTAATCTATGCAATATCCCTGGAGCGTAGGGAAATGCAGCTATTCCCATTTTATAGATAGGAAATGGAGTCTTGGAGAGACTAAGACAAAATCCATATGGGTAAACTAAGTACCTAAAAGGGACTTAAGTGGCATTTCAGTGCCAAGTTGCAGATAGACGGGCACCGCTACCACCATACCAGTATCCACAATCCTGTAGTCATCTAAAATCAATGAACTGCAGAAATCCCAAGGTTCCTAACAGGCTTCCATGCAGGTTCGTGGGGTCAGACACCCAAACTTTGCAGTGTTTTGATGCCTAAATCGGATGCATCCAGGGCAAAATCCAGATGGACCCTTTTAGTCATTCTTCTAGGCACAGCAGGAGTTGGCCAGAGGCCTCCTGCAGGGCAGACTAGCATCCTAATTGCTGGACCATCCATTCTCTGAGTTGCATTTGACTTCCTGTACAGTACTTCAGTTGGCAGTAATATTGTTATTGCAATATCATTAAATCTGCCACCCTACTGAAGCCAATTGCTTAGAACTTAGCAAACATTTTGATATTGTATACATATAAAAAAGGATTAAAGTCCAGCCCTATGACTGTGCTGGTGGCTCGCAGGAGCAAAATGGAGGGAAAATATATTTCTGTCCCTTCAGTCTGCAGATCTGACTCTGAAAAAGTACAGGGAGATGATTTGTGGAGAAAGAACTAGCCTTTTTTTTTTTTTTTTTTTTTTTTTTACATTGTGTTGATTTCAGTGTAGAGCAATGGTAGTATTGCAAAACAAGCATCCTGTGCTAAATACACTTTATCCTCTCCAAGATTATGAGCAATATATTCAACACATTGAAATACTTCAGATTCTCTCAAAACAGATTTTCAGTGTTTTATCTATGGCGCTAGCCTTTCCTGCCCAGAGAAGAGGCTGGTCCTCATGATTTCACAAGGTCCTTTCCAGCCCTAAACTTCTGTGAATCCATAATAAAGAAACTGGGGAGAGCAGTGAATGCATCGTCAAAGAAATGCAAGTTAAATTGTTCAGACTGGGGTGCCCAAAACTAGGATCTGAAGGTGATATTTAGGCTTAAGTAGGGCTTGCACTTAGAAACATAGAATCGTAGAAAGTGAGGGTTGGAAGGGACTTCATGAGGTTGTCTAGTCCAACTCCTTGCTCAAAGCAGGACTAGCCCCAAGTTCGTCCCAGACCAAGCTTTGTCTATCCAGGTTTTGAAAACCTCCAGGGATGGAGCTTCCACCACCTCTCTCTGGGTAACCTGTTCCAGTGTTTTACTACCCTCCTAGTGAGAAAATTCTTTCTAATATCTAACCTAAACTTCCCTTGCTGCAACTCGAGACCATCACTCCTTGTTCTGTCATCTGCCATTACCGAGAACAGTCCAGCTCCATCTTCTTTTAAAGCCTGCTTCAGGTAGCTGAAGGCTGCTATTAAATCCCCGCTCAGTCTCCTCTTTACACTAAATAACTCCAGTTCCCTCAGTCTTTACACACAAGTCATGTCTCTCACCCCCCTCATCATTTTTGTTGCCCTCTGTTGGACTCGCTCCAATTTGTCCATTTTTTTGTAGTGGGGGGCCAAAAACTGAACACAGTACTCCAGATGTGGCCTCACCAGTGCTGAATAGAGGAGAATAATCACTTCCCTTGACCTACCGTTTTTTTTGGTGAGGAATGTGCCCCCACAGGTAATTGGGTTTTGTTGTCTTTGCTAGATTCTGGTGTGCAGTTTGTGGGGTACTGAAGATAGTTGGCAGGTTTTGTGTTTTGAGCTGCAGGAAGTTGGCTTCAGTTCTGGTGATGAGGTTAGGTGCTTGTTTGAATGTACAAACCACTTTTCGGAGCTGGGCCTATGAACTGCCACATACCACACAGCCACGCTTGCCCAGATGCAGCCTTGGAGATCAGTGTTAACATCTGAGCGTTTTAATCTTAATTTGAGTCCCTGACTTGGCAAAATACTGGACTTAGCTGTATGCATATGAGCAGTCCTGTTGAATTCAATGGCTGGGCTCAAGCTACTTGCTAAATCAAAGTCAAAAGCACAAGCCACTGCTAAAATTCTTCCCTAAAAAACCCCTCAAAAGTCTTTAGAACAATGGATCTTCATGGAAGCACTTGCCAAGTAGGAAGCCCAATGTGGTGTTACTAGAATAGTAACGATATTGCTATCTATGAAGTCTTGGAAGTTGCAGAAGGCCAAGTGTTGCTGAAGCTTTTATCAGAAGCTGTTGGAATCCTGAAAGGATTATTTCCTCCCTGTGACTGGCTCTGACATTGTATCTCTGTTTTTATAAGCTTCATAAAAAGGGAGTGATGAAAATGCACAAAAATAATAGTTAAGTTTTAATGACACTAAAAACAAGACACCTGAATATATCCCTTACGGAAACTCAGTATAAATTAGGTTTTATTTATTTTCCGTTAAAACTATCCCACTGTAATAGCTATTAATTAGCATTGTGAAGTAGTGTGCAAGGGAGCTTATAGATGTTTCATTATCTTAACAGGTTTTTAAAAAAATAGTTTGCTGCTGTGTCATAAAAGAAATGCCATTCCGGCTTCAAACTTTGGATGGCAAGGAGTAATACCCGGTGCATGTAAAATGTTATTGCTCTTCTTATTAAAAAATACCTCTCAGCTTGTTGAACAGAGTTTTCAGTTACCTAATGCACTTACCAATTACTGAAGATGTCAACTTGTGTGATCTCATAGGACTATAGATTGGGGCTGGCAAAAGCAAGGTCCTGATTTTTGAGGAAGAGGATTTTCCCTAATAAAAATGCTGCACCTATATTAGGGGTGTGCCAGGGCCAGGCTCCATGTGACTTTGCATGCAACTTTCTTTTCATTCTGCTTGGGATTGAGTAGCTGAGATGCAAAGTTTAGCAGACTAGAGATTTAAGGAAAAACTCCATTTCTGGAGAAACAAAATTGTTCTTTTTAAACATGATCTGGGCAGTAAGCTGCAGGGCAGCTGGAAAGCCCAGGCAGCCTGGCAGGTGGGAGCCTGGATTGCTTGGGTGGCAAGTAGAGCGCAAGCAGGCAGTCGGACAGCCTGCCTGGGTTCTGTCAGGAGTTGTGATGGAATCCGTAGCTTCTCGTGGAATACGCCGATTTTTCATCAATCGGTCTTTTCCTGCAGAAACCTGATTTTTTTTTTTTTTTTTTTTCACCAGGATCCTATTGCCCGTAGTTCAGAGGTGGGCAAAGTCCAGCCTGTAGGCTAGATCTGGCTGGCGGTGGACTCCATTTTCCAGCAGCCCCTGCCCATGTGGCTGGGGCTGGTTTCCATGGAGACCCCAGTAGCAGCCGCGCTGTGATTGCATGGCTGGGGTTTCCATGGAGACAGGCCCCAGGAGCACCGGCAGTGTGGGGAGCTTTTCTGGGGCTGGGCTGAGATCTTGCAATGGTGGCAGCATGGTCTGAGCCAGGGCAGAGTTGCCAGCCTGCATGCTCCAGGCAGGGGCATGCAGTTAGCAGGCTATCACAGCACAGCTACTTCTGGGGTCTCCATGGTAACTGGCCCCAGCCATGGGGACCGGGGTTGCTGGGAAATGGAGCCTGGCTGCTGACTGGGTCTGCCATTTTGGCCACCCCTGCTCTAGTTTGTACCTTTTGCCAAAAAACCTCCCATATGTTACCTGAGTATTCGGGGAGTTTCACAGCATCCCTGTGATGTAGAAAGTATTATCCTGACTTTGAGGCACAGAGAACAACAAAACAACACTTGACTCCCAGATCTGTGTCATAACTGCAAGATCAGTTGTTCTTTCATTTGATCCTATGATACATCTTCGATTTAATACCAATTTTAAGTTTGAATTTCTTCAGAGTATCACTGAAACACAGCACGTTTGGTAAACCAAACCAATATTAAGATTTGAATGCACAGAGGGAGGAGCCTAGGTCTGTAAGCACATACAGACTGGTGGTGTCATATAGGCTAGGGTCAGAAATTACACACAAACCAGTGTAAGTGATCAGAAACCAGTTCAAATCTGTAACACAACAGAAATTCAATGCACATAAACCACTTTCAAAATGGCCGAAACTGGTTTAAGATGAACCAAGAAGGATATCATATCAGGCTTAACCAATTTAGGTTAAATCAGTTTATTGAACTTCTGTCCCAGATCCCATCTAGATTCAGATTAACCCTCTGTCCCCCAGCATCCCAGGATGCTTTGTACCTCTGCCACAAATACTCCCCTCACAGGTTGGGCAAGCTAGCTGCCTGTTCCAGGTGAGCAGGGAGGCATGCTCTAGAGCCCCCAAGCTTCTGGCCTGTGCCACTGCAGGCAAGTGGCTGCATTTCCAGAATCAAAAATGAATGTCTGTTTTTCTTTTTTCTTTTCTTTTTTTATGTTCAATTTTTGCATCTTAGTATTGATTCAGCCTTGGGCTTTTTGACTACCTGTACTTAGCCATAAGTTTAGAAAGGACCTCAGAGGTCAGCTAGGTGAACTCCCTTCTGCGAGTGCAGATCTTGGATTTTCTACTGTTTAGTCACCTGAGCTTGAAAAGTAGTCCCTGTGTTATGATGGGGCATGTGTTAGGAAGGGAGGAAATGTTGTGCTTCTACCAGTGCTGAACTTGGAGTTAAAGGACAGGAGACCTTGGTGGCTCAACCAAATATTTCCACTTGGTGTTAGCACACTATACAGAGAATGGCTGGGTCAAGTGTGAGGGCCTACATTTGGCAGTGAAAAATAAAGATCTTCAGGAAGAAGAAACCCTGAAGTATTTCCTGGAGTTGTTTGCTTCCCCTGCCACCTTCTTCCCTGCCCCTTCACAGATAAGGATTTAGTGCTTTTTATTTTTTCTTTTCTTTTTGTACAGTATTTTTTCAGCAGAGACTTTCAAAACTCCTTACAAATCTGTATTAAGTATATAAGGTAAGTAAGGGACAGATCATAAGGGGATCATTTTTCTAGTCACTGAAATTCAGCCGTTAGAGTTGGTGAAATACTGTCTGACAGTGTTTCTTTTCCAATCATAAAATGCTAGTTTATCAAAGCTGAACACTGACATGATTCTGTAGAAAATTTCAATGTTCTGTCTTAAACTACTGGCTGGGAAGGTGGGGAGAATGAGGGGAGCAGCCTTGGTGGAATAAAATGTGTAGGCATTTCACTTTCACTTTCAATTTTATTTTATATTATATGTTATATTAACAAGCGAAAAGTTAAAATAGAAATACTTTTACTTTTAAAATTTTTGTTTCATGGAGAATGTGGTGGCCCAGTAGGGGGCACTACTATACAGTTACCCACCTCACTGTGACAGGCCTAAACCCATGCTTTGGGAGTCTCCCCTGGGGAGTCAGTGGCCGGCCAGCCCCCTTACTGGTGATCTCCCACAAGCCTGGGGTAACACTGCCAGCACCCAGGTACTGGTCTCTGTTAGGGCTCTGTGAAGCCCAAGGTACATGGACCGTGCAAGCCTTGGGTGTGTTTTTGCCGACCGATAATATTTCGGGGTGCTTCTTGTAGCCTGAAGCATCCGAAGATAGCCTCTGGCTAAAAAAAAAGTAGAAAGCTAAGCCCAATGTGGCTGGCCTAACCAAGGGAGCAATAAAAGCCTCTCTTTCTGCCCCTTTCTGAGAGAAACAGCCTGTCATGCTGTAACCCAATACTTTTATTGATCAGGGGAAGAGTGTGGGGGGAGAGGTAGAACAAAGGAATAGGGGGAAAAAAAACACTTTGAGCAAAACAAAATAAGTTGAGCCTTCTCAGAGATTGGGTTTGGGGACCCTTTTAATATGTGTCTGAGTTACTTGGTTCTAATCTACTAGCTAGATTCCAGGTTTCTACTTACAAAGATTCATCCAGATGGAGCCTAGGTACTTTGCTTGATGCTTTCCAAAATCCTGCCGGGGGAAGAGAACAAGCTTCCCCTCCCCTCGGGAATTTTTACAGCCTGGTCACCTAGGTGACCAGGTTGGAACCAAATAGCACAAGGGTGAAAAACACATGGCTGTGGAAAGACCCAAGACAGGGCAGAGAGGGGGATTTCTTCATGGGGAACTTTTTTACATTTTGTGTCGTATTTTCTGCTGAACTGGAATCCCCCAAAAATAGAAACCTTGGACTTCCCTTCAGAGCAAGTTCTGATCAGCCCAGACAGCTCAAATAGCTGCCTGTGTGGGGGATTGCAGAATGTGTCAATGGCCATTATAATGCTGACTATGGAGAGGTTTGTGCAATTGATGTATTAGTGTCAGTTTGTGTAGCTAAGTGACCCGCACTGGGATTTGTCCAGGATGCAAGAGTGGAAACTCCTACCATTAGGAAGAAAAGACCCCAAATCAGTGATTCTCTGCCAGATGGCCATGACCGTAGGATGCAACAAAATACTTCTTGGGGTGCCTTGAGATTTCAAGTAGGAATCCAGTGTGCCAAAAACGTCCTGTCCTGCTGTGGTCTTTTGTAGTTCTTTACAACAGAAGTATAGCTCTGCTTTTTTATAGTCAAGAAACTAGTTTCTGAGGGATCCCTTAAGTCTAATGAGGGGTGCCATGATAATCTGGCACTTCAGGCCTGGAAAGATTATATACTCAACAGTGCAATAGCCCTGGATAGTTTGCTACTGTAACCTAGAGCTGAGTGCATCAATTCAAGCTGCAGCAATTCACAGCTCAGTTCCCTTCTATGTTGGGCGGGCATGACTGTCACCTGAGGATGCTGCTTCTGTACTGATTCAGAAGGAAGATGCTACCTCCTGTATCGCTGTCAGCACTTCTTTCAGCTGGCAATATAGATCCATTTGTTCATTCAAAGTACTGACCCACTCATGCTGCCTGGCAGGAGTGAGACTTCAACACAAAGTGGTATCGTCTCCACTGCTGATGTGAACCTTTACTTCGAGGCAGTGGTGATGAGCGAAAGCTGGGGTGAGATTGACACAATCGGGTAATTTTTTTTCTTTTTAATAGGGAGAGAGAATGGTAAATTTGGGTTATTTTGATGTCATTGGCTTTATTGTTTCAGAAGTCTTAAAAAATAGAATAGATTTTCCTCTGAACATATACTACAAGATATAATGGACACCTAGCTCCTCCTCCTCTCCAGAACCCAAGTAAGATACAGTATTATATTTGCACACGATATGGCTGGAAAGGGATCTAAATTATCCAAGCGTATAAATTGAAAATTCACTGTGAAGAAATTGCACTGCTTCCCTAAACTTAGCAAATGGTAAAACCAGCCATGCCGTTCAGGAGACTTATCACTTGAAATGAATGTAATAATGTAATTCATGCTGTGTAAGGCAGACCTTAGTCTTGATGGATGGTGTGGTGGTTGGTATTAAACTGATTTGCAGAATGGGATATTCCTTGAGGGAGCAAAATGTCTTGCCAAAGCCAGCAACGTGATTAACAATGTGCCAAATCATTTGCTAATAACTCAGGTAGTCAGCAAACATGGCCACCAGCTGGTCTGCGAATATTGTGGAAACAATGTTATGAATCTTTCTTAAATTTTTAGTTGGGATGCTCTATAATTGGTAGTACAATAAACACGTATTTAACTTGAGCTGTCTCTAAAAACAAAAAAGAACAACCTTTACCTGGGCTAAGAAAAATTAGTCTTATGGCACTTGTAACATATTGATAAAGGGAAATCATCCTCTTTTCCTCCCCCCACCCCCCAGGATAACATTATTTCAAATGGGTCCTGTAAATTTTAATATTGTTATCGCACTGTATGCAGGCTTCATTGTTTTTTTCATAACTTTCCTAACTGTCCTTAACCAACTCTGCATTTAGTTCCTCCGCAGAGGTGAATCTCTTTCTGTAAACTTCATTGAGAGAGTTTTGGCTGCATAAGGGGTTTTTGGATTTAGCCCACACAGCATAAAGATGTGCAACATGGAAAGTGCCCTTGGATCTCTGCCAACACGGAAAGTGCCCTTGGATCTCTGCCAACACCTCTCTGAATCAGTCTTCCAGTATGAGTTGGAGAGGCCTATTTCGTATCCTAAGGGTGGTCTGGGAATTGAAGGGGAAAATGTCAGAAGAGAGGAGGACAGGTAGAAGAAATTTAAGGCACGATTCTTCTACAAAGAACTTGGCAACAGATGTGCAGCTGCTGCATAGAGACTTCTACCTCTCTTGCTGACAAGTGCAGTATTATTTTGTCCCTTGTACTCCCCTATCTGTCTGTATCTACCGATTGCCTTTTTAATCTTGGTCTGCAAACTCTTTCAAGACGCAGTGGTGAATCCAAAGTTACTGGTGCACAATGCTTTCTAGGGCAGCTCCTCCCTTTCCTACTTCCTAAGGGCCCACTGTTTCCAGACACCATGTAGGAAGAAGCAGGTCATGAATATTCAGATGAAATCTCTGTCTTCTCCAAGATGAAAACCAGTGTTTGAGTGGGAATAGCTTGCTGCTACTTTCAGAACAGCAATGGAAAATCAGATGCATCTGTAACTATCAGTGTGGTGTATTACCTGGCAAGGAGCACATCCAAACTAGGGGGAAGCAAATGGATGGAATGAATGAGACCTGGGCTGTGTGCTTTCCCTGCAGTTCAGTCTCTTCTGGAGTTTATCTAAGTAATCCAATCACCTGGGCCAACAGCAATCTAAAAATGTGTGGTTAGATCTTTGATTTCTGCGAAAAGAAAAATTCTAATTTTCTCAACTGTAAGATGGAATAAAAAAACCCCTAACTTTCCCTTGAAACAAAACCTATGAAAACAAAAATGGATTGGTTAAAATATTGTGTTGTGACCAAATGGAACAATTTAATTTTAACTTCAAAATTTTAAACTTCCTTTCATTTAAAACAAATAAATAAATAAATAAAAACCCACAATGTTTTTAAAGTCCTATTGGATTGAAAAGCTGAACTGTTTCCTTCTCAAGTGGGCTGTGTTTATTTTGTCTAGTTGTCACATAATTATTTTGTAAATAAGACTTTAAAATTTTGGTTTCAAGAAAAATGGCATATTCTGTCAAAATGACCTTGGCAACAAATTCTGACCAGCTCTGTTTTTAACATTTATGAGTTCTCAGGGTCAAAGTGAGGCTTGATTGCCAGGGTAATAAACCCCCTGGCCGCTTGTGCTCCCCAGGGCACCCTGATAGGCTGCTGCCCTGTCAGGGTTACCTCCTCCCCTCCCCTCTGCTCCAGTGCCAGGGAGGGGGGCATGGCCAGACACCATCCCAGCATGGCCTCGTTAAAGCAAAGTGGGCAGGGAGGGGATTAATTCTTCCCTCCCCACCTCCCTGGGGACCACAGCCTGGGTTTACCCGGCTATGGGTGAGTGGCAGAGCTGGCAGCTGGAGCTGGCAAACCCTGGCTATGGTCCCAGGGGGGAAGAGGGGACAGAGGGAGGAATTAACCCCCTCCCTGCCTGGCTGCACGTGAGTGGCGGAGGTGGTGGCCAGGGCTGGCAGACCCTGGCTAGGGTTCCCTGGGGGGAGAGGGGGGAATAAACCCCTCCCTTGCTCTCTTTGCCTTGGGGCCATGGCATGCTGGCATCTGGTCACAACCCTGCCCCTGCTCGGGCTAGACAGCAGTTTTGTGGGGCCAGCCCTGCTCTCTGAAGCAGAGCAGCCCTGCCCAGGGCTACAAAGTATGCTGGGATGCTGGAGGACTATGGTTTAACTTAAACCAGGAAGGGGTCTGGGACAGAAGTGTCATAAACCAGTTTGATCCAAATCTGTTAAGTCTGATACTACATTCAACCAGGCTTATCTTAAACCAGTTTTGGCCATTTTGAAATGGGCTTATGTGCACTGAATTTCTATTCTGTTACAAGATTAAATCAGTTTCTGATCACTTAAGCTGGTTTATGTGTAACTTCTGTCCCTAGCCTAGATGGACTCCCACATGGTATGGGCCATGATAGATGAATGGGAAGGGTTTTTAGTGGTGAGCCAAAGTTGCTGAGATTCATAGTATCATGGTGCTTGGTCAGAAGGGACCTGAACAGATCACCATATTCCCATATTTTTAATTCAGTATAAATGTTTCTATACTAAATAAAAATCAGTTCGATCTATTTATTTAATTTCTGGGCCTTTGGGTATAAATAATACCCATGGGAATCTTTGTATGTTTAAAAAAAAAAAAATCTTTTTTCCTGACCATAATGCACAAGGCTCTTAAAAATGGATATTTTCTTCCCTCTAGTTGAGTGCACAGTTCATGCAGTAAGGGATATTTTTTTACTAAGTGGAATAGTCTCTGCTAACCTTACTCATAACGGCATCTGTTTCTGTACAAATGACTAAAATAACTCTGTGCCTTTAACTTGTGCCACTGCTTCCACCACGAAGAGTGAGTGTAAACTGCTACCTTCTGGATTTGATTTACATACAACATGCACTACATCCATACAGGGGTAGAAACATTGGAAAAAAAAATAAAGAGAGAATTTGCTTGTCACTAATACGAAGCCTCTCCGGTTGTGGGATTGGCGTTGTTTAAACACCCATCAATGTTTATTCCAGGTATGTTTTTAGCCTTGCCAAATGTTAGAGTTGAAGCACTTTCTTTTGAACTTTCTGTCAGGACCCTTCTCCTGCAACTTCCCCCGCTAATTGGATTCCATTACTCCCAGTTGCACCTTTTGGTGTCACATGCTTCCTCTTCCTCTGCGGCTTTTCCACTTCTTGGGTTTGTGCTGCTAGCTGTTCCTCACTAATCCTCCTCTGACCAGCTGACCTAATTTAACCCTTGCAATCCTTTCCCCAAACGTGGCCTCTCCAGCTATTTTTCATGGTCCTCAATTAATTCTCTCCCTCGTCTACATGATGGAATGACCAGAGCTGAAATAACATTAAATAAATCATGTGTAAATACTGTGGGTAAGATCTGTGATGCTGACACCATTTATTTGGACTCCAAACTTAAGTGCTGACATTATAATTGCTGTTCTATTTTGCACATTGGAAACTACCACCTCCAAAGCTCTTCCAAATACTTCCTGGTCCTTTCTCTGTAGTTTATTTTGGCGTTTCCTCTCCCTTTGTAGATTCAATTTCTTTTCCAAGCCAAACTTCCTGGGGCTGGTCAAAAGTTTCCTGCCATCCCTGCAAAGTAAGTGGATTTTAAGCACTTGCTCTCTCTCCTCCTGTATCTCTCTCTTATTTACTTCATCCTGCTTTTCATAGTGTCCTCATCACCATAGCAACTTGTTCCTCTCTGCTTTCTGTGTATACACAGATTTCGTTAATTAATGCAGCTCATGGGAAAGGCAAGTGCTTTGTCTGAGTCTGGGTACCTCAGATATGGCACTGACGCATTTCGTGTGCTCGGCCATCAGTTTGTAATACAGACCTGTAGTGTTTGCTCTGTCCCCAGCGAGGAGGATGACTCTTGAGCTCTGCAAGTCAGTACTCCGGGACAGTCTTCTCACTCCTGCTCTTGGGCTGGCTGTGATGTGACATCTCATTACAGCCTGTGTTAAACATCCTAGTTAGGTGCCCTCTTTGTGTAAAGAGAATTGATTATCTGGAATAAGGTTCCATTGTGTCGTGTTGGCTCGGTGAGCCCGCTTTTGTGTTTCTCTGCAAAACATGAGCCGCTGTACCTGGAACAAAGCAAGGTTAACTCCTCTCTGAGATGCAGCCTAAGTGGGAATGTGACCTAGCAATCCAGTTTAATAGTCTCATTTGGACTCAGCCACCCAAATGACATGCAGACAAGAATCCTTCCTGTTTCCAGCAAATGGAGCATAAACAACTCTAATAGGCAGTTGCTATAGTTTGTTTTTCCTCTTTTTTCTTTCTATATTTCTAGATAGAAACTCGATTTGAGAAATGCAGAGATTGCAGGCTTTTAAGGCAGAGAATTTCTTTTACTTTAGGGTCCAAATTCTACTTTTTTTGCTCATGTGTGTAAAGCGGGCAGATTTTGGTTTCGGGCTTATACACACCTGTGTAAGTGGAGGGCTCTTACCATTTTGAACTCCTGGTAAATACATTTTATAGCTTAACATACATCTGCTGTATTGCTGCTATGTTGCTATCATAGTACAGAATGTCAGTCTTTAAATACGAGTTAGATCGGGGTGGGCAAAATATAGGCTGGATCTGGCCCACCAATTGATTGCATATGGTCCATGGTTGCCCCCATGGTGCTCCACATGGGGCCAAGCCCCACCCGCTGCTGCCAGGGATGGCTCATGCTGCACTACCACCTTCAGCTGCCCCATGTCCACGGATGGCCCTGGCCAGGGTGCCTGACTACCTGGCATGATGAGCAGTCACTTGTGGGCAACTGAGTGGGTGGAGGGCAGTTGGGAGCTGGAGCCCCGTGCACTGGGACTGGCTGCAGCTCCCCCCGCCCTAGCTGGGCATGTGGTGCCTGGCATGCATGCCCATAGCCACTGCACTACCTGCTGCCCAGAGAGGTGCAGCTGGGACAGGAGGAGCAGCCCCTCCAGCAAGCTGTGCATACTGGCTGGGGCTGAGGCCAAGACAGTGCTGTTGATGGGTGCAGAGCAGGCGTGAGTGCAATGCAGGCTACCCCAGGTGGGAGCAAATAGGGCTCAGCCCCATGCAGTGCCACAGGGGCAGCTGCAGGCTGGATTGGTGAGGTGGGGAAGAGAGAGCACTTGCATCTGCACTGTACCACCCAGGCAAACTCTGCCTCACCCCCGTGCTCCTTCCCTCCCTCCCCTTGTGCGTGGCTGACTCCTGAGACCTAGTGTGCAGGCAGCCCCCTACACACAGACACCAACCATCCTGCACACACCCATGCACCCAGCCTTCCCCATACTCATGCACCTGAACCCCCTACACACACGGTCCCCCACACACCAGTATACAACAGTAAGACTATTTTGACTTGTTATGCAATTGCCTCTTTATACGCTACTCAAAAAATCATGAGTCAAGACAAAGATTTTTTTTTTTTTTTTTTTTGTAATAAAATTAAAATATGTTGTAGTAGATGTTTGAGTTTTAGCACATGGCTTTTTTTTTTATCTATAATCTACTAAAATGAAATCTTCAGAAAGAGATTTTTGTGTGTGACCCTTGACAGCTCACCAAAACTTAGTTTGGCCAGCAGGCCACTTAACAATTGCCCACCCTGCGTTAGACTGTCTAATTCTGTGCATTTGACTAAAATCCTGATTTATACAGTAACATATCAGGGAGGAAGAGATGGTAGCAGTTATCTGTGTTAATGTAACATACAAATTGCATGATTAAAATTCAAAAGTTTAGAGTCCAGCCATATCATTACTTCACATTCATCTAATCAAGTGCCCTTAAGGAGGGTCTATACATCACCTTACGGTGATTTAGCGATGTGCTACATTGCTGTATGGCGTGCTATGGCGATGTAGCGATCATGCAGGTCTACACATGATTGCCAGCTACATCACCATAGTGGCTCCCCTGGTGTAATGCTACACTACAGTGACATAGCAGCAAAATCCAACCATGTGCATGGCACAGTAACCACCCATAGTGTGCTGTGCTTTAATACTTCCAAAAGGAAGTACTAAAGAACGGGACCATAGCAACGTCGCCATATGGTGATGTGTAGATGTGCCCTTAGTGTCTTTCCTTTCCACTTTTTCCATCCTTACCCCATCAAATACTGTAATGATTCCTCATTCACTCAGTTCCAAATGGTTATGACTTGCACTGGTTTTATGGCACAGTGAGAACTCTACAAGGAAAGGAGAATTGGAACTTGTTTCCGTAATCAAAAGCAAATAGAAGCTTCCAAGGTTGACAGTTCAGTGTCACCAATCTTTGGGTAGGGGGGACAGCCCTTCTGTGCTTCCATCTACTTCACTCGGGGGGAGTTTACTATGTGCAATGTGCAGTTAAACACCACAAAGACATAATGCAATTCTAGTGCAGCAATCCAACATAGTAGACACGATTTGTGAGGAAACAGACTTGATCATCAGAATGAAGTACAGATGCATTAGAAACATGTGCTGTGGGAATGGCTTTCTTCATTGCTATAATTTTGTTTTGGACAATCTTTCCTTTTATTGCATTATGGCTTGCATGACATCATAATTAGCAGAATTTGTGCTTTTACTTAATTCATCTACCCAGCCACCTCCCTTTCACATTATTTCTTGTTAGTTGGGCCAACTACTGAATCACTGTTGCTTGCAAATTTTATTAACGTGATGAATGAACATGATGATATTTTCGTCCACAAGTGAGCCCTGCTTTTTCTTCTAGGTTTTTTTAATGTCTTTTATTAGACATTTTTTGAATTCTTAGTAAGGTGTTTTAGTATTTTTTGAGACATCGGAATACTCTTTCATAGCATTGCCTAGTGGATAAATCACTAGACTAGCACGTAAGACTTAAGTTGCATTTCTGGTTCTCCAGCTCTATATGGTGAACCTTGGCAAGTAATTTCATTTCCATGTTCCTTGGCTTTGCCATTTGTAAAATGGGCCTAATAATGCTGACTTCCTTTGCAAAACTCTTGATTTAATGGTGGAAGCCTAACAGTACAGCTAGAAAGAAAGGATTGTATACTAGAAAGCTCCTTGCAGCAGGGATCATGGGATTGCCCAGTATCTAGCACAATGGAGCCCCCGTGCAGGACTGCAGTGCAAACAATAAGGAGATTTATTAACCCTGGGTGGAAGTTATCAATGGCTTGTATTTCCTCCCTGCCATGGCTTCATATAGGCACTCTGTTTGTGTGTAGCTCCCTGGGGTTGCACAGAGTTGCAGTACACCCCTGGGCAATATAAACCTTCCTTTTTCTGAAACAGCAGCTGTCAATGAGGAGTAGTTAAAAAGTGTCTTAGTAGTTTAACTGTCTTAGTTAAAAAGTATTGTGCAATCTCCCCTGGGTGATTTTAAAACAAGATGGCAGTAGTGTGAAAACCAGATTTGCTCTGCCCTTGAAGATGTATAGTGCTGCTCACACTCTCTTGGCAGTGTCAGACTCCTATTGAAAAGGCTCCTTCAGACAAGAGACTGGGTTTATTATCAGTAGAGTATCTGTTTATTATCAGTAGAGTGCCTCTTTCTAGAGGAGGAGCTGTTTCTGGCCAACTGCAAGAAACCTGGCCACTAGCAGTTGTTTTTTTATTACCAAGTCCAGATGAATATTTTCTGGCTTGCTTTTCTTATGCTAATTGGTACTCTGAACCAATTAGTATATTAAAGGGCATTAATCTGTGAGCTGGATGTGTGCGGTGTTTCACAAATGACATTAGCACCCTTGGCTTCATCTTCATTTGCATGCATCTTGTACGGATGTTCACATTTCCGAAGTTCATGAGGAACTCTGAGAGCATTTCATCTCACTTAGCGTGGCTGGTTACATCTAGGCAATCCACATACTCTTCTAGATGGTCCTATTCCGTGCTTGCCATAGTACCCAAGAGCCTTCTAGTAGTGCAGCAAGACATGATTTAACATCTTTTGCAATGCCATGTCCCCCCCACCGCCCATGAACTGTGTGGATTAAAGAGTGCACTCGAGAAGGCAGTTCTCAGAAACACACCTTGCACTGTAAGCATTGGAAAGCAATGGAGTTTGTGGTAGTCATCTTGTTTCAGCAGTGTATCTCCTCCTACTCTGTAGGAATTTCATTGTTCCCATATTTGGCTCTTTATAATTCTTTGCAGTGTGGGCCTGACATTCAAAGAGTGAGACCAGGGTGCTATGGAGATTTGGGAAGCAGATGCGTTGTGGAGGCTTGGATCCAAGGCTCTGGCTTAGACCTACCTGGCATAATTCTGTTCACAGTTGGTTTCTTTTTATTTAATTCTTGAGAAATAAGCCAGTTGAGTGGCTGACAGGCTGTCATATATGAGAGACAGCTCTCTGATTAACAGCTTTGGCATCTTTCTTCCTAGACACGGTGCTGAGCCTCCGGGAAACCCCATATCCCTAACCATAGCTGGGTCTAGATTAGAAATGCATAAATTCCCATGAGTTCAGAGACAGCCCAAAGCCCAACTGCTTATTCAGACTCTGAACCACTTCAGACTGCAACATTTGGCTGGAAATCTCATCAGGGAAGTGGCGTGGAAAAAACTACAAAGCCGCCTGCTTCCAGCTGTTCCAGAAATACTGTCAGAGCAGCCTTATCCATGGTTTTTCAAATGCTGCCCATTCTGAATAAGGAAGATTTCGGGAAGTGACAAAAATGAAAATAATTAGGGAGGGAGGATGGGCTAGCAAAGCACTCTTGTACCCAGAAAAAGCTTTGATTTAGGTTTTATGCTGCTTGACAGCCACTGATTGACCCATTATTGTAACTGTTAGACTATTATCTACTGTATCAGAAGTTTGTCTCTGCTAATGCTGTTAATGCATCCATTAACAGTTTTCTCCTAAATCCTGACCAGCTAAGCAATACAATCTAACACAAACTTTCCTTCCTCTCTGCTAATAGTCTCCATTTATCATCAGAGATGTACATTATTATATATGATCTATGTACTCAGGAAGGTACCAGCTGTGTAGGTACAATGATTACAGGGCAACACAAAGTGTTTGTGCAGCAAAAAGAACTGCAGCTGTGTTAGTAGGAGAACCCACAAGGATCATTTTCTTTGTGTGAGTCTTGGAGTGGTTCTTTCCTCTGTTATTCCCCAGTAGTATTTGTGGGTCTAATCTAGCTATGGCACTCATAAGTGAGTCAAATCTTTCTACCAGTATAGGTGAATTATCACAGGATGGTTTAAAAAGTGTCTCAATGGGAAAAATTCCTGTTGCTATTTCTTGTGGTCTTGCTAAAATAGCTGCCAAGGTCAGGTTTCAAAATAGCACCTTAGTGCTTAGTTGGGACTGAAGTGGAGTTGAAACTGCTACGTTCCAAAGAGCTATTCAGTACAGGCACTTCAAAAGTCATGAGGTGCCTATATTCATCAGGTTACCTCCATTATGGACTGCAGAGTTCACCAGGTATTTATACTAAGGCTTGTGGGTCCTGTTCCTAATGCCCATCCACATTCTGGTGCTTAGAGACACGCAAGCTCTGCCTAAGGCTCCAGAGATGCCTGGACCACTAGAAAATACATATCTAACTCATGAATTCAGTGCAAAAAGGTGGCCACTGCCTTCTACTCAATAGCATTTTCCTAGGAAGAGAGACACCCGTGAGTGCTTGGATTAATAGATTGTAAGGGGCTGGAAGGGGCCTCGGAAGATCATCGGGTCCATCCCCCTGCACTAGGCAGGAAAGGCAACGGGTCAGGTGATCCCAGCAAGGTGACTGTCTAGTCTCTTCTTGAACATTTTTCAGGGTAGATTATTACAACACCTCTGGAAAGAGTTTATTCACAGTCTGGACACCCTAGCTGTGAAGAAGTTTTTCCTCAAGTTGAGCCTGAAGTGGCCTTCCAGGAGTTCGTGGCCATTACCCCTGGTTTTCCCCAAGGGTGCCCTGGTGAACAGCTGTTCACCAAGACCTTGATATAGCAATAAGCATCTACCAAGTCCTCTCTCAGCCTTCTCTTTAGGCTGAAGAGGCCCAAGTCCCTCAGCCTTTCCCCATATGGCTTGCCTTGCAAGTCTCTGATCACAGGGTGGCTCTTCTCTGGACTATCTCAAGCTTTTCCACTTCCTTGTTGAAGTGCGGTGCCCAGAACTGGATGCAGGACTCCAGCTGCGGTCTCACCAATGCCGAGTAAGTGGAAGAATATCTTCCATGGTTTTATATGAGATGCATCAGTTGCATCAAAAGTGTGTTTATGGAGTACTTGTGCTGAAACCTGCAGCGGTTTGCAAAGAGAAAATGTTGGATGAACAAAGTCGGTAGGTAGCTGTAATAATTGTCATGTATGCAAATTACTATGGTACCTTTATTTTAAATTCAGTATTGTTTTGGTCTCTTGCATCTCAAATTAAATAAAAAGAAACCAACTGTGAACAGAATTATGCCAGGTAGGTCTAAGCCAAAGTCTTGGATCCAAGCCTCCACAACACATCTGCTTCCCAAATCTCCTTAGCACCTTGGTCTCACTCTTTGAATGTCAGGCCCACACTGCAAAGAATTATAAAGAGCCAAATATGGGAACAGTGAAATTCCTACAGAGTAGGAGGGGAGACACTGGCGAAACAAGACAACTTCCACAAACTCCATTGCTTTCCAATGCTTACAATGCAAGGTGTGTTTCTGAGACCCGTCTTCTCGAGTGCACTCTTTTTAATCCATGCAGTTCATGGGTGGTGGGCATTGCTACAGTCTACTATTACCCCAAGGTCCCTTTCAGTCGTGGTGCTAGTCAAATTGGTGCCAACAAGCCTGTTGGTGTATTGGGGATTTTGTCCCCAGATGGAGCAATAGCTTGGCGTTGTCCATGAACTTGGCTAGTGAGCTGTTCACCCCCACATCTTTTATCAATGATTTGGATGTTGAAAAGTTAGTTGGGAGTGCTGTGACTACCTGGTTATAGAGGAGGCTAGAAAAAGGCGCTTTGCTTTGGTAGAAGCTGGGCCACTGGGCAAGCCGGGTGTGATTCATGAGGCCAGAAGGAGAGCAAACAAGAGGGAGCCTTTTTTTCATAGTTTTACTGTTTATGGTGCTGTTGGTGGAGGGAGTAGAGAAAGTCCCATGTTCTTGCCTCTGCTTTCCAGCATTCTCTCTGTATTTTACTTTAGACGGTCATTGCTTAGAATTACGGTGAATGGAATCAAGATTGATAAATATTATTTAAGGGACTGTCTTCTTAAAAATAATTATAGACTAAAGGGAAAATCTAGGGGAGGAAGCATGAAAATCCCAGCTGATCCCTCTTCTCTGACACAGCAGAAGAAAAAGGCAATCTCCTTAGTCTGTATATTGACATCCTGTAGAAGATAAAATCAAGTTCAAGGTCTGTTCAGTTCTTATTCCTTGGCTTAAATGTTTGCATACATTTCTATGAGGTTTCTGGTTATGAAACAGCCTTCTGCAGATGCAACAGACTTCCTGCAGCTGGGTGTTGAACCATATCTTTGCACAGGACCAAGCTTTCTCAAGAACTGGCCCAGGACCATGGAGCAAAGTCCCATGGAAACTAGGGGCCACCACATATCTCTCGGTCTTCTGCTCCTAGTGCCTGGAGCATTGCTTCAGTCTGCCTTCTTCAAGGGAAACAGTGATGTGTACACTTAAAAAAAACCAACCACAAAACGCTGCACAAATGCAACACTACCCTATTCAAATAATTCTACCCCCAGAAGCAGGAGAGAGAATGAACCATATTCATCTAACAGAGGTTGTTGCTTATTATGTGGTCATGAGAGAGAGAGAGCTGCATGAAATAGGAAGAGATTTGATGTGTTTTAAAAAGCGAACCCGGTAAAGCAAACAAACATCACATCTTTTGCATTCTGAAGCCCTGGGAAATGTTTTTCAAATAGCTACATCTGCACAACCTCTAATGACTTCATTTGCACTTTATGTATTGCAATTGATTTCAAACTTACTTAATTCTGCGCACAGCTACTCTGCGCTCCTCCTATTGCATACATGCTTCATTTTCTGCCCTCCCTTTCCTTGCAGGTTCTATCTTGTGTTGAATTAAGTCCAGGGCTCTCACTAGTGCTGGCAAGAAGTGTTTGGTAATATCTTTATACTGAACTGATTTTTATGGTTAGAAGCAGAGGCATAACTAGAGAATTGTGTGCCTTGGGTAAAGAAGCTGGAGGTCCGGGGAGGGGTTGGGAGCTGAGTACTAGACTATCTTATCTGACCCCAACAGCTGCTCCTGTGGCAGGGTACCCTGGGGGTTGCCATTTTAGTCCCTCTGTGAATCGGCTCCCAGCAGTAATGTGAGTAATGTGGGGGAGAGGGAAGCACCTAGGACACCAACCATGCTAAATTGGGTTGGGGAGGGGCACAAAAATAACAGGTTCCAGCCAGAGTGCACAGCTGCCCGGGTACACCTCTGGTGCCCAGGGCTGGTATCCCATTTGCCCACCCCTAGTTATATTACTTGTTGGGAGGAATATTAGGTCAGCACAAAGTGCCCTTCCTCACCTCTGGGAAAGAAGCAGATCCAGCTGAAACAATATACCGGGTTCTCTCCCATAGATCTCCACCTTGACATTGTGGAGAAGTTTGTGTGCTACCAACAACCCTGGGAGCAATGCCATCTGGAGTTTTGTACTCCTGGTAGGGACATTCATAGCAGCAAGGTCAAGGGTGAGGTATCCAGAATTATTTTTGGACTGTTCTAATTTCAAGCCAGTTTTGGAGCTGGAGCTAGGGCCACAGCAGTCACAATCTCAAATCTAAGATAAGGGACTTTTCCCCTCCAAGTAAAAAGTGAAGTGGTTGGGGAGTGGGGCAGGAAAGGGATTATAATTTGAGTAAATACAGTAATTCAATGGCTTTATGGCTCAATGTAATCTTACCTATTCCATCTGACAACTTCTGTGCTAAACAAAGTGACAAGGTTTCCCTTCTGAATGATTCTCCCCCCTGCATAATTAGGTTTATCTATTTCACTACTCTGTATTTGGTCTGTAACTACTTTGGTTAACTTCTCCTTGCTTCGCAGGTTTACTTCCCACTTTACTCTTTGAAAGCAATTACTTTCATTTACATAATGGGGTTAAACAGAAGTCATTGTTCTATCTGATATTTTTCTTAGGATGAAACTGCTTCTTTTCCAGGCTGGAGAAGGGAATTTAGGGGCCAAAGTTTGTTTAAAGTTCCTTCTAAATATCAAGCAGATCCAAAATAAAATAGTACCAACCAAATTTTGCTGCTCGTGTATTCCCTGGACCATCATAGCTACAACACTACAAAACTCCTCTGTATTTGGGTAGTGCCTCCATTCTCACTGGAACCTCTGGACGGTACTGTAATTAAATACAAACCCATATGAATGAGCTTGCTGCCTCAGAAATGAGATGAATTGATGTTAGGTCTCAGAAATGAGACCTAAGAACATAAGAAGTGCCATACGGGTTCAAACTGATGGGCCATCTAGCCCTGTACCCTATTTCTGACAGTGATAGAAATGGATGTTTATAGAGGAAGAACACCGAAATGGATATTTCTATATTGAAGCTATCTGTCCCCTATTCAATACCGTTCCTGGCATCCACCATTTATTTGTTTTAGATGTGCCAGAGGAAATATTTCAAGTCATTCATTCTGTTCTATCATCTATGAATATATCCTGTCCCTTTTTGAACCAGACTATGCTATTTGCCTCCAGTGCCTCCTGTGGCAATGAGTTCCACAAGTTAACTATGTGTTGCATGAAAAAAATACTTTCTTTCAGTAGGTGATGGGTTTAAAACTAACAACTTCATTACGTTTCCTCTAGTTCTAGTACTGTGGCACTTGGTGAACAACAGTTTCCTGTTCATTTGGTCCTTCATTATTTTATAGACCTCTATCATTTTCTCACTCAGCCTTCTCCTTTCCAAGCTGAACAATCCTAGCCTTTAGTCTCTCCAGGTATGGCAACTGCTTCATGCCCCCAGTCACTTTGGTTGCCCTTCTCCTGTACTTTTTGTTATAGTGTAGGTATAACTTATGAAATAACAACAGGGTGCTGGAGGACTCAGGTTGGGTGTCTTCAATCTGTCCAGTCAAGGGTAAAGGCCAGGCATGGACTGACACATCCTGGAGATGATGCATGTCTGTGCAGATGGTGCTGCCAGGAGGGCTTTGGCTTCTTCTATCGCTAGGGTTATGTTCCAAGAACTGTTGCATGGAGATGAAGTCCATCTGATGAAGTGGAAAAGCCTTTATCATTAAGGACAAATGCACAGGACTACAATCTAAACAGCAGTAATCAAGTGCAGAAATGCAAGGTGAATGACTGGCTAGGCAGTCATTAAGTAGAAAAGGACCATGGGGTGGACCATAAAGTATATCATAAAGATGAGTCACCAGTATCATGCTACCTTGAAAAAAGGAAATGTTGTAAAACAATGCATAGGCAGGAGCATCATAAGACACTGGTTTTAATTCTTCTGCTCTAGGCACTGGAGGCCACATTTAGAGTACTACCATATATACTCAAATCTAAGTCAACCCTGAATTTAAAATGACCCCCCAATAATTAGATTCTATATATGGAAGACTTATACATTTGTTGTTATTTACCAGGTATAGGATGTAATTATCAGCGGTTTCTTTTTGAATCCATCCTGTTCCCACTGCTAAAGCACGGAAAATTGTGTTGGGTGGTGGGAAGTAGAAGTCAGGTGGCCCCCATGCTATCTGCCTCCTTTACTTCTTTTCCCTGCAGCTTTCCTGTCCCCTGCCACTGGCAATCGCCCACCCCCAACTCCCCACAGTTTCTGCTTCTTCCTCCCACTCCCCAGTGAGCTGCATGTGACGGGGGAAGGTGGGGAGGAGAAGTAGAGGGGGGCAAACCCACAGAGGGCAAGTGGAGGTGGGGCAGGAGGCTACTGTGGGTCTGACTGGCCCTGATCCAGACTCAGGCCTGGAGTCAGAGTGGCGGCAGCTGCCTGCTCCCATTGCATTCCCTTCCCCTGCTTCGTACAGGAAAACCTTTGTTAATTTTGAGATGCAAGAGACCAAAACAATACTGAATTTAAAATAAAGGTGCCCATAGTAACTTGCATACATGGCAATTACTACAGCTACCTACCAACTTCGTTCATCCAACATTTTCTCTCTTTGCAAACTGCCGCAGGTTTCAGCACAGGTACTCCATAAACACACTCTTGAGCAGCACGTACACACCTATGTATACAGCACATAATATCTAAAGCCAGAGGCTCATGATATATCATATAACTCATTGGGCTGGGCCCCAGCAGAATCTACTGTATTTCAAGCCAGAGCCCAGCACTGCTCAGTACATGTGTGTACCCCAGATACTACTCTTCTCCCTGCCACAAAGGATCCATGTACTAATTAACACCCCCCCCACTCATGTTCTTGTCATGAATCCTGGGATCCTCCAAAAATGTATTTGAAGATGAGGCATGGGGTCTGACTCCAACCCATAGAGAGTGGGGCCACCACATAAGCCATGGTGAGGGGCTGAGAGCGCAGGCAAAGAGCCTCTCATCTACACAGATGGTTGGTGATGTTTGCTAGACATTTAAGGAGGATAAAGGAATCATTGGAAAGGGGAGAGAAAGAAGCTTCTTGACTGTGGGAGTGAAGAGGAAGTCAAAATGCTTTGATGTAGTGGTTCAGTACAAGTTTAAAAAGTTTGTGCTGAAAAGGACTGAGTGTAATGTTTTATCCAGATGGACTATGTTAACCTAGCCTTGTGGGAGGTTCCCATCAGCATGTTTGCTCAATATGGGCCACATGTTTTATGGGCATGCTCAGCGTGGACTGCGTTCAGTCAGCTTCATGGTTGGTTTCCATGACTGAACACATGTTGCTTCTGGTAGCAGTATAATAATAGACAATGTATTTAATGGGGCTGTGCAAAATTTTGCCGCCAGTTTTGTTTCAACGCTGTTTCGACCTGTTTCAAGGTTGAAACAGCAAAATCAAAATGGAACAGATATAGTCGAAACAGCCTTGAAACAAAATGAAGCAAGTCGAAACGTTTCCATGCTGTTTCAGCGTTCCGCCCATAGGCTATAATGGGGAAGGTTGAAACGGCCTATAACTTTGTAATTTCTAGCCTGATTTGGATGAAGGTTGCAGAAATAGTAGCCCCTTCTGAGGGCACGAAGTCTGCCAAGCTTCAAGGAGATAGATGCAGGGGGTTGGGGAAACTGCATCCCAAAATTTTGGAAACAAAACTTGCGTCATGTGCATGTGTTAAGTCACAGCAGGGTCAAAACTGCAGGCATGCTAGCCCCTGCAGAGTCCACAAATCCTGCCAATTTTCAAGGAGATAGGTAAAGGGGTTTGGGGGAAACTGTACCTCAAGCTGCAGACAAGCAAAACTCATGATATGGGTGACACTGTGAGTTAAGGCACTGCAGACCTGATATCCCCTGCTGCAGCCATGAAGCCTGCCAGCTGTTGAGGAGATAGGTGCAGGGGGTTCTGGGGCCCTGCACCTCTAGCTGCTGACAGGCAAAACTCGTGACATGGGTGCTTGTGCAACTCACTCTGTCTTGGGGCAGAAGCAGTTCCCAGCTCTGTGTTGATTCTTTCCTCTCCTTAGTCTGTGGTTTTGTAGGTGTTAATCCTTGCTCATTAACTCATTATCCTAGCTAGCTACTGTGTTATGCAGTCGATCATGATTTCACTCAGGGACCAGCTCAATACACAGCTTTCACCCTGCTGCGCCTTAAGCCAGAAATGACAAAGTAATAGGCTGTTTTGTCCTTCCCCATTATATTCTATGGGCGAAACTTTGAAACAGTTTCACCATTTTGACAGAATGGAATGGAACAGCTGTTTTTGAATTGAAACAAAATTCAAAACGAAACACTGTTCTGTTGAAACACTGGTCAAAATGGAACGGTGCCATTTTGCACAGCCCTAGTATTTAATGATTTTTTTTTTCTGTATGCAAATCTAAGATGAGGGGCTTATTTCCCGCCCCCCCCCCCCCCCCCCCTGATGGGGCAGGGCAGAAGCCTTGTCATATTCAGGTAAATATGTATGTCCACTTTTGGGCACCATACTTGAAGAAGGGCATGAACCAAGGGGAAAGAATCTGAAGGAGGGCAACAAACATGATCAGAAGTCTGGAAAACACAGCCTGTGAAGAAACGGGGAAAGAGCTGGGGTTGTTTCCCCTCTAAAAGAGAAGACTGGGGGGAGAGATCATAGTAGTCTTCAAATCAAGAAAAGGCTGCTGTGGAGAAGAAACTAACAAGTTCTCCACTGTGAATAGAGCAAGTAGTGAGCTTAAAGAGCAGCAAAGAAAACTTAAATTAGCTGCTTAGGAAAAGGTGTTCAGCCTGTAAATAGGTAAGGCATTAGAATGGATTACCCTGCAGCTAGAAAGGCTGTGAAATTCTCATCATTACCAGTTTAAGAGCAGGTTAGACAAACATCTGTGAAGAATAGGTTAGGTATAGCTGATCTTGGCTTTGGGCAGAAGGATGGATTTCCAAAGTCCCGTCCAGCCCTATTTTCAGTTAGCTCATAAACCTAGATATCCTGAATCCTTACAGACAAGATCATCCTTCCTCTTGGAACTTTTTGAGTTTGTGGCTCCAGTCTCTCTCTCTAGATAAGATGCATGTCATTTATAAAACTGTGTCTTTATTTCAACTCCTTTTGGTTTTCATACATAGAAGGTTACAGTTCATAATTCTAATATAATAAAAGCCATAGCACTTGGGTCTGTCTGTCCGTAATGTTCCAGGCCAACTGCGCACGCATCCAGAGCCTTACTGACAGACAGGCAAACAGGTGGAGGCAGAGGTAGTCAGAGCCAGGCTGTGATCCCTGCTGCAGGGCGTGGTGGAGGGACCAGTCTTGCAGGCGGTGTGGCTTGCAATCATGTTGGGGTAAGCTAGATGCATGCTGACAGGGTGCAGGCAGTGCCCACCAACTGCAGCACACTGCCGTGGGGCAGGGCTTGCCCCTGACACCCTCTCCCCACATGGCAGCCTGTGGCCGTGCGCCATGCCCCCCAGGTGGGGAATGCCTGCTGGCTGCAGGGAGGAGGGCATGGCATGCAGGTGTGAGGCCTCAGGGTGCCATGTGGGAAGCTGGCACAGGGGGCGCACCCCGCGCAGGGGGTTGGAGAATGGTGCGCAGCTGCAGGGTGCTGCAAAGGCAGTGGACGCAGACAGTGCCCAGCGGCTGCAACATGTGGCTGCAGGGCAGGGCATGCCCCCATGCCTGCTCCCCATGTAGCACCCTGAGGCTGCACACCATGCACCCGGCACCACACCCCAGGGCCACACCCCATGCCGTGCAGCCAGCAGGCACTCCCCCTACTGTGGACGATCCCTGTGTTATGCCCCACAGCTGCACACCACCCCACTGCTCGCTATGTGCCATGCCCTGGGTCCACTCCCTGCACTGTGCAGCTGCAGCCAGTGGCTGCTCTCCACACTGCATCCCGTGGCTGTGCGCCACCCCACCCATGCAGCCCCATGGCCCCCTGCCACACCCCGGGGCTGCTTCCCACACCATGTAGCCGTTGAGTGCTCCCTGTGCCATGGTCACTCCCCGCGCCATGCCCTGCGGCCACGCACTTCTGCCCCCCCCCGCAGCTGTGAGCCATGTTCCCTTGCATGCATTTGGGGGTGGGGGGAGAGGGTGGAGCTGGGCCGAACCCAGAGCAGCAGGGGGGTTGGGGCAGGACCTGGAGCAGCACCAGGGAGGTGGGAGCAGGGCAAGACCCGGAGCAGCATTGGGAGGGAGTGGGGCAGGATAGCAGTGGCAGGAAGCGGGGGTGGGGAGCAGGGCTGGACCCGGAGGGCAGCGAGAAGGTGCAGAGCCA
>NW_005842014.1:1794786-1810839 GCF_000455745.1 Alligator sinensis
TCCCTGTCTTCCCCTGGGCATTTTGCTATTTCTAATATAATAAAAGCCTTACCACTTCCAGCTGTGTGACTATCTGTTCGTAATGCTCTGCACCAACAGTGCATGCATGCCCATAACCTTACAGATGGAGAGACAGACAGGCAGAGGTGGTCAGGACCAGGCTGTGCTCCTCACTGCAAGGCATGGCAGGGGGACTAACCATGTGGGGACATGGCTTGCAACCATGCGGGGGGAAGCCATGGCATGGCATGCGGCCACAGAGTGCTGCACAGAGAGTGGGCAGGGAGGTGTGGGTAGCACCCACTGACTGCAGCACATTCCAGTATGCCACACCCCCCACGCCCTGTGCCATACCCCAGGACCAAACTGCATGCCACGTGGCTGCAGCCAGCAGGCGCTCCCCACGTGCCACCCACCCAGGCAGCCACATGTCACACCTCCCCACACGCTCTACACCACACCACAGGGCCAAGACTCATGCCAGGCAGCCACAGCCGGCAGGTGATTCTCCCTGCCATGGCTGCTCCCCACACCATGCCCCACACTGACTCTGCCCCACACCCCGAGGCCACTCCCTATGCCACACAGCCATAGCCAGTGGGAACTCCCTGCACTGTGGCCACTCCCCAAGCCACTCCCCATGGCCACGCAACACTTCCCTGCGTGTCCTGCACCACCCCAGGGCCTAGCCCCACACCAGGTGACCGTAGTTGGCACGTGCTCCCCACGCTGTGGCCGCTCCCCACACCATGCCCCGCAGCTACATACCGCTCCCCCCCGCTCCCCAACACTCCATACTCCTCGTGCTCCCCGTGTCATGCGGTTGCAGCCAGCATGTGCTCCCTGGGCCGTGGCTGCTTCCTACGCCATGCCCCGTGGCTGTGCTTCGCCCCACCCCACACAGCCTTGCACCTCACACCCTGGGGCAGCTGTCAAGTTCTCCCCATGCCGTGGCCACTCCCCATGCCACACCCTGGAGCTGGACGCTACCCTGCCCCCCACGCAGCCATGTGCCAGGCTACCTCATGCCCAGAGTGGCAGGCGGTGGAGTAGGGCTGGACTCAGAGCAGCAGGGGGAGTGGGGCACAACCCAGAGTGGTGGTGGGAGAGGGAGGGGAGCAGGCTAGGATCCAGAGCAGCAGCAGCAGGGTGGGGAAGTGGGGCAAGACCCGGAGCGGCAGCAGGGAGCGGTGGTGAGGGGAGAGGGCCTGGACTTGGAGCAGCGGTGTCAGCTCAGGGGACACTGGTCTCCGTCCCTGCCTCATCATTCGTTATGAGCATTTTGCTAGTTATGGAATAAAAATCTAGTGAAATTCACATATATAATTTTTTTTTTTAAATCCTGTATACAAAAGTTACACTTTCAAAACTATCGCATACATTTGAAACTCCTTGCATTAGCGTCTTTCTGCTCAGTTTCTCATCTATAACTTTGGGCAGTTTTTCCCATGCTTATGTGGATGGTAAGTAGAGAAATCCATTAATGCTTGTGTTCTGAGATGAAAGGTAGGTTGAGTAGCTGCTGTTTGTGCCAAGAACTCATCACACTGGGTATAAAATGAAAGTTGACAGTGACCTTTCCTTGCCATAAATCCTGTTTTGGGCCAGACTGTTACCTGGTATAAAGCTAAAATAAATACATTGGTATCAGTGCCTTTTGTCCTGGGGTTACACTGGTGAAACAGAGAGTAACACTTGTTAATTTATCTTTAGTTTAACAATTCTCAATGTGCAAATCATTCCTGTTGGATAAACATAGCTAATGAAGAATCTGCATAGTATAAATATATCTAAATAGGGACAACTTGAGAATATGCTCATTGTCTTTTTTCTGAGGATTGTGCAAAAATTACATATTTCTCCATTTTTGCTGGGGGAAAAAACAGCAGAAGAGTAGAAGGGAATTTTGCATGTGTATGAGAAGATAAACAAGCTGGTCCACACAAGAACAACATTATATTACATTGGGATTCCCTTATGATTTCTGCAGCAGATAGATGTTTTCAAGATCATAAAAATAATTTTGCCTGTTGGCTCTAAACTATGTAATGAAGGAGATGTTATTTCCATGCACCTTTCATAGAACATAAATTTATTAGTCCTGTGGTCAGTAAGCTGCTGAGTTGGTGAAAATGTGCTCATATATACACACAAGGGCCTGATTCCTCCCTGCCTTGCTTTTTGTGGTCCTTTAAATATCCCCAAAGTGAGTGTGAAATGCAACAATTCTACTCTGGCTTTTGCACAGATGTCAATGATTTAATGAGGATAGAGAATCAAGCCATTATACCTCTGTAGCTGATAAGCTTCCCCCCACTCTCAAACAAATCTAATGCTATAACAACGTATTTCCAAACTGTACTGTGTCCAATTTCATTGCAAGCAAAACAACCTTTTCACTTTGCAATGTGAAAGATTTTACAGCTAGAGATCTAAGGCACATGTAGGTTTTAGCATGCTGTGGTTACTCTGAGGCCGACCTAACAGTGCCACCATCATACCAATTAGGAAGAATAAAGTACAACAAGTGTTTTGCCTGTACAATGGCTCTAAGTGGAGATAAATTATCTGGCATTTAAAACTCCACTTTTTTTTTTTTTTACAGGGAAGATAAAATCTGTGGTTGTGTAATGTGGTGCTGTTAGGAGAGACATCTGTGCTCATAAGTTAAGCACTGCAAGGGACTGCATCTCTTTCAGTAAAAATGCAAGATCCCAGATCATCCCTTCACCTGTAGTCGCAGTCACTAGTGCTTCTCCACTGCTATACACTTTCCATCTACTGCTTAAAGTGCCACAGTAATATGCCATAATAACCTTTCATCCACTATCTCCTAATTTATTGTTTTTTCAAAATATTACCCCTGTATGGAATGGTGAATGGAAATGAAACTTCTCCTGCCACTTCAAAGGCAGATACCCCAGCAATCAAATCACTTCATGGATTTACAGTGCTGTAAGAAAATTGCCTCCGCTGAGCCAGAGGTTCTGTAAAGTCATAAAATGATATTACTTGCATTTCGTCATGTCCTGGAATTTACTGGATCTCTCTGCTTTAAAGTGCGACAGCACCATAAAAACCAGGAGTTTCAGGTTTCTGGGGTTGGTCCTGCATTCACTTACACTTGTGTTTCCACTGATGTCAGTGTGAAGCTATGACTGTTCTATGAAGGGGAAGAAGAACGGGGGTAACGCACGCCCAGATCTCAGAAGTTATCCTGTTCAGAGCGATCCCTTTTAAAAGAATCACCTGATGCTGGCAAACTCGTTCATTAAAGCTGACTGCTTATGTCCTCACGATAAAAGGCAACCCAAGGTTTGGCCTATTGAAAGAAAGGTGGGAGGGAGGAAGTGTTCAACATGGTGACCATCAGCAATCGCTGTATGGAAATAAAATGAGTTCCCACCTCTTGCTCTGAGTAACGTCTATCTCAGAGAACAGAATACCCACAATACAACTAGAAGCTCATCCCACAACCTGTCCTGCAGAACCACTGCACTGAAGAAGGTAAGAAGTCAAATTTGCCTTTACCCCAGTCCAGACCAGTGACTAATGTGGCTGCGTGGAGCTTTCCTCTTCCATGTGGAGACCAGAAGGCAGTGGTTCTAAGGCAGGGGTGGTGTGGCCCGCCAGGCCATTCTATCTGGCCCGTGGGGCCCCTAAAAACTTTAGAAAATTAATATTAATCTGCTCTGGGCTGCCTTTCATGCAGACCTTGATGGGTTGCCAAAACTCAGGAAGCAGCCCTCTGCCCAAAATAATCGCCCGCCCCGTTCTAAGGCCATAGACAGTTTCCACTAGGAAGCTCCAGTAGTGTAACAATGGGTGGGTAAGTAAGTCAAGAGCACCAGGTGGTACCTAGGAGAAAAGTGGGGTGGGGGGTGGGGGGCAGAATGGAGACACTGGGGTGCCTCGTTCTCTCTCCCACTCTACCCTTTCAATCTTCCCTTCCATGGATGTCGGCCAACAGGGTAAAGGAGCAGCCATGAAGTTGGCACTGGCAAGTGCCTCCTTTCCAGAAGAAGCTGCTGCTGCAGGAGGAGGTGCCAGCCCAGCCAGGAGCTAGAGGATTAACCCTCTAGTCTTCTATTTTTGCTGCCAAATTTCAACTTTCACCATTCCAGCACTATTAAGCCCACAAGCATATCTTGCCCTGGGTGCAAACTCTCTCAGGTGTACCTCTGGGGAAATCTAAGAAAGAGCCAGAGGGCGGTCATCCACACAACACTGAACACACCGACAACTACTATAAAGAACCATGGGGCAACTTTCCAAAGCTTCTGTGTTCATTAATACATGTACAGGTAAGGAGACTTCACCCACACTTTTGCTAAGAGCAGCCACAACCCCTGCAGGCTCCTCACTCGCAAACAGGAAAATCTTTCCCATTCTCCACGACCCACCTAACACCTCTGGGCTCTTCTCTCCTGGATAAAAATAGGTTGATTGTATGTTAGCATACTGCCTGTAATTAGTGAAGAACCTTATAGGAACTGTGCGGATCCTGTGTCTCTGTACAGTTCCTATGGCTGCCTATACATGTGCGGGGTGGGGGAGCAGGGGGGCATTTTAATTGGAGTGGTTCCTGGGCAGTTGCTCTAATTAAAATGCCTCACCATGATGTGTATTAAGCCCCTGCACATTTCAGGATGGCTGTGGGATGCTTCATCTAAAACTCAAATGAGTTTCAGTTAAAGTGCCCCATGGACACTTTAAAATGCAGGGGGACTTAATACACGTGGCGCTGCGGCGATGCTGGAGTGTTCCAGTTGGTGCACAGAGCAGACTCAGTTAATTGGGTCTGCTCTGATTCTTTTAATTAGAATGCCACTGAGCATGTGTGTGTAGGCAGCCTATGCATATAAATAACTGATGAAACATCAGTTACAGCTGAAAATCATCACTTTTTTTTATTGCTTCTTGTTTGACTCCTGAGGGCTAGGAACACAAATTCAAAAAAACAGAGCCTGAATTGATTCAATCTTTGCAGATTAGTCTAACCTGTCTAGACTGAACCAATTTGCAAATGAATAGACATTCCCTCTTGACTCAGGAACTGCACACACATGCCTGCGGTGGCTCAGGCCAGAAGCCGGGGGCTGCTAGAGTGTGCCCTTGGCTGCAGGAAAGCCGTGCTAGGGGCTGGGGCGGGGAGTGTGGCCAGAACTGGCAGTAGCCTCAAGTGAACTGGCCAGGGAGGGGTTTTAATTCCCCCATCCCTGTCCCACGGGCACGGACCTGAGCTGGGGTGTCCCCCCTCACTGCTGCAGGGGCATGGCCAGATACTTCCCAGGATGGCCCCATGAGACAAAGGGAACAGGAAGGGGGTGTATTCCCCCCTCTCCCCCAAGGGATTGCAGCTAGGGTCTGCCAGCCCTGACTACTGCCTCTGCCGATTTACTCCCTGAGCAGGATGAGCAGTGGAATAAGCTCCCTCCCTGCCTCCTCTCTGTCCCTGTTGCCTAAGGGGGCCATGCTGTCCAAGCTCTGGCCATGCCCCCACCCCAGCTGCTGGAGCAGCGAGGGGCAGGGATGGGGGCATCAGCCCCTGTCAAGCTTTCTTGGGAGCGCAAGCCTCTTCCCAGGAGGGAGGCTGTAGTGTGGGGAGCAGGATGGACAGAGCTGCCACAGACTGCACAGGGCAAGTGGTGGCATTGGGGCTTGAAGGGGTGGCCATAGCCCCCCAAGCCCTTCCTATTGCACCACTGCTGCTCACCCGGCATAGTCTGTACAGTCAGCCTGGCACACTCCCGCCCCTGCCCACAGTGCAGCTCCCCTGCCAGGAAGAGGCTTGTGCTCCCAGGAAACCATGACAGGGGCTGCTGCTGCCATCAGGGTCCCTGCCTCCTAACTGCTCCAGGGGCAGGGGTGCAACCAGAAGCCAGCCAGCATGGCCCTCTTAGGTGACAGGGACAAGGAGGGGGTTATTTTCCTCCTCCCTCTAGTGTCTAGTGGAGGGGGGCAGAGAAGGAGCTTATTCTGCTGCTCACCCTGTGCACCTATGCAGGGAGGGATCGGTTGATGCAGTGGTCAAGCTGGCAGACCCTGGCTGCGGTTCTGGGGCGACAGAGGGGGTAATAACCCCACTCCTTGAATCCTATGCCTTAGGGTCCATGCTGGCCAGCTTTTGGCCACACCCCAGCCCTGCTGCTGCAGCACGAGGGGAGAAATGCCTGATTGACCCTGGCCTGAGTCCATGCTGGTGGGACAGGTATGGAGCAATTAAACCTCCTCCCTGGTCAGCTCACTTGAGGCTACTGCAGGGACTGGCTGCACCCCTGCTGCTGGAGCAGCGAGCAGAGAAATGCCTGGTAGTTTTGTGCTGGTGGCAAAGGGAAGGGAGGGAAAATAAACCTCTTCCTCGCCCCCCTTTACTTTAGGGGGGGTGGCATCTGGCCATGCGCCCACTCCTGTCCGCTCCTGCTCTGGCTAGGGAGCAGAGAGGTGCAGCCAGCCCTGCTCCACTGGATCAGAGAGCACAACCATGACCAAGGCTACAAAGCATGCTGGGAACTCTGGTTTAACATAAACCAGGAAGGGGTCTGGGACAGAAATTTCATAAATTGGTTTGATCTCAGTCAGTTAAGTCTGATATTACATTCAACCAGGTTTATCTCAAACCAGTTTCAGCCATTTTCAGATTGGTATATGTGCACCGAACTTCTGTCCTGTTACAGGTTTAAACCAGTTTCTGTTCACTTAAACCTGTTTATGTGTAACTTCTGTCCCTAGCCGACATGGCTGGTAATTCAAATGAAAGCAAGAATCCATTTAAGATGTGACGGTAGCAACCTGTGTTACACATGACTATAATATGGGTACATCTGTAACTGAGACTTTAAATTTAAATATGGAAAGTCAACCCTTTGATTTTGATGCATCTATCTTTTGGGGAGGGGAGAAAATCTGATGGGAATGTAAATACTAGTAAACAGTTCCTGTTTGTCCTGCATTCATTTTTGAAATTAGCTATGACCTAAACGCAAGGAATACGGTTAGCATAGCAAAGGTCAACCTTTGACAGCCAGTAAGGATGAGAGCTGAAAAGAAGTACGGGCTTAACTCTGATCTTTCTGAAACTGATGGCAAGAGTTCCTGCAGGCCTCTTACACTGTGCAGTTCACCTGGTAGTGCTGATCACCAGGATTTGCCTCATCTGGTTGCGAGCTTGCTCATGGCAAAGCCTCTCCTGTATTACTGTACCCCCAACAATTTCGTACTTAATTATGTGGATTCCATGATTTTTTGGGCTGAGACAGTCCTTCCTAATGAATTGTGGTAGAACTTGTTTGTTCCTTGGGCAGAAATTATAGGAAAACACATGTCTAGCCTGAGTCTTCATTGCCATTATGGGTGAATTCCAGGCATGGGTGACTGGTGCCTCCTGAGTCGGGGGGGGGGGGGGGCACCAGATCATCAATGGGGGTGGGGGTCCCCCAGTGGCCAATCGCCGATCATGAGGGGGGTCCCGTAGTAGCCAATCGCTGAGCCCAGAACCACCAGTGGCGAAACTGGAAGTGCACTTCTGCCAGCACTTCCGGTTTTGCGGCTGGCTCATGGCCAATCTCATGGGGTGCACGTGCACCTGCGTGCTCCGCCTACCATCACCAGTGATTCCAGGCCAGGTTAAAGAGGGAAATGGTCTCTGATCAGCAATACTATTTTGGCCTCAAAACACTTTCACAAATGGCGTGAGATGCTTGTTGGCATGGGCAGTTGAGCTGTTAAGAGTAAAAACCAGGTAAGAACCCAAGGTACCTGTGCAGAGTAATATGCTCTACAATACCAGTGTGTGGCAAGTAGAAGAGAGGCTACACTCCAATACTTGCAAGTAGAATACTTGCATATTATAGAAATATGCTATTGACTACTCACCAGCTGTATTCATTACTCTTAAAAGTGACCATTGTTAAATGGCCAATTTTTTGCATGCATCCATGAAGCAAAGGGCCCTGAGGTGTGCTTTGAAGAAGGGTAGTTTTATAGTTAAGGCACCCAAAATAGGCTCAGAAGATGTAGAGTTGTTTCCTGACACTCTCTTCCCTTACAACCTTAGACAAATCCATTTAATCTCTTTGCCTTGTCTATTTTGTGTGCCAATGTGACCGCAGAGACTGATTTTGAAAGGTGGAGCTAGAGATGGCTGTAAGCACCACCGGCAGTGACTTGATGAAGCTTATGCCAGGTGTTCGTTGCTATGTTACGTAACATTTAAATACAAAGAGGTTAGTCGTTAAAACAAGCTCTATAGGTTAAAAAAATGGCAATCCCTTTGACTGCCTTGATTGCTTCAATTGTTTACTCTTCATACACATTTCTTACTCAGATAGTTCCCACCTAAATGGAGCTCTCACTTCAACTGGCACATGGAGATATTAGTATGATTTTAAGAAATGTGCCATGATGTAAAACCATGTTTAAAAATGTTTCTTTGACGTCTGTTTAGTGTGAGCTTACAAACAGTACAATGCCTAGATCAGAATCGCATGGGAACTGTCAGCCCGAGCTGAGGTTGATTTGGGTGCTTAACTTCCTTGTGTGCATTTTTTTTATTCTGAATTTTTTCGGTTTATAATTCTTCAATTTGGAATACTAGCAACATCCCTGTACTATTTTTACCATTATATTACTGGTATATACTCCATTCGTTAATTCATTTCTCATTTTATGGCAGCTAAAATAGTGAATCTAGTGCAGTAAAAGTGTGAACCATCTTTTTATTGTTTTAAAGTATTGACTTCTTGGAACAAATGCCAGGCCTCATTTTACATTTAAGCAGAACCCAGCACATTGTGAGCTCTACTGGGAACAAGCCATTCTAATGGACTTTCTTAATAGAGCAAGTCAGGAGTTTTCTATGATCAAAACAAGAGCGACTCATCCCAGAGTAACTAACAACCTGGTAGTTTAAGGCAGGAGTCAGCAAACCTGTTTGGAGTGGTGGGCTGAAATAACACCACTTGGTCTACACAGGTCATTGCTTTAAACCCAGCCACTGCTACTTCTCTTCTGTGCTAAATTGGCAAAAACTGTGCCTGTGACCTGACTGCCGTTGAATGCCACGGGATCCCCTCACGGCTGCCGTAATGCTGCCAAAATGTGGACTTCATGGACCCAATGAAATTGCTTGGCATGCTGTATCCTGTGGTCTGTAGGTTACCAAGTCCTCATTTAAAGTATTTACTGGGAACCAGGAGCATCAGGCTCAAGTACTTCCTGCTCTTGATTTTAGTCCGGGGGCTCAAACCTTGTTTTTTTGCGCGCTTAGCAGGTTCCTTAACTATCAAGCTGTTCTGGAGTGGTCCCTCTCAATCTGGCGACTGGAGTTCCTGCACTTTCTATAAAGAAATATTCATTGTAGAAGGAACCCAAACTTTGGTCTCTCTCATTCCCAGTGAGTGCCCTTACCAATTAGCTGGTGAGTCGGTCTTTCTCTGGTCCAAAGAATGAGGTAGGACCAAGGAATTTATCACCCTGTTGCAAAAGCATCACATGACTTTCCTTTTTCCGCTGAAGAATTGTGAATCGCATGTGAAGAAGTATCTTCTATCTATCTAAAAAAGAAAAGGAAACATTTCTAAACAGACTAATTTATTCTCACAGTCTTTCAATTCTAAAGGGAAGTGCTCACGAGTATTTATCAGGAGGTAGAAAGGGACGGGGATGTACTGTGCATCCATCTCTCCTTGCTAAAGGTCCAACTTGTATAGACTCACCCTGCGGTCAATGAAAGCTAAACCGTGGTAACTTACCCCTTGGTGGAAGAGAGCTGTTTCTAAGGTATAGCTTTTGCTTATTGTCGGGTAAGAGCAAGTACACGAGCAGCTAGCAAGGAGTTGGTCAATGCATAGTAATGCTCCCTCCACTTTTTACCTTACAATAAATAGTTTGCCTGCCTGTTGGAAGACCTAACAGCAGCTTGTATGTTTTTGCCTTAATCCTTAGTGAGGGAGGAAAGCAGCAAATTCCACAAGTTTTTTTTCCAGGGGTCTTGTTCACTCCAGGGGTCTTGTTCACTTTGAATTTAAATATCCGCAGCTTTAGTCACCTCCAATGGCATAACAATTCCAGCACAAAAGTACGTGGTGCAAAGGTCATGGCAGCGGTTGATTTAACGGGGATCTGAAGAATGGATTGCCCTGTGTGGAGAGGATGAGGAAAATCTATTGGGAGCCGTGGGATAGCATAAATCAATTGAATGAACCAAGCCATTTCAATACTACAGGCCACATTCTTGACTGGCCATGAGAAGCTTGGATGCATGGGTACCTTTCATGCCATCCAGCTCTGAGCCAGCCCATCCCTTGGCATGAATAAGAGCACTGATGCTGTCCCAAGAAATGAGGTAGTATGCAGTGAGAATCCCAGCTTTTCTCATAAAGCTATAAACGTATGTCCTCCTTATCTGTCTTTATGATCAAAGCAGTATTACTTTTCAGCTTCCTCTATGATGCCCCAGTTCCATAGCCAGGCAAGGAGTGCTTAAATAAGAACTAAAATAGAATAAATGCCATTAATGAGTGCCCTCACCGGAAAGCCTAATGTACAAAAGGGTGCCTTGTTCCAAACCAGTAACAAGCTTTTGATTGGGTTGAAGAATTTATTCTGCAAAGAAAGCTAAGAGCAACTGCAAGGCAGTGTGCTTCTTCAGTTCTGCTTTAGTATAGTGATTGTGACTGTAATTGTTGACTTGTTGCCATATACTTTGAAAATCTGATTTTCTTGGAACCTGTTTTCAAGATGGGTAGCACTGCTCATTTGTCTGGGGTTGATATATTCACATGTAATGTTTTGCTGGCGGGGGGAAGGGATGAGCTAACTTTCCATCTTTCAAGCTTGAACCCTAAACTCAAGTCGAGGGAATGCTTCTGACTTAGTAAAGATTCAGTTGTGTCCATCTGTGCTTTGTTCAGTGAGCTAACAGTAGTTCCTCTTGTTCATAAGAGCTTTATCACTTTAAAGATGTGTGAAAGAGCCAATTTCCACCCCCCTCTCCCCCCGCCACTTATTCACTGTGTTGTTTTTTAAACATTGCACAATGGAAGATTGCAAACTGATGTGCTGAAGCTATATCTGCTGGCAATTTACAGAGATCCTGTATGCTCTTGAAGGGCCTGATCCTGCTACTATAGGCAATACCAGGTCCCACCCAGCCCAAAAACCCCTCCTGCCACTATTATCACCATTTACATCAACAGAAACAAGATAGAGCTCTCGTTATCACTTGAAGATGACAGTCCATCTAAGCTGTCTTCCCAAAGTGAAGTAATGAGGCAAACGTGAGTTAATTTATCTGCTGCTTATATCAAAGCTTGCAACAGGATGGGATTTCTACAGCTAGGCTCTTTTGCCTGTCTCTCACTGATGGGAGAAAGCATTATCATCAATCCCAGTAAAGGATCAGAGAACCAGCTATTGTACATTCAACCAATGGTCCATCTACTCCGCTATCCTACCTCTATCATTGGACAGTATTACTTGCTTCTGAGAAAGCTGTAACCAACCCAAAAAGGGTCAATTCTGAAGCCCTTCAGAAAGCAAAATTAGCTTTCAATTTTTTTTCACATAAATTGGAAGATTATGTTTTCCAGAAACCTTCATGAGGTTATGAAAAACAAAGCTTTTTATTTTTTCTGACACCAAAACAAACCCACTTAATGTTTGTTTTTCATAAGAAATTGGAAACCGTTTAATTGTCATGAAAAAAATCGGTTAGGTCATTTATTGTCATTTTTTTTTTTTGTGAATAATTCTAACTCTCTAGCAGGAATAATTTACGCCATGGCTTAGGTTTCTTACTAAACCCACCATGAGCTAAGCTAAAACCCAGAGGATAGAGAAACATCAGCACTAATTCCAGCTAGTAGAGAAGTTGCTTTGGTTGTGACGGATGAGGCTAAAAGCACCAAGCTGGAATAGAAAAGCACTTTCTTCCAGGTATACATGTCTTCTACTGCCTTGCAATTACAACCATAATCTCACACATTTCTCCTTGCAAAAGTGTCTATTTTAATTGTAAATGGCATTTCAGAGTCATCTCATTCAGTTAATTATACAGGTCCATTGTCATGAACCAGCAGGTAGTGTAATGTGTTCCTGGGCCATCGTGTGTATTCCATCCTTGTGCTTAGTTGCTTTCTCTGCCAATGTGGAGCGTAATGATGCATTGAACATCCTGTATGTTCAGGTGAACAGGTGAGGTGTGTTATGGTGAGAACAAGGTTGCTTGTATGACGTAGCTAAGGTGGGGCGACTTCTTCGTGGAAAAGCAGTTTATTTCTTGACATGTTCTTGAAGGAGGCTTGGCCTGTGCATGCGGACTCTTATTAAAAAAGGAGAGGGAATCTGCTGGATAGGGACTAGTGGAGTGAAGAGATGTTGAAATGTCCAGACCAATGAGATATGATCAAAACTTGGTTAAATTATTCACCCCTAAATCAGCCTGATGAGATCCATTCCCATGGTATAGTGAGTACTTAGTACTGCCTGTGCTGTACCAGCTTTGTGGATCAAAAAAGGACTTTGGGGCAAAATTATAAAAAGGCAGGTGTCCTAAAGGCAAACTCTTTCTTGAAAACAAGACTGCTCAACATATTTAATTACCTAAGTTTGGAACAAGGTGTCTCTGAATACTCACACGACCTACTAATTACCTGTGAAAGTCAGGTCTTTGCTGATGGCTCCCTTCAGGCTCTTTCATTTGAAAACTTGATCCGAGTCTAGAGCAGTCAGTCAGGATGTGTCCATGAACATCCCATTCAGCAGATGGGTAAAGGAGTGTTCTTTGTCTATGAGCTGGCCTTATCTAGATGCTAGTCCATTTTGGTAGTGGTAGTGTGATAGTACATGGAAAATGATAGAGCTGTGCAATACCTGGTTATTGCTGACAGTTGAATCCATGCCATCTGGCCAGTTTTCAACAAATAGATGCATGAGATGTTAAAGAGGATCAGAGAAAGAATCCATGCTTGTTGGAGTCTACAAGTAAGGAGCCTAGTGTCAGAGTGAAGTTTCTCAGCACTAAAAAGTGGATGCATTCTTCTAGGACAGTGGTTTTCAACCTGTGGTTCATGAACCCCTGGGGGTCCACAGACAATATCTAAAGGGCTGTGAAAGATGACTATGATTAATCAAAAGTATGTGAATATCCACACTTACAATTCAAAGGGGTTATCACCCCCATTCAAAATTTCTAACGTGGTCTCAACCTCCATCTGAAAAATGTTAGGGGTCTGCAAATGAAAAAAAAGTTGAAAATTGCTGTTCTAAGACCATGTTTACCAACCAGGGTACCACAGCACCCTGGGGTACCCTTTGATTTTTTTCAAGGGTGCCATACAATGTTAGTTTACAGACATGATTCACAAAATAAACCCCGAGATTTCAAATGGAAAACCATTTCAGTTCTTTGCAACAGAAAACTTTTCTATTATTTTTCTGCAGTCAACAGTAGAGTGAAAACTAAGAGCTGGTGAATTCTGGGGGGTGCTTCAAGTTTTAAAAGGTTTAGAATCGCTATTCTAGGTGGTGGTGGCAACTGTCGATCCTCCTGGATCATGGTGTATGCATGAGGGCCACCCAGACCTTCGATGCATATGCCTGGGAAGGAATTTTTGGAGGAGTGGAAGATGCCCAGACCTTCCATCCTCCCTTTAGGCCACTGAGACAGAATCCATGGACCAGACTGAGTCCAGCTGTTTGGTGCCTCCGTGACTGTAGTTGTATAAGTGCCTGGAAATCAAACCCAGGTCTTCTGTGTGATAGATAAGGGTTCTACCACTGGACCACAGGGGACTCCTCACTGTTTTAGGAGGCAATGAAATGTGTTTCAGTGCAATACACTGCCACCCCTATCACCTGTCTCTGGAGAGAGAGCAGTATCACAGAATCACAGAAGCATAAAAAATTAGGGTTGGAAAGGACATCAGGAGGTCATCTAGTCCCGTGGTTCTCAACCTTTTCTGTACCAGAATCCATTTGTAAACACTGATGGCCAGTCCCGACCTAGTAAATAGTTTAAATAGAAAACATCCCCCTGGCTCTGCCAGTGGCCCTCACTTCCAACCTGCTGCCCTCCACCCCCAAGCTCCAGCCCTCCACTGTGTGGAGTGGGGAGGGGGGTAGGCAGGGGCCATGGGGGGCCCCAAGCAGCCCCTTGCATGCTGGAACTCTGCCAGCCTGCAAGGGAAACCCATTATTTCCCATATTTTTTTTCCTTTGAAGGAGAATCCACTTTTAAAGTTTGTTCACGACCCTTTCATATATTCTTGTGACCTGCTCTTGGGTCACAGCCCACGGGTTGAGAAACGCTAGTTTAGTCCAATCATCTGCTCAAAGCAGGACCATGTCCAACTAGAAAAGGCTTTGTCTACCCAGATCTTAAAAAGGATGGAAGTACATTATGATCAACAGGCTTCCATGAGGATGAGAACGGACTTCTGCCCTGTATCCGTTTGTATCAGGATTCGGTATCAGTAATTGACCTTAAGGTAGCATCCCTTTAAACTAGTTCAGGAAAGGCAACTGGGATACTTGGAAGGGGTTGAACAGAAATGTTATCCCTCAGCTAGCTTCTAGAGAAGGTGGCTGAAGGCTAGCTACATGCTTGTGTTCGAAGAGGAAAGGGAAGATTTCTTCTCTGCACAAATGAGATGGCTATTTCACTTACATCAGCATGAGTGGCTCAGATTTCTTTCACAAGTCAGGAGGGCTGAATTAATAAATCTTGGGTTTAAGTCCTTTCATGTGTCAGCCTTCTGTGGTGAGTGTGAATATAATGAAGTCCAAGAATGCAGATGAGCCACTAGCTGATGGATGTGAGCTGTTTCCTGGCTGTCTGAGAGCGCTTCCCAGATCATTGTTAGCAGTCTGTGGCACTCTGTTATGATTAAGGTCATAGGCCCTTGTACTTCACCTAATTCAAAAAAACAGAAGCTGCAATGTAATATCAGCTGTTCTGATTCCAATGGCATGGTTACACATTGCTCTAAGTGGCACAAATGTTGATGGGTGTTAGTGCTGGCTCACGTTTTTGGAGCAATCACACTTTCAGGCCAGCAGGGGCATGGAGCACTGAAAGGTAAGCGCTCACCCACTCCCAATCCAGGCTTCCACCTGCCCCCCAGAGCTTCCCTGGTTCCCCTACCTCTGCCTACTTGTAGATGCTTGGCTGCCTGCCGCCAGACTGCCATGCGTAGGCCCTGAGATGGTGCAGAGTCACTTGGAAGAACTGGATGCCTTTAAGTCGGCAGGCCCGGATGAGCTCCATCCGAGGGTGCTGAAGGCACTGGCCGACATCATTGCAGAGCCACTGGCGGGAATATTTGAACACTTGTGACACACGGGCCAAGTCCCGGAGGACTGGAAAAGGGCCAATGTGGTCCCCATCTTCAAGAAGGGGAGGAAGGAGGACCCGGGCAACTATAGGCCAGTCAGTCTCACCTCCATCCTTGGCAAAATCTTTGAAAAAATTATCAAGGCTCACATTTGCGAGGGCCCAGCAGGACAAATTATGCTGAGAGGAAACCAGCACGGGTTTGTAGCAGGCAGATCATGCCTGATTAATCTAGTCTCTTTTTATGACCAGGTTACGAAACGCCTGGACACAGGAGGAGGGGTGGATGTCGTATACTTAGACTTCAGGAAGGCCTTCGATACGGTATCCCACCCCATACTGGTGAACAAGTTAAGAGGCTGTGACTTAGATGACTACACAGTCCGGTGGGTGGCGAATTGGCTGGAGGGTCGCACCCAGAGAGTCGTGGTGGATGGGTCGGTTTTGACCTGGCAGGGTGTGGGCAGTGGGGTCCTGCAGGGCTCAGTCCTCGGACCGATACTCTTTAATGTCTTCATCAGGGACTTGGACGAGGGAGTGAAATGCACTCTGTCCAAGTTTGCAGATAACACAAAGCTATGGGGAGATGTGGACATGCCGGAGGGCAGGGAACAGCTGCAAGCAGACCTGGACAGGTTGGACAAGTGGGCAGAAAACAACAGAATGCAGTTCAACAAGGAGAAATGCAAAGTGCTGAACCTAGGGAGGAAAAATGTCCA
>NW_005842014.1:1811369-1834596 GCF_000455745.1 Alligator sinensis
GGTCGGACTCGATGATCTATTGAGGTCCCTTCCGACCCTAACATCTATGAATCTATGAACAACTGGTGCCTCCTGGGTCTAGTGGGGCACTCAGGGTCCCCCTGAGGCCTATCGCTGAGCCGGGGGGGGAACAAGGGGGCCCCCCAATGCACTCCCCAGTGGACCTGGCAGTGGACTGGGAACCCCCCACACTCCTGTGAGATGCTCCATCTGCCCCACCATCACAGCATTCATGAGCCGCGCCTGGTACCTCAAGGTATGTAGAAAAAACATTTAAAGCTGTGTCTATGGCTGAATCACTGATTCTTCAAATCAGCATCGAATCTTCAGATTTGAATTCGGCTGAGTTGAATCAGGGACAGTGATCTGAATCAACAAATCGATTCACTGTCCTTGATTCGGGCTGAATCTGAATTGAATACAGTCCACTTCACACACCCCTAACATATGCCACTCCTTGTTTTCCCCACAAAAAAGCTAAAATCTCATTATATCCCCCATTAAAATTAAATAGTGCAGTAGCATTTTATAGTAGAGAAACAAACTAGAATATCAATAAAGGAGACCCCTACGTGGAAAAAGAATATTTTTGGGGAGAGAATCTTTAATTTTTTTTATAGATGGAGAAGGCTTACTGGGTATGTCTACATGAGAAGCTTTACTGTGCATTAGATTAATCTAATGTGCAGTGAAGCGTCATTGTCTACATATGCGCACCAATTACTGTGCAGTATATTAATCTAATGTAGATGCAAGTACAAGAAAAATGGTGCATTAACTAATGCACCATATTATATGTGTAGACACCAACTGGAAGCAAATGGCTTCCAGTTAGCCTAGGCAGCAAGGGGCCACAGGGGTGGGAAGATCTGTCCTGGCTCGGTGGGATACTGCCTGCCAGCCGGACCATCCCAATCTCCATGTGGTTGGGAGAGCTGTCCTGGGTGCCCAGAAGCTGCCTCTCAACCACTTGGAGATTGGGACCTGTTCCAGTCTCCAAGTGGCTAGGAGGCAGCTGCCCACCCAGCCAGGACAGCTCTCCCTCCCTCAGCTTGGGGCCAGCCCAATCTCCCCCCAGCATGGCCAGAGCTGCCTGTCAAACCGGGACAGCTCCCCTCCACCCTCCAGAACTGAAACCCCATGCCCCTTGTCAGCCAAAGCTGGTAGCTGGGGAAGCCTTGGACTGTGCTGATTCTGTGGGGCTCAGTTTGCTCCCAGTGGGAGCACCTGTGTAGATGCGTGTTTGGGAGCACTTTAATGAGTCTGAATTTTCTGCACAGAACATTCAGGTGCATTAATTACCCATGTAGATGCACTCACTGAGCCAGATTCTGTTCCATTTCTTGGGCACTTAAGGGATGGGGAGCTTTTGAGTATCTAAGTGTGATTCTTCTTGAAAAGACATTAACACTCCTACTTTTAGGTTGTTTCTTCATCAAGCTGAAGTCATGGAAAAGGGGGAGGAGGTGAATGCACTCATCTATTGTCCAAGAATCTACTGTTGAGGGGGCACTTACCTGGGAACTGAGAGATCTGAATTTAGATCCCATCCGGTCTCAGGGGTCTTATATCCACATCTCCCACTTTCCAGAAAAGTGCCCTATCTCCCTCAGCATAGGCTAGGCATGACTGAGAACATTTCCCACCCCCTCCTTTTAACAATCCACTACTCCACAGGGTTTCAGGCTTCTTGCCATGAAACCTGGAAGCCCACGATGGAACTCTATCTTTAGCTGAGCTTTTGTTCTACATCTGAAAACCTGGAATCTCTAAGAAGTCTCCTACAGGATGCTCGGGGCTTTCAGGCTCTGCTATGGAGCCAGGAGCCTGGATACTTTGGGGTGCCAAAGGGAGTCTAGCTCCTGGGTCTGCAACAGGGAGCTGAGACCACCGAGTAACACTGACCTAAGATGAGCAGTCACAGGTTAAGACTTGCAGGGGTGGGGGGGAATTATTTGTGCTGGATGGCCAGTTCAAGGGTTTTGGTGAGCTATTATGGGCCATGGGGGAGGGAGGGGAATGCTGACCTGGTGCCCGGCGTGGTGTGGGGGGGGAGCAGCAATTGATCCTTTCTGGCCCTGGGCCTGTCTGCCCTGCACCCAACACCAGGGGTGCTGGACAGACCGTGTGGGTGGAGTCTCCAAGGAGACTGGCCTGGGACCCATGGGCCAGGGTTCCTCAGCCAGACAGATGGGCAGGTGGAGAGCTGCATCTGGGAGAAGGATGGCTGGGTGGGGGCAGTGATAGTGTGGGACCAGAGCCCAAGGTAGAGCCGTGATCTGCTCCCTGGATGTTCTTGTGACAGGAGATGGTTCCTCAGGCAGGGATGTGTAGAAAGCAGACTATCTGTGCTGTCACCACCCGGTAATCCTGGCCTCAGCCCCCACCCACCCATCACAGACCCGAATGCCACTTCCCACTTGCCTGCAGCTCCATCCCATCCACCTGGCCAAGCACACCCTGCCAGAGGGGGTCCCAGGCTGGTCTCCTGCCTGCTTGCCTCTGTCTACTGGCCCTGGTGTTGGGTACAGGATGGATGGATGGGCTCAGGTACTCGGGCAGCAGGATCACATTGGTGGCAATGGAGACACTGGCAGTAGCAGCCAGGCAGAGTGAATCCCTGGTCCAGGGACTGCCAAGAAGCCAAGTCTGGCCATCACACTGCCTATGCCCTGCTATGCACCTGGGGGTGGCAGGACCAGCTGCATGCCCCATGGCCAAGGCTGCCCCCTGCATCTGGGCCAGTTGGGGGTGGGGGACTTGCTGCAGAATCCCTTGGCAGGTTGGATCTGGCCCATGGGGTTTATTTTGTTCACCCCTGACTTAACATCATCCCTGACCTGTGCAACTATGACTTGCAATAGGGGGCCTGGAAAGCAGGAGCATGGCCAGGAGCCAGGGCTCTTTCTGCTTTGGGAGTGGAGCCCCAAGGACTAAGTGCAGTGACAATATGGCCCCTGGAAGCATACCTCCCTGGGCTCCAGGCTCTTACTTCCCAGGGGCTCTGCTCCCAGCATGGATCCACTGAGAATTAATTATGGGAACAGCATGGATGTGGGGGAAGCATCCTTTCCAGGGTTCATGCTGTCACCATGCTCAGCAATAGGCAGCCTTTTCCCCTTCTTCCCACCTGCTCCCAAATATTGGAGGCTGGGGAGTGAAGCCACACCCCCAATTCTCCTGGCTGTGGGAGAGCCACCCTGAAGTGGGTCAAAAGCTTAACCTTTGGAGGGGAGGGCCATGTGCCTGGCAGCTCAAGGGCCTGGATTGGGTCCTTGGAGTTGGCAGCATCCTGCTATTGGACTGGGGTCATACCCCCTGGGGAGGGGTAGGGATATTGGCTTGCGGTTAGTACCACCCTCTGGGCAGTAAAACTTCTGGGGGTACAAAGTTAGTCATGGTTAGAGAGATGGGGAGCCATGCATCCTGGGATACTGGATGACTGCAAATGGGTCACGCAATCTCCATGGAGCCAGACTACCAATATCCTAGCTCAAGCCAGGTAAAACGTTCAAAGATAACCCTCACCCAAAGTGGCGCAATGTTTTAAGATGCTTAGAGGGTATTTAGCACAGTTTAACACCCTTTAATGCATGAGCACCCCCACTTAAGTGCCTTTAGAATGGTTAAAGGTCTGTAACACCACCCTTAGTGCTTTATTAAATAGTTTACAATATGAAGTTACCTAAAATTTAGCATTCCTCCTTTACTAATTTTTTTTTTCCCTGGGGACTAAACTGACTATATTTATACACACATGCACACCATTTATTTAAAAAGAAATTCTTGGTTTTGAAACATTAATACTTACAGATACAGCTATGAAAACTTTGTTGTTTTTACCTGGCCTCATTGAATTGCAGCTTAAAATGCTTGCTGTTTGTTCACCAGGCAGATCGCACTACAATGAAGGCATGAATTATTAATAAACGCAATATGTACAAATAGGAAAATTTAACTGAAAAATTTAGAAAGTAAATAATGCGTCTCTTGAACACAGCATTGCAAGGGGACAGCAGCAGCTTTTCCACCAGACTCCCAAACCCCCTTTTTATTGCTTGCTATCTGTTTTGGCCGTAGGTTGCCAGCAGCAGTTATGATATTTTGATCACTTCATCCTTTACACAATATCTATTTAACTGGCATAAGGAACTGTTTTATGTACCTCACTCCATTCCACCATCTGGAGAACTAAAGAAGAAAGTTTATATCATGGGGCTTTATTATTATTTTTTAGTCGAAAATATATTCTCTACATAGATCTTAAAAATAAAGCCTGTGTTACATTTGTACCCATGTTTAGATGGGAGATCTTGACCCAATGTTAACTGCTCTACATTTATCTTATTTAATATTAAACATAACCCAGGTCATGTTACTGTATGAATCTATGGCATCTCAATATGCACATTGGTTGGCTCCTCAGCTTCAGGTACTGTTACACTTAAAAGACCCAGCAAGTTGTGAGCAATTAATTGGTCCCACTATTCCCAGGAATGTGGACGTGTATCCGTTCAGTGGTAGGGTGTCTAAAACCAACTGAAAAGCAATGGAATTTGCAGTTGACTGATTTGTTTCTTCCACGTGCTTGAGAAAAAGCTTTTAATTTTTCTTTCTTTCTTTCTTTTTCTTTTTCTTTTTTTTTTTGTAAAAAGCTAAATGTGAGCATACCATTAATGGAATATTTAACAAAGCCCTGCAGTAGTCATTTTAAACTGAGCTTTATTTCTGCTGGCTTCTATTTCCAACAGTTCCATTTCTTTCTTTCAATGAGTGATTTCCTTAAATATACCATACCAGAACACCTCACCAGTTTTCCCACACTTGCACGTACAAGCCAGTGGAGATCTGTGGCAGTCTAGCACCTTCCTAAGTTGCTCGTTAGAACTGATAGTTATGCACACAAAGGGCCTGTACTTTTGAGTAACACTAAAATCTGGGTAATGTTATCTATTGCCTCCCTTCCTTCCCCCAATCCCCCAAGATATTTTATCCATTCTGTTCTTCCAGTGGTTTTAAACATTTCAGAAATATGACTCAGCCCTCCTTTGTGACTTAAGGGGATTTCTGTCCTATCTCTGATAATGAGTCAGGGAGATGTGATTGGGAATCAAGAGTTTGACCCCACGTCATTCACATGTCAGTGTGCCAATAAGCTAGTGCGGGACAAAGTTCGGTGAAGAAGCCCCATGCTCCATCCTTCAAACCCCAGACTGTGTGTTAGGGAGCTAGTCTGTGCTGGAGCCAGACTGAGGAACACCGTCCCCAGGGCTTGTGAGTTCAAAGAAGACCTTAGTACCTCTCACAGTGGGGGTTTATGTTTAATGAAAGACGGGCCCTCTTATTTTTGCAGCTGACTTTCTACATTGGAAACGGTTCAAGAACAGGTTCCTCCTTGGGAGTATAACATTTCTTAGATCCTGGGTTATCTGAGCTCTTAGGGTGAAGGGATAAAGTTAATGAAACCCAGTGTTTGGCTTTGGAAATTCACAGCAAGTCTGTTCCTACTTGCATGCCTTTCTCATGCCAGTCAGCCAAGATGCTGGGGTAGACAGATGAAATTTTATTTCTTGTCCCCTTTCCCTGGCTCTTTTCTTTTTCAGGCTAGTGTACCTTGTTCCCTGTTTCCAGGGGTGGTGGTTCCAGAGGGGACCCACTGGCACTGTCACCCTCCCCCCACTTTTTTTTGAATCACGCCATGGGAGCAGCAGCTGGGGAGTTTTTTTCTTCCCTGAAGCAGGAAAGACTCTCCCCTTCCATGCTCAGCAGCACATCCCCTCCCCTCCCCTCCCCTCCCCTCCCATTACCACTCCCCAACCTGTTGCTGCCTTTGCCCCTGGCTGACCTAGGGGCCCAGGGAGCTCCAGAGCCACTCCTGCTCCACTCCTACCAGGCTTCATGGGGAGCCACCATCACTGGGGAGGGTGTCAAGTGGGGGTCCCTACCTGATTTGGGGAGTTAAAGTCCCCGCCTGCTGTTCTCACGGCATGTTCCACCTGCCTTGGTAGCAAGGGGAAGCTGGGAGCAGGAGTGTCGCCATCCCTGCAATGCCAGTCTCCCATGCGTATTTCATGTACGGGAAGTAGAACTGGTTTGTAAAAGAGAGGAAAATGCAAAAATGAACTAAATCTGATCTTAATCTGTGAATTGTAAAGTTCACCTGTAGAACTCTAATTTTCCTAATTTGGTTGCCTACAGGTATCTCGGAGCTTCGTGGTTGTGGCTGATGCTCAAAGTAAAACATTCTTGAAAGAGTCCTTTTCCCAATTTTTGACCTAAAAGCTGGAATGAAAGTTTTTCCTTCACTTTTTTGATAAGGGCTTTTTCTTCTTATTTATACAACAGCCAGTATGACCAATCAATCTAATGTCCTTACATGGAATCTGGGCACCCCCAATCTTGAGTGAATTTGTCCTCCAAGGCAGTAAAATATTCCCATTTTACTGATGGAACATGAAGCAGCGAGAGATGAAATTACTTGCATTAAGTAATGATGTGCAGCACTGGATGGATTCGTGTGCCACTGAGTGCCAGCACCTGCACCTGCACCAGGCATGAGAGCCCTGAGCACCCCCACCTGCTGCTGCTATGCCATGGGGGGAGTGTGTGTGGGGGGGGTTCCCACAACCCCCCCTACTCTCCCTCACATCCCACAAACGCCACACATCCACACCCTGCCCCCACAACCCCCCACATATACATCCTCCAACATACCCTATGCCCCCCACACAAAGCCACACCCCCTCACAAACCCCTCCTACACCCCAAAACATCCCATCACACACACATCCCACACCCCCTCAGACCCCTCCATACATACACCGACCCCCATCCCCCACACCTCACCATACACATGCACATGTCCCCACCCACACCCCCCCCACAATATACAAGACTAAGAATTTATTTTTGAGCTACTGTGCAATCATCAGTATATACAGTATGCAAATACAAATCATGACAAAATATTTTTGTAATAAAATTAAAATGTTATAGTAGGTGTTTGACTTTTAGTGTATGATTTGATCGTTTTCTGGTTCTAAGAACGCAACCCCCCTTGTCCCAAAAGCAGTATTTCTAGGGGGCAAGGGGAGGGACTTCTGGCGGCAAAGGTCAGGGATTAGGGGCGGGATTTCTGTTCCCAAGATGGTGGTGGCAGGGGGGGGAGCAACTGTCAAGGGGTGTGTCTCAGATGGCTAGAGCCGACTTGAGGAGTACGAATTAATCGGTCGTCAGGCGGGCTGGTGGATGGAGAGGTGAGAGACAGTGTGTCGGTTTCAAAGATTATTTTACTTACGCCGCTGGTGGTCACGACGCAGGCTATGAGGTTGTTTACGTAGTTACGGATAACAGAGGTAACACAACGAGTCGATGAGACGAGTCCGTGGACGAAACGAGCGTGCAAAGGAAAGGGGTACGTCAGGGCCAGTCGATGACGGGGAGAAATTGGTGGTTGATCAGGCCGCCAATTCACTCTGTCACGTGTCCAGAGTTCTCCGAGGTCACTCTGCAGCGTGCTCAGAGGTCTCCGACTTGGGCGGAAGCTGCACGGACTTTTGTATGTTTAGAGTAGCCAATGACAGACTGCCAGGTGGGAATAGCTAATGAGGCGGAACGTGACCAAATTTTGGAGACAGCAGCAGTTGCTTAGCTTGGTTCTATTGTGGCAGGGTCACTTAACTGACTTGGTTATGACAGGGTGGGGCTACCCATGGAGCCCTTGAGAGCTCACCAAACCTTGTTAAGTGGCCCTCCACCAAAAATAATTGCCTTCCTGTGTTTTAAGTCCTAGTCTGGTATTTGAACTCCTGGATCATCTTTTCTCAGTGATGGAGCTTGTATCTTGAAGGGAGCATCTTAGTTACTATAATACAAATGCTTGGCTGCCATAGTAGGATAGCACCTTTCATTAGAGGATTATTAATGTAGTTCATGGATGTAAAATGGAGATTCAGAGACAGCTGTGTCTTGTCCAGGACCACCCAGAGAGTCAAGTGATAAGGCCAAAAGGTAATGCCTCCAAGACGTGTGCTCTGCCCCTAAAGGTCACTATCTGTTCAACAAGCTCAGTGGCAGCCTCCTAAAAATGCCTGCCCTTGTGAGATTTGTGTCCCAGGTTCTGGACCACTGGAGATCAAGTAAGTACTTAAGTTGGAAGGAAATGAGGGAGCACATCCAGAGAAATGGAAGTAAAGAGGAATAAATGGAGGGTGGAATGGAAGGAGATGAGGGAGAGACTGAAGGAGGTTTCATAGTTGGTAAGGTAGGAAGGAACCTGAGGAGATCATCTAGTCTGACCCCCTGCCGTGGCAGGAAAGAGTACTGGGGTCAAACAACCCCAGCCAGATGTTCGTCCAGCCTTTTTTTAAAGACCCCCAGGCTAGGAGCCAGCACCACTTCTTTTGGAAGCTGGTTCCAGGTCCTAGTCTCCCTGACATTGAAATAGCGTCTCCTAATGTCTAGCCTGAAACTACCCTCTGCTAGCTTGTATCCGTTGTTTCTTGTAACTCCCGGGAGTGCTCAGGGGAACAGGGACTCTCCCAATGCCTGCTGGTCCCCCTTGACTAGTTTGTAGACTGCCATTAGATCCCCTCTCAGCCTTCTCTTTTGGAGGCTGAACAGGTTCAGGTCCCTCAGCCTCTCCTTGTAGAGCCTGCCCTGCTGCCCCCAGATCGTGTGGGTGGCCCCCCTTTGTACCCTCTCCATATTGGCCACATCCCTCCTGAAGCGCAGCACCCAGAACTGGACGCAGTACTCCAGCTGTGGCATGACCAGTGTCGCATAGAGGGGGAAGATCACCTCCTTGGACCTGCTTGAGATGCATCTGTGGATGCATGATAAGGTACAGTTGGCCTTCCTGACCGCGTCCCCACACTGTCGTCCCATGTTCATTGTGGAATCAATGACGACTCCAAGATCCTTTTCTGCCTCAACACTGGCAAGAAGGGAGTTCCTCAGCCTGTAGGTGTGCTGCTGGTTCTTCCTCCCCAGGTGCGTTACCTTGCACGTGTCAGTGTTGAAACCCATCCTGTTCTCATTGGCCCACCCCTGTAACCTATCTAGATCCACTTGCAGCCTGTTTCTTCCTACTAGCGTACCCACTTCCCCCCACATCTTAGTGTCATCTGCGAACTTGAATAGGGTGCTTTCTACCCCCTCGCCCAAGTCACTGATAAAGATGTTGAACAGTATGGGCCCAAGGACTGAGCCCTGGGAAAGCCCACTGCCCATTTCCCTCCAGGTTGAATAAGACCCGTCCACCACCACCCTCTGGGTGCAACCCTCCAGCCAGTTAGTGACCCATCTGACCATGTAGGCATCAACACCACTGTCTCCTAGTTTCTTACTGAGAATGGGGTGAGAGACCGTGTCGAAGGCCTTCCTGAAGTCCAGAAAGACTATATCCACTGTGACACCTGAATCCAAGGACTTGGTGACCTGGTCATAGAAGGCCACCAGGTTGGTTTGACAAGACCTGCCCCTAATGAACCCATGTTGGTTGCCCCTGAGCATCACCTCCCCTGCTGGCCCTTCCTGGACATGTGCCAGGATAATTGGAGTGAGACAGAACAGGGCAAAAGGCAGAACGTTTCTGCTTTGGCTGTGATAACAGCATCTCTGGCTGGCTTCTCTGGATAATTTTTCTAGGAAGGAGGGCCTAAATTAACAGATCATTATGTCCTGCCATGGAGGCATCTCCTTTAAACAGGTCCAGGGACTGGTAGGATGTAGGGTAGCAGGGAGTGGACGCTCCATCGTTTTGTGGGCATGAATTAAAGGACCATGAGATTTCTAGCACTGGATGTGTCACTGGTTGCGTATGAATACTGCATTAATCTTATCAGAGCCAGATATGTGAGAAATTACCAAATGGCTTGTCCTATAGCTCAGTGGAGTGTCTGCTTTCCCATGTGGCACATGTTTGGATATGTGAACGTACACCATATTAAGTGGGAAAACCAGGACTGAGCACAGAGTCAGTGTTTGGCAAAGATGAGGCCTATGTTTCTTTATGAGACATACGATCATATCATAGGATGCTATCCTCACAGACTATGCATTATAATAGTGACTTCATGACAGCATTTAGGGGATAGAGCATTGGATCAGGACTCAGGAGACCTTTGTTCTATTTCTGATTCTGCCCCGGTTTTCTTGGGCAATGTCATTCCTTGTTTCTCCAATTGCAAAATGGGGATGTTGATAATTTACCTGTTGGTAAACTGCTTTCCGATCTGTGCTTGCTAAGCATCGTGTAAGAGGCAGGTGGTGGTGGTAGTAGTTGTAGATCTGATGGATGTATTGAAAATTCCCCTCCTTCTGTCAGCCAATGTCAATCAATTAAAGCTGAAATTTTTCAAAGAAATGCCCTTGGTTCTGATGAAACTTGCCATTGGAAAAGTATCTCAGACCCCAAGTAGGATTTCGGCTCAAAAAAAGAGAGAGAAACTTCCCAATGTGGAATAGCTAACTTCCAAGAGGTCTGGGAACTTACCACCAGGATATGTGATGCCTAGGTTCAAATCCCCTGTTCCTGTTTTAAGAGCATGGGTTTGAGTCCATGTCTCCCAGCTCCTGGGATAACAAGCCACTCACTGGGCTTCATGGGAGCCCAAGGCAGGTTCCAGTTTATGTGAGCAATTGTTAATTGGGGCAGGAAGAGAGAACGACTCCATGGCTGGTGGGATGAACTGTTTGGGGAATTGGGAGTTGCATACACATTAGCCCTGGGAGGAAAAACAGGGGCTCCCACATCCCAGAAAGAGTAGCAGCTGAATCTGCATCTCTGTTTTTTCATGAAAATTTCTGAAAAATCTTGATCTTGCTCTGCTACAGGATGAAACCCAGTGCCAAGATCTGAATTGCTTGTGTAATGGAAGTCTTGTTTTCTAGCTATAACTTCTAACTAAGACTTCTTGTCTCCTTTTACTTAAGTGTATGAAATAACGTATCTGCTACTTAAAGTCATTAATACCATTACAGGTGAGGCACCTAATGAAAAAAAAATCAATTATATTGGTCAAATAAATAGGAATAACACTTTCTTTTCATCTCACCAACTTCTTTGCTAGAGCTCGTTGAATTCTTGCTGCATGCTTAGCTATGAAAGTGCCTTAATAATATGGTTACTTGACATATATAGCTAGAGGAAGCAAGGGTTAACATGAGGCTGGCGTGTATAAAAACAGGAATACTGAGTAGGAATAGAAAGGTGATATCTGTATGCAGCACTGCTGAGACTAATGCTAGAGCTCTGCCTGAAAAAGGATATTAAAAAACTGGGGAGGCCTTAGAGGGTCTGAAGAACGTGTCTTCTTGATCTGACACTTCAGTCGCTCAAGCTGTATAACTTTCCAGAGAGACGTTAGGCAATTTGAACATGTAAAAACTACCTCTACAAAGGAAAAAAAACAACAAAAAACACTTGAATTTACAGGACTTTTTAACAAGGAGCAGGCAAAACGCAAAGCAAGACCCAATAGCTGGAAGCTGAAGTTGGAAAAAAATCAGACTGAAAATGCAAACATTTTCTTGTCACTGAAACAACTCACCGAGGGGAGAGTTCAGTGGTATAGGGACCTCACTTAAGGGGGGTGATGGCAAAGGTATGCTGACCACAGCAGATCAGGAGAGGTGTGGGGGAGAACTATTCTTCTTAGTCCACTCTCCCCCCTCTTCCACCCAGATAAACTGTTTGGTGCAGCGCTGCACGCCCCAGCTCTGGCCAGGCAGAGGCAGCACAGGGCTTCCCCTCCTGCTGCCAAACTCAGGGTTAGGGGTGATGAGTTAGGGAAGCACCATTCAGCTCCCCCACCTGATGCACTTCTCTGCCCAGCTTCTGCAGCAAGCATGGGCAACGCAGAGCTTCTCCTGCCACAGCAAAGGCTCCCAGCAAGGGGGATCCTGGTGCCCCCCTCATAGTCAACACCTAGAGTGGGTGCCCCCCTTGCCCCACCCCAGTCACATTGCTGGGAATGCGAACTTCATCCCTTGGAGACTGAATTCCTTTCCCAAAGAGATGCTCCAAAACAAGCCCAAGTAAGCTGGCTCCAAGCTGTTCACTTATGTAGCACAGAAGAAGAATCCTTTCAGCTGCAGATTTATGGAGTGAAATGCTGTCGGGCATGCTATGGAAGAGATCAAATTAGGCACACAATTTGCATTGAGACCTATGTCCCATTTCCAAGAGTTGCTGGGTTCCAGGGGACTTCTGCGAGCGCCGCAGAGATTCACATCCCACCCACTTGCTCCCACTCTCTGTATGCCAATCCTGGGAACGAGGAAGCGGAGCTGGGCTCTGCTGCCCATTGCTGCTGTCAAGCAGGCCGGAGACAGATCTCAGGAGTGGTGAAGCAGAGAGCACTCAGGGAAACTTCTCTGCTTCCTTTTCAGGACAGATTTAGAGTGGGAGCAGATGGGCAGGGCCTGCTTCTCAGTTGTGTTCCCAGGAAACAGTATAGACATGCTCTTGGCTACAGTGGCGATGCATATGGGGTGTATGGGGGTGCACGTGCACCACCTGCCTGGCCGTACTCATCGCTTAGGTGATGGGCAGGGAGAGCAGGCAGGAGGACTGGTGCCCCCCCCCTGCATGCACTGGCTGGGGGGGGGGGGGCATGTGGGGGCAGAAGGCGGCCCAGAAAGCCAGCCACAGCCACTTCCAGAAGTGGCCACAGTGTCCAGCCATCTCGCAATTTGGTGTGGGCCGTCCTCGCCCCCGGTCAGCGAGACTGGCCACGGAGGGACCTCCTCGCAGTCACTGACTGGTCGCTGGGTGGGGGCACGTGCCCCCCCTGACTAAGGCAGCACCAGTTGCCCATGCTTGGGTACTTAAGAGCCTGAATCACACTGGAAGTCAATGTCTTTGGTTATTGGCTCTTTTTTAAATTTTACCCCAGCAGTATTAGCCCACCGGCTAAATCTGACCTGTAAAGCCATTCTGTCTGGCCCACAGAGCCAGGGGACTTCTGAAATATTTCAGCGGTGCTGTGGTGGGAGCTTTGGGAGGCAGGGAGAAACCACAGCAGCAACACTGATGTGGGGAGCAGTAATTGCAGCAGCTGCACAGGCCAGGCCATGCTCAGAGCTACTCTCTGATTTAGAGTTTGCAGTGAGAGAGAGGCAAGTCTGCCTCTTAGTTGGGTAGGTGTTCATTTAAAAAAAAGGAGACATTTCTTTTGAAAGATGCCATCACTGAGACTTTTGTATGGGTTGGAGTTGAACTAAGGGAAAGACTGGGCTGTCTGTGTTACAGCTATGCAGAAGAAAAGTGGGTGGTCAGAACATACACCATTAAAAATAGGGTGGAAAGTCTATTGAAAGACTACTTTTTAAGAAAAGCTTTTACTATAAATTCCTACATGTTGGGACTTTTATGTGCCACTCAAATACCAGCAAGTTGTACATGGAAATGCCCTCTAGAATTGTGTTTCTTTGCATTGACAGCTTGATAGATATGCAGCATCTCTCGCAGATTTGGCTGCCTTGTCAAAGCAATTTGAAAATGTAATACAGAAATGCCACAATCCCAGCATCTCTTCTAGCTTGTTTATCACTGCATTAAGTTTCCAAGTGAGGATGTTTCTTATAGCAGTCTTCTATATGTTTGTGGATTTATTATTATTATTATTAGTAGTAGTAGTAGTAGTAGTATTATATTATTATTATTATTATTATTTGGTTACATGTCCCTATATATTTCAGATGAGGACCACATGTATTCTAGTGTTTTGAAAATGGCACTATGGAGTCCATGCATCTCAATGGCGCTATTTTAGATCAGCCCAATTTACAAATGAAATCGTCTTTTATACTGAAAAATAGGTTTCAATCTCAGTCTGGGATCTGAAAGTCAGACTAGACTCTGCCTTTTTCACGTGTCATCTATAGTAATGATAAAACATTCTACAAGGCAAATCTTATCTTCAATTATAGCTCAGTTAATCCTTTTGTGTGCAGATGATACCCTCCATCATACCTCTGTAGTCCCATTATTTTCTCATGGGCTGAACAGGCATAGTAGTGTAACCACCCCTAATCTTCCATTTATCTTGTGCTACTAAAAAACATTTGTCTCATTCATATTCTTTTCTCTTTTGAAAAATCCTCATTTCCTTACTTTTGATTTGATTTCCATTAGTGCAGTAGCAGCCTCTACTTTGGGTGTGTGTTGCCTAGTAACACTTTTTTTCCCCTTATGCTAAGAGCAGACAGACATTTTCCATGAGAATTGAAGTGTCTTGGCTGAAAGGCGAACAAAATTAAAGTCTGAGGGTGCTTGTACACGTGACACCATTACCATGTACACGTGATGAAAATGTAACTTTTTGTGGCTTGCACTGTACATGGCTTGCACTGCACACGTGCAAGAATTTTGGAGGCTTTAAAGGAGTTTGCATTGTTGCAAACTAAACGACATCCCAATGTATTTTAGTTTACAGTGTTGCAAATTAGAAGGATGCAGCTGTCAGCTCACCCCTGGCTGTAGGAGAAGTGGGCAGTCTCTGCCAAAAAGCCAAGGATTGGGTTCCTTACTGCAGAACTGGGCTCCTCAGCCAGCAGGACACCTGAGGCTGCCTGAGAAACAAGCTGGCTTGCCTCTGGGACAGCATGGGAAGGAGGCATGAGGGTGGCTGGGTTTGCTGATGGCGAGAGAAGGTGGTGGGGACAGTGCATGGGGTGCTGGAAGCTCAGGAGGACTGCTAGCTGGCAGGGTGCTGCCCCAGCTTGGAGGAACCTAATCCAAGACTTCCCCGAGTTCACCCAGACTTCCAGTGCTCTGTGCACCATCCCTGCCACCTTCTCCAGCTGCCAGCACCCCCAGCTACCCTCCTGCTGCCTTCCCGTGCTGCCCCAGGGGCCAGCCAGCCCATTGCCCGGTGGCCTCAGGCATCCTGCTGGCCACAGCCGCCTGCTGAAGGCAGAAGCAGAGAGGGGGCTGATCTTTTTTTTTGTTTGTTTTTGGCAGACTTCCCATTTCTTCCATAGCCGGGGAGCGGGGAGAGGTGCCGGTGGGCTGAGTGGCTCCTGAGCTGTGCGGAGCCATGGTCCTTCCCTCCACGGTGGTGGTACCCCCTGGGGCTGCCTGGGTAAGCTGCTAGCGAGCCAGGTGCTGCCCCAGCTTGCGGTGTGGGAAGAGTTGGATCGGGTTGGGTGTTGCGTCCAAGCTGAGACAGCACCCAGCCCACTAGCAGCCCACCCGGGCAGCCCCAGGAAGAGCCACTGCCATGGAGGGAAGGATCGGGGTCCCCTGCAGCTCAGGGCCAGCTCTGCCCTCTGGCAGCTCACCCCCCAGCTGCGGGAGAGGCGGGCAGGATCTGCTAAGAAAAAAAAGGAAAGAAAAAAGGAATGATAAAAAGCGGGCAGGCTCTTGCCATAATGTGATGGAAAAATTGAAATGGTTTAGTCCTTAAGGCTTTATTCAATGCCCCACCATTTCAATTTAGAGGGCATACAATAAAACCCTGAGGACTAAACCCCTGTCACATGTACAAGCACCCTGAATGGGAGTTTTCCCAGTTTGTGTCTGAGAAGCATCTGCGCTGAACTTTGTGACGACTGTGGCTGGGAGAGTGCTGGAGATTTAAGCATACAAGGCACTGAAAATGCAAGCCTCAATATTGTGGCTACTATACTGTATTAGGAAAGTGAGTTATACAATTATTTTTCAGTATTTTTGTTTTTTTACTTCATTATGTAAAGATGAAAGAAAGCAGTCAGTCAAGTCAAACCTAGCCCTCCATCTAAATCCAGCCAGAATGGCTTTAACAAACTGTTCAGATGAACCCTGCCAGTTTGCACAGTGAAGTACAAAGGAGTAAGCAGGTCTTTTTTGGAGTCTGCAGGCCATCACCATGACACTTGCTGATCCTTTTCTGAGCATGCTCAACCACAAATACTAACGGTTTATAAAACTATCCAGGCTCTTTAGAAAGTCAGGCAAAGTCTTTAACTCATGACCCTCTGATGCAGTGGATTTGACAGGCTGCTCTAAAGGTATTTCCATTTCCCTTGTTCTGAATTTACCAGCTGTTCATTTAATTGACTAACCCCTGTTCTCATATTATAGAATATGGTTTAAGTGCAAGCTCAACTCCCAGTAGACCGTGCTGCCTTTTGCTCATATTCCAGTCATGGAGCATCATTCCTGTAAAAGTATTGCCCTTTAGGTCTATTCCAGCCTGATTTATATGACTGATTCTTGCTTTTTGCATGACTCATAAAATCTTAAAGTGGAAACCTCTAATCTCATTCATCCATAAACAAATTCCGGATTGGCAGGAGATTTGCTGTTGATGGTAGTGGGACCAGATATTTAACATAGATCCTGCTACAATGTTTGTGTTGATGGTGAATAACTAGTGCCTACAACGCCAGCCATTTAGGTGGGATGTCAGTTAGAACTTCCTAACAATTAAGGTCATTAAGCATTAGCACAGATTACCTAAACAGGTGGTAGACTGTCTCCATCCTTGGAAATGTTAAGAGCATTGGATGAGATAGTTTAGACATGGATGATCCTGCCTTAAGTTGGGGTTTGGACTGGATGACCTCCTGAGGCCCCCTCCATCACAATTTTTTAATTTTTTTTTCTGATTCAATGGTTATCCAGAATCTGCTTTCTGAAATGATAGACTGTTTGTAACTATGTTTTAGACTGTTTGGCTAGTGGTAATGAGATGATTTCTACTGTCCTCTATCTGCCACTATTAGCACTACAACATTAGATTTCTTGTTGGTGCTTCACAATGATGGTATTAAACTCTCCAAAGAGTCATGATTTGCAAGTGTAGGATTATGCCTTGGTTCAAAATATATTAGCATTTCTCAGGGAGAATGCAGAAGAACTCACCAAACTCCAAGGTTCAAATGGATTTTTTTTGTGTACGGCTATGCTACATGACCCCAATATGGAAACCAAGACAGATCATGGCCATAAAATGGGCAAATCATGAAGAGAAATAAAAGAAAATGCAGACTGATTGTGATGCAATGTTTGTTAAAAACTTTCTTACGTTGTGATGTTTCCCTCAGGAAAATGCACAGTACTCTTATAATGCAATGAGTGCCACTGCAAATGACCACCTGGCATCCTTTGTGATGTGTAAAACACTTAGACTGGGGATAATTAATCTGCTTTCCATGATTCAGGGAATGTTGACAGGAAATAAGTAATGTCTAATCAAAGAGATGGCATTTTTGAGCAGCACACTTCATCATCCCACTGCCAGAAATGTCCTGCATTTCGTTCCTCCCCTCTGCCCTACATTCAGGATTTATTTTATTTTATTTTCCTAAACTAAAAGTTCAAGACCATTAAGAAACCACAGTTCATCTTAAAGATAAATTGCAAAACAGCAGTGCAGTATTTCACAGTAACGATTTTGCACATGTCAAATGGCATTCCAACCAAAGTACCCGTTCTCAGTCTGGTAAAGGCTGCAAAGTAGCTCAAGGTAAAATATGAATAATTGCAGCTGATGCAAATATGAGATGATTATAAGGGGCCAAACTCTTGGTTGAGAATGACTTTGACTTCCCCCCTCAAGTTAGTTAAAAAATGTAGTTTAAAAAAAAATCTCTTAAATTGTCCATAAACAGGTGCAACAAATCTAATTGAAATTCTAGCAATGTTGTTTTTCCAGAAAAGCTGAAGTCTGTGTGTTGCTTGTGAAGAGTTATCCAACTGATTTGATCCACAATTTTTGAACTTTTGGTTATTTGAATTTTGTGACCAGCCGCATAGATCACATGTATATTATTCTGTTCCCTGATTGAAAGATTTACACCATAAATTTCATACTTTAGCTTCCAATGGACATTTTCAATAAGTATAAACATAGAACCTATTACCCAAGATCTCAGACTGTTAGCCAACATATTTTAGGTAAGCTGGCAAATAGTAATGAGATGATTTATTTTTTTCTGTCCTAAATTTGCAACTGTTGAAAACAGCTAAATACACAAGCATAATATATTTGTACTATTGAGGTGAAATCTTAGTCACACCATTGGACGCTCACAGATACAGTTCTATGAAGTAGCATTTGTAATGCACTTGGACTTAGCTATTCCTTTTGTACCAAGGTAAGTAATGAGAAATGTTTTTTGGAGTAAAAAAGGATTCAATATGAAGAAATACTGTATTTGCCATTTGCTTTTTTTTTTCCAGACTTTTTTACTGAATCATCATTTCAAACAATGACTGCATCAGTGAAGTACATAATGATCCTTTATTCTGTACACCTAGTACAGAAGGTCGTATAGTAACCCCAAGTCAATAGCATGCTAAAAGAAAAATGAAGAAATAATTTCTATCAGTAAGACAGCAAATCAAGAGAAACAATCACGTTTTCAATAGTATCAAATGCTTATTTCAGTGTCTCAAAGTTCACAGACAATCAAAGTGCATTGAGGTTCCAAGAATAACACTGTTGTCTTCATCTACTTTTTCAGACCAGCAAAGAGAAGTTATTTTTGGCACTGATGATTGATTACTTGGTATCATAAGCACATAGGATTCCAGACAGTCTAACCTTATGTCTATGTATTACACCCTCCTGTTGATTTTAACTTCTTTGTTGCTAACATATTCCAACACATTCTTCTTAGCTAGCAAAATAGCTGTTCCTTCTCCTAGTATGGGAGTGTTACAAGGATATTTGTATAAGATCATTTTATAACAGGGAGCCTGAGCTCTTTAGGAACCTGCTAACTCTCAGAAGGGCCACTTATATAGTTGCTGCAATAGGTAACAAATGTTGTTAAAGATACCTTTCAATATGATCATAGGTCGGGGTGGGCAAAATATGGCCTGTGGTCTGGATTCAGTCCACACTGTCTTTGTCTGGCCCCTGGCAGGTTGCTCGGTCCCACCTAGCCCAGGCATCGTCTGGCTGTGATATGTCCTACTGCCTCCTGGGCAAGCAGCAGGGCTGGAGCAGCTCCACAGCTGGACTGCCTTTCTAGGCAGCCCAGGTGCTAGCAGCTCCTTCTAGTTGCCACTGCTGCCGGCCCCCACCCTGCAGTACTGGTGGGGATGTACACGCACAGCTCCAAACCCGCATGCCCCATGCCTGCTCCAGCCTTGCCCACCCAGGCTCTGCAGTGACAGAAGCTGCTGCTCAGTGTGGGGGTGAAAGCAGCCTCCCCCCCCACTACTGGCACTTTCTGGTGCAGCCTCCTGGAGCCTGCGCTGGACTGCCCTGCATCTGCTCTATGCTGCCACCACTGGCCTGCCAGGCAGCCCAGAGGTGGTGGTGACACGGTGTAGACACAGGGCAGCCTGGCACAGGCTCCAGGAGGCTACACCAGGAAGTGCCAGCGGTGGTGCGGGGGAGGAGCCACTTTTACCCTGTGCTGAGCAGCAGCTTGTGTCTCGTGCTGCCATTGCTGAGTCTGGATGGGTGAACGTGGAGTAGGCAATGGGGTGCGTGGGGTCAGGGCTGTGCGCATGGGTCCCTGCTGGTACTGTGGGGCTGAGGCTAGCGGTGACAGCAGCTTGAAGGAGCCACCCCAGCCCTACTGCAGGCCCAGGGGGCAGCAGGATGCACCATGGGATGGTGGTGTGGAATGGGCCAGGCCCGGGCTGTGCCTGGGTTCCAGCTCATCTGCTCTGACGGCGGTGAATCCAGAGCAGGTTTGGGGCGGGGCTGGGGCTGTGTGCTTTTGGCAGTGGTGGGGAGGCACCGTAGGGTGCATGGATCCCATGCTGCTGCAGGGCATGGGAACGGGCTGAGTGGCTCAGGGCAGGGTATGCAGGGGGCTCTCAGGCATACCCCAGCATATGCACAAACCCCACAACCACACCCTCCCCTACACACAATCACACATCCCATGAACCCTGCACCCACCCACACCGTCCCCCCCTACACATACCTGCATGACTCTGGGGGAGCCCCTCACACTGCTACGCTTGCATACCCACCGTACCCCCCATGCACACTCCCAGTCACCCTCCCCTACCACACACCCCACAGTCCCCACAAACCCCCTACCTACCCACCACACAGCCCCACAAACAACTCCACACAAACCCCCATACCCACCCACATCTGCCCACACCCCCACACATATACCTGCAGACTCCCCAAAACCCCATACCCACCCACACTTGCCCCCCTCCCCTCCACACCCTGCCCCCACAATATACAAGAGTAAGACTTCATTTTGAGCTATTATGCAATCATCTCTATATGCACAAGAAAATACACACAAACCAGGACAAAATATTTTTTAAATAAAATTGAAATATCCTATTGATAATGTTTGTTTTTTAGTATATCATTTTTTTTTTCCCAGTTCCAAGATGGAAAACGCCTTCCCAAAAGGAGTACTTCTGGGGGCAAGGGGAGAGACTTCCTGTGGCAAAGGTCAGGGATTAGGGGATGGGACTTCCAGCCCCAAGATGTCAACCAGGAGACGGGACACCTGTCAAGGGGTAGGGCTACCCTTGCGGCCCTTGATAGCTTGCTAAAACTCATTAAGCATCTCTCCAGCCAAAATAATTGCCCACCCTTGTCATAGGTATTTGAAAATGTGGGACTGGGAATTTTCAGTGAAACATGAATTTAAGAGATAACTATTCACATAAAGATAGAAGCAGTGAATGCATATTGAAGCCCTAAACTAGCAAAGCACTTGCCTGCACTTCACTCAAGGAGTAATCAATCATCCCCACATTTGTACTTTGCTGTAGCAGAACATACTTGTGTGTAAATGATTTCCTAAAAGAATTTGCAAGTCCTGCTGTTAAAGCCAGTATGATCCAATTCTGAGTCCTGCTGAGCTCTGCAAGAATAGCTCAGTGAGTGTGAGGTTGTAAACTCCATTGGCTACACGAGTTGTTAGTTTGGGATTCCACCTTTCCTCCCCCATGAATGCCACGTGCCCCCTAGGCTGTGGGGGCACAGAGACCACCTGCAGGTGGCAGCAGTGTCAGTGGCGGGGGCATGATGTTAGGGAGTGGGGAGCTCCTGCATACAGAGAGTATCCCTTAGTGTTGAGCTCACTTAATAAAAACTGGGTGCTCTTGTTGGTGAGTTTGCAGAAAATGAAAAATGTACCACAAAACTTTTGGGATGTGCAGCGCAACCAAACTGATGCTAGTATTGGTTATTTGATTCTACCAGCAAACATGCAACGACGGGACCAAAAGTTGCTTCAGTTTTCTATGTTGTATCACCTCAGTGGCTTCTTTTTGCTTTAAGCCTTGTTGTTTTAGGTCATTCTTGAGCATGTCTGTCCAGTGCCTACTCAGTCTTCTCCTCTTCCTTGTGTCCTGAGTTCCAGTCTGTATTGCCATTTATGATCTCTTTCCTGGACTTATTTCTTGCCATGTGCCCAAGCCATCCTCGTTATCTCTCTGAGATCTCCTGTAATAGCTTTGTTTCTTGTCCTAGGTATTTTCTGAGGTCCTAGGTATTTTCTTAGCTCTTCAATCTTTTACCAGAAAGCAGTAAATTAAGTTTCCCATGTCAAGCCACGGATTGGAGGGTTTGACTTTTTATGACTTTATAGCAGTGCAGACTTATTTTTTGTTTTTAATATGTAGGCAATCTAGCCAGGGCTAAGTGTAATAGTTTACAGGACTCGGTGGCAGTTCTTGTGAATTTTCAGTGTGAATTAAAGAAAATACTGATTCCCTTGTATTCGTTAATTTAAGCCTCTTCCCACCCTCACTCAGGCACCTTCCTTCTTGTGGCTTATTATGGATTCCTGTAATGTATCCCTGTCTCCTGACAGAAACACAGCTAAATGCTACTTTTTAAAGATGAGCCCCTAAACACCACTCCCATCTGAAACAACTGGCAGCCCATGACACACAGAGCCTCCTCTGATCTTGAGACTGGGATTTAAAATCCATTGCTGAACATGGCTCTTGCGCAGTAGAAAATACTGAATTCTTAGCAATGCCAGGCCAACTGGTGTATTTTGAATGTCTTGCCTGAGGCAAAGAGTGGTCTAACTGCTGTTAATTCCTCCAAAGAGGAGTTTCAGAGCACTTAAGCTCAGTAAATGTTCCAGGAAACTGCTTCAGATCAGCGGGCACGTTTTGCTGATATTACGCGAAAGAGCTTATTCCTTAAACATTGTCACAGCTGAGCTGAAGGACATGAGCCTGGTATGTACAGAAACACAAGATCCATGAGCCAAAACACCAAGACTGAGGCCCGTTTACAGTCAGAAATGAGCTATGATCTACCAGTTCGTTCTCTTTCATCTGGGGAGCTGTCACACTTCAAGAGCCGTCTTGAATGTAAACCATTCTTGGCAGTTTTAATTTCTCCAGGGTATGTCTTTTTTTTTGGATGGTTACTTCATAACTCTTGTTGACTTTTATGAAGGGCATCATACTGAAGCCTATTTGTCATGAAACAGGAAGGCCAGTAGCTGTAACAAGGCACAAGTAGTGGCACAGAATTCCTGAAGACCTCTTGGCAGGTGACACTCTGTTCAGTCAAAAAAATATGTAGAAAATGTTGAAGAAGCAGCGTTGATGCAATTAGTGCAAAGTAATCCCATTCTATATTTTCACTGACTTCCATCGTCTTACAGCAGACATTGATTGGCAGTGTAATTCAAAGAGCTGTTGGTGAAACGGGGAAGCAGCCAAACGAGGCTCTGATGCATGGCTCCTTGAAAGGACATGACAGAGTGGTGCCATTTTGTGAAGGATTCACTTCATTCAGACAGGTGCTGAGTAGCTTGCATTCATATTAGTGGTGTGCCGATAAATGGCCTGTGCATACGTGCAGGTGCAGCGCAGCGCACAGGCGGTGAGAAGCACAGGCAGGAAGCTTGGAGAGCTGTGTGCAGCTGGTAAGTCTGGTGTGGTGGAAGGGGAGAGGGAGGAGAACAGAAAGGAGCGGGGTCAGATCAAGGCCCATGCAGTAAGAGAGGAGTGGGACTGGGGCAGGGGCTGGGGCAAGCACTGCTCAGCTGGGGTGGGGCAGGGTGGGCACAGGATGGAGCTGCAGCTCATCCGGGGGGTGTGGGGAGAGGGGGTAGCTCCTGCCACTGCTCGCTGCTCATCAGGGAGCTGCTCATTTAGTAGCTTGTCTGATGCTCACCTGCTCATCTGGCAGCTCCCGCCACTCATCCGGGAGGGTGTAGGGGGGCCATGTGGCCCCAGATCTGCATGGGGCAGGGTAGGCTGGGCCCAGGGGTTGTGCCAAGCTCTTCCCAACTGGGCAGGGCTGGGCTCAGGGTGGGTGGCAGTGGCGCT
>NW_005842014.1:1834687-1858513 GCF_000455745.1 Alligator sinensis
CTCCCTACACCCCCCAGATGAGCTGCAGCTCCATCCTTCATCTGCCCTGTCCTGCCCCGGCTGGGCAGTGCTTGCCCCAGCCCCACTCCCACTCCTCCCCCACCACAGAGGCCTTGATCTGCCCCCCAACACCTCTTCCCTTCCCCCTTCCCCTTCCCCTCCCACCACACCAGACTTACAAGCTGCTGGGCTGCTATCAGAAATCGGATCAGTATCGGTTGATATGCCTCCTTCAAATCGGCTATTGGCATCAGCCCCCAAAACCTCTGTCAGTGCACCCCTAGTTAATATTTGCCGATTGGAAATGAGATGGATGGGGTCTGTTTTAAAGTTTGTCAAAACATTAAAGATATTCACTAACTTCTTCCCCTTTCCCTTCCCCTTAAGGGGGAGAAAACACTGTAAAAGAAAGGGAATGATTGAAAAGCAGTCAGGGCAAATCTAGAGAAGTTGATCCTTTGGTTAAGGCACTCGCGTGATCTGTAGTAAATAAGTGACATGGGCAAACCACTTAACTTCTCTGTACCTCAGTTTCTGATCTATGAAATGGGAATAATAGTCCCTCTCTCCCACCCCATTTGTGTTTTCTTTCCTACTCACATTATAAACTTATGTCATAAGGGACTCTCTTATGTAGATTATAAAGTGACTGGCGCAACAAAGTCCTAGTTTCTCCCCTTGCCATTCCTTTTTTTACACAGAGAAGATATAAACTACCGGCCACCCCTGTTTAACACTGTTTAGCTTAGCGCTATTTTGCTATAACTCTCATTTTATATTGATACCTGATTTCATTTAGTGCCCAGCGAGTTTCATTATAACGCTCGTGGTCACCATCTTGGGTCACTGAAAACACTTGCAGTCACCATTTGGGTTGTCAAATACTTTTGGTTTCGCTTAACACTCGTTTTTTCAGGAACCAATTAAGAGCGCTAAGTAGGGGTTGCCTGTACCAGCAAAACTCAGCCTTGTTTTGAGATACTCAGGTTTTGAAAAGGAGAAAAGGGTACTGGATATTCTTCTGTTTGCAGCCCTTTTACACAGTAAAGATGCAGTATACATGTAGGCATTGTGTTGAGGCTAATGTATTCCATGAAACTCCATTAACCTGAGCAGTATATGAAGCTGACCTTTGATGGCTATCTCCTGCTCCAGGCACACCTGTGACTATTGACAATATGGAGACATAGTCAGGTAGGCTCTGAGTGGATGGGAATGCTGTTTCTTTGGGAGTGCGTTATAATGTGCCAGCAGGGGTGATGGATCTAATTTCTTACCTGGTGTAAGCAGGTAGAATCCCACTAAGTTCCAGTTCACATCCATGTGATTGCCAAGGGTGGAACCAGCGACATGGCATGGTGGAGGCACAGTTCAAATGACAAAGGTGCTGCGAACAAGGAGAAACGATGGAAAAACTGGGCAATCGTCAGACAGTCGTTTCAGAGTGTAATAATAGAACTAATCGGTTTCACAAAAATGAACACACCACTGCGAATACTGAGCTTCCACACCCCCTACTCCCCCCAGCTGTCACAGTATTTTTGCAACACAGAAGTCATTTTTTCTCCCTTCAATTACATCTTTTTTTTTTTTAGCAGAGATTTTGTTTGAAAAGGTTTTTTCTTGTGTTCTTGGAGAGACCAATGAATCAAATAAAAGAAGTTAGCTGCAGCTTACCACATGCTACTTGCTACAACACTTGAACTTGAGTATTCAATTATGGACTGTTGCAAATCCAGAACACACAACTTTTAGGTAGGTTCCAAATTTTGCCAAAACAGGTGATCCCTTTCAGGGTCTAAACAGGATATGTTGCAAAATGTTTCATACATCTTCCACATCTATTTTTACAACAGACTTCCACTATTTCAGTGCAGTTGGTATCCATGCAACTTTCAGTAAAATTAACAGCCTGTGTGTGTGACTGCCTTGTCTTGAAAGTGAAGTGGAGTGTCTTTAAATTTAAAAGTTCAACTAAGTCCATCAAATGTGATTTCAAGTTTTCATTTGATCTCAGTAGGGGTTGGATCAGCGCCCATAAAAGTAGATTCGAAAGCGTTGATAGACAGTAACCAGGTAGATTCAACTGGAATGTCTGACATCTTCATAATTTTGAAGGAACAATTCTTGAGGCCTTTGTCTTGTTTCATTCAGCCAAAATCCTCATTGGACTCAATGGAAATCTCTAAGTAAAGGGTAAGCAAAAATAATCAATTCACTTTTGAAAGTCTCTTAGCATTGAGATCAATGTTGAATTTTGCTGGAATGCTGCATGGAGTCTGGTCCCATGTAATAAACACTTTGGCTTGTCATTTGTCATCTTCCCTATGGCCCTCGGGCAGAATTGCATGACGGGGCCCAGAGAAAAGGTGGAAGGATTTGACTGCTTTTGATGTTTTTGGTTTTTTTTTAAATACACCATGTACCCTAGTGGAACAGATAGTAAATTTTAATCTTTCAATTTGTCTTGTATTTCATTATCCCTTTAGCTTTTTAATTAGACTGCGCTAATAAAATGATCACATTTTATTAAGCTTATTTTTCTGCTGGGTAGACAAACAGTACAAATATCAAAATATAATATAAAAGCAAATACTTGAGATCATCAAGACGTCTTGTATCCATAGTGATTCATTTATAATGCATTAAAGTTTTAGTGCTTTAGGCTAGATAAACTGTTCAAACACATTAGGCATTGTGCTTGAAAGAACTCCATCTTGGGAGCGGTGAGACATTTCGGATAGCGATGTGTTTGAGGAGTTTAAAAAGCAAAATGTGTTGTCATGAACAATTTTAGTAGGTAATCTGAGATTTAGGCATTCTTGAGGCTAAATTAATTTTGGCCTCCTAACTATGTCATCATATTTACTACTCAAATTTCCTGAGCAATATATAGTACTCTTTCTTTTTTTTCCTGCAGTTTACCTGCTAAAATCCAAACTTTTGTTTTTGTACATCTCTGAGAAAAACATGGAGTGGGGAAATGAAAAGGCTTTGCCCCTGGCTTGTTCTTCAGGGGAAGATTAAAAAAAAATGTTATAATTGTAGCTTGCTTCCTTTAGTCACAATGTTTATTAACAGGACAGAGCAATGGAACGAGCCATGCAAAGCTTGATTCTGTCTGACAAACCATTCAAAATGAATATGCTTAATGTCCTCTTTGCTTAGTTTCAAATGCCCTGGCCCTTGGTCCATTGTGTCACAGGATAAACAAGCACATGGGGAAGAATAAAGCCCATTAAATGCTAAACTGTATGAGATGAGACATAAGAAGAAAAAACGATCCGTTTTCTGTATGTGGCATCAAGTGAAAGGCAGTCCTCTGCTCCATGCACCAAAACCACATTTAATAAAGGCACTCTGATCCTGTAACACTTACTGAGGCAAAACTAGCCACTGAGATGTATGTTCAAATCCAGATTGGGAGGATGACGTTGGAGAAAAGCCGCACAAAACACTTGCTTAAAAATGATAATGAAAAGACTTCATAATAACTACAGGAAGATTGCAAAAATGTTTGAATAAATGTTGTTAGTTCAAGCTTGAGGCTTTTGGAAACATCCCAAGGGTGAGTTTTCCACTAGAAAATGTGGGTCATAGAAAGCAAAATGTTTAGCAGAAATGTGACAATTGGACAAAAGTTCATAGTGAAAGAAAAAAATGATAGAAAGCCCTTTGAAAACGTTTTACTGCTGCCTTTCAAACTTTTTTTTGGAATAGAATGGCTGAATTTCCCATGTTAGAACAACATTTAATTTCCATGAACATAGATTCATAGATGCTAGGGTTGGAAGGGACCTTGACAGATCATTGAGTCTGAACCCCTGCATAGGCAAGAAAGAGTGCTGGCATCAGATGACCCCAGCCAGATGCCCATCCAGCCTTCTCTTGAAGACCCCCAGGGTAGGGGAGAGCACCACCTCCCTTGGAAGCCCATTTCAAATTTTGGCCACCCTTATCATGAAGAAGTTTTTCCTGATATCTAGCCTAAATCTGCTCTCTGTCAGTTTTTGCCCATTGTTCCTTGTTACCCCAAGAGACACCCTGGTGAATAGAGCATCTCTGATCCCTTGCTGCGTCCCCCTAATGAATTTGTAGGCAGCCACAAGATCTCCTCTCAGCCTTCTCTTGCAGAGGCTGAAGAGGTCCAGGTCCCTCAGTCTCTCCTCATAGGGCTTGTCCTGTAAACCCTTAGCCATATGAGTGGCCCTCCTTTGGGCCCTCCTTGAGGTTATCCACATCCTTCCTTCTTAAAGTATGGCGCCCAAAACTGGACGCAGTATTCCAAGTGTGGTCTGACCAATGCCGCATAGAGGGGAAGTATCACCTCCTTTGATCTATTTGTCATGCATCTGCTGATGCGTGATAAATTGTGGTTAGCTTTGCTGATGACTTTGTCACACTGACGACTCATGTTCATCTTGGAGTCCACTATGACTCCGAGATCCCTTTTTGCTTCACTTCTTTGCTGCTGAGAGGGTTATTCCCCAGCCAGGAGGTGTGCTGGACATTTTTATGCCCTAGGTGCAGTGCTCTGCACTTGTCCTTGTTGTACTGTATCCTATAGTGTTCTGCCCACTTTTCTAACCTGTCCAGGTCTGCCTGCAATCGTTCCCTACCCTTCAGAGTGTGCACTTCACCCCACAATTTAGTATCATCCGCAAACTTGGACAGAGTACATTTCACACCCACATCCAAGTCACTGATGAAGACATTGAAAAGTACAGGTCCAAGGACCGAGCCCTGTGGGATCCCACTGCCCACATCCTGGCAGGTCAATACTGACCCATCTACTACCTCTCTTTAAGTGCAATCCCCAAGACAATTTGCCACCCACCAGACTGTGTAAGCATCTAAGTCACAGCCTCTTAATTTATTTATGAAAATGGGATGAGATACCATATCGAAGGCCTTCCAAAAATCTAAGAAAGTGGCATCCACCTCCGCTCCTGAATCTAAGCATTTATTGAGCCTTTAACTTGTTAAAGGCAAGGGTGTTAAAGAATTTTGTTAATTTTATTCACAATAAATTTTATAATTTAAAATTGTCTGTTCCATTTTGGATTGAGGAAAAAAAGAAAAGAAATGTTCAGGTTTTATAGAGACCAAATTCCTGTGCCCACTCAGACCTCATACAACCTTTAAAAAAAATTGAGTCTCTCTCTTTGCCTTCCTGGCTTTTGCTTTCTGGGACTAGTAGAAGTGTTTCAAGCTGCTGTGGCCAATTTTTTTTTAATAAAAAAAGTATAACGTCCAGTGAAACAAGAAATGGGTTGGGGGAGATATTTGACAACTGTATTTTTAATGACAGTTTAAAAAAAATTGTTAATGGCATTGACAATTGTCTTTTAATTCAGTGATGCAACTCCCATTATTAGTCAGATGAGAATTTCTACTATGCCTTAGGGGAAAGCAAAATTGAAGATGAGCAATATGATTGCAATGATTAACTTCTGATTATTTTATCAATAAATAAAAGGGGAAAATAAACACAGCAGAAGTAAATACTAACCTAGTCACTTCTGCTAATCTTTTCTTTTTCTCCAGAGAGCTTCAGATAGTGAGTACACTTCTGAGAAGTGATGCACCAATAGGGGTGGAGATTATTTCCCAAGTCAGAGTCCTGTCTTACTGTGTATAGATAATTAAAATAATTTTGTCCCTCTCTACAAAGTATTTTGTTTAATGGCAGGGGAGTCTTGTTTGATTTAACACTGATAGCTTCAACAGTTAAAAAAAACTAGCAGTTATCTTAGCCAATTCCCATGAAACCAAAAATAAAGTGTTTGTGTCGGAAACTCTAAAGAAGCCATTTAAGGAGCTGATTGGTGACAGGTAAATCAATGAATATTAAGAGTTTGACATGCAACTTAAATCCCACTGTCTTTCTTCATTTGCTAGTGTTACCTTACATTTCTTTTCCTGAAATGCACAATATAAGCATTTTGCTGTTTAACCAAAGAAGTTGTTAGAAGCTTACATTTCAGTAGTGTTTCAATAATTCACTAAAGTCATAACAAGAACAGCTTACATCTAATCCCTTGCTTGATCTTTATAACTTCATTTCATTAGTGCATGTTGAAGTCTTTTTCCTATGAACTTGATGCCTGTCCTGCTTGTAAAGGCCATCATCAGAGGCTTTGACGGAGATATACAAAGTCTCTGAACTGAAGAAGCAATGCACTTTGCTCTCTTCCTCAACCTTATTTTCCTTTTTGCATGAATTCATGGAAAAAGGAAGGCATCTCGTCCAGGCTTGGCTGAATTTAAATCCACAGATGTGATACCCATGTCTGGCACAGACCTTTGTGAATAGTTTTGTAAGCACCTTCGGTTCATGAAAAAGTAACTCTCTACTATGCCTATGATGAGACTGTACTCTCCTCAGCTTGATAGTTGTCTTTGTGGTAGGATGTTCTCAGAACTTCTTTAATTCATTTTAACTTTCTTGTTCAGCTTGTTTCCTGAGAGGTCGTTTTTTAGTTTTATCGGGGCTGAATAGAGGTTAAGTCGGCTTCAAATAAGTCCTAATGTAAGGATTCTGCAATACTAAGTGCACAACCTCTCTGGCTTCACACACATGTGTATGTGTATGTGTGAGGCCAGAGGGGTTGTGCACTTAATATTGCAGAATCCTTACATTTGGAGATATATATATATTTGAGCCAAATTTAAACACCAAGTACCTGCACTAGGTGCTGCTGGTTTATATATATATATATATATATACATGTAAGGACTCTGCAATACTGTGTGTGTGTGCATGTGTGTGCACACGCACATACACATATATATATGTGCATATTGTATGTGCATATAACATCGCATAATCCTTACATACATATAAACCACTAGCACCTACTGTGAGGTACTTGGCATTTAAATTTGCCTTAGTGATTAATAACAAATTTTTAAAACACCTGAAATGTATCTTTTTACTCTAACAACAAATAGATAATGAACAATAAATGAAAGCCTTACAAAAAATAGAAATTGCATCATGTATACAGCATATTGCTTCTCTGTGGTGAATAACCTGCAAACCAGGTTCACTGCCCCTGAGAACTCCTCCCCTGTGTTTCACATCTTAATGTTCAGTTCTTGATATTTGTACCTGAAACTCTGGCTTATGCAGAATCCACTGGGTCTAGTCAAACCTCTCAGCACAGATTATATCCACCTCCTCTGGAGCCTCTGGATGGATCCAATACACTTGATTTCTTGATTCCCAGCAGGAACTCAGAGCAGGACCTACACTTCTCTGGTTGAGTGAAAGGTTATTACAATTCCCTTTGGCCTCTTTCAGTTCCTGAGATGCTGGACAGATTTGGTATCCCTCTGCCAGCAGGAACCACAGCTCACCCAGCCCTAATCAGCAGAGCTGTGCGAAACAGCACCGCTTCATTTCGACTTCCATTTTGTCATTTCAAAGGGACAGTGTTTCGTTTCGTTTCGAAGCACTGTCCCATTTCGTTTTGTCAAAACTGTTTCAGTGTTCCCATGCGTTTTGACATTTCCCCATAGGCTATAATGGGGAATCACAAAACTGCCGATAATTTTGTCATTTCTTGCCTGATTTGAATGAAAACAGCCAAGAGGGTAGCCCTTGCTAAGGCAATAAATCCTGCCAAGATTCAAGGACACAGGTGCAGGGGTTTCTGGGAAACTGCACCTCAAAGTCTTGAAAGCAAAACTCATTTCACTTGTAAATGTGAAGACCCGGGAGGGGACGCAGGCTTGGAAGCCCCTTCTGAGGCCAGGAAGCCTGGCATGTTTCAAGGAGATAGGTGCAGGGGTTTCTGGAAAACTGCAACTCAAGCTACTGATAAGCAAGACTTGTGACGTGTGACTTTGTGTGTGTGTGTGTGTCTAGGCGAACCCTCACTGGCACTAGGGCCTCTACATGACCTGGTAATATGCCCCAATGAGGGCTCCTCCTCCCCTACAGCTTCATCCCTGTCCACTACTTTAAATGACAACAGGTAAGTAAGCAGCACAGTAGCACAAGCAGCATCTCAGGCAGCCAAACTATCACAGACTAGAGCCTTTCTTCCTTGTCCTGCAGGAGCTTCTTCTCCAGCAGCTGCCAGAGAACTCTCCCTGCCAGTCCCAACCATGGCACTTAGATGTCCCCAGGGCCCTGCCTCCTCCTGGTCAGCTGACCAGGGACAGATGCTAGGGGTGTTGGTCTAAGGACATGGCACTGGCAGACAAGGTCCTTTGGGTCAATTTGATATCTTTTTAGTAGACCAACTGAATCGTTACAGAAATATATCTTAGCCAGGTTTGGGGTTGAAAACCCTTCATCAGGCTAAGGAAGCACCTGCAGTCAGTGTGTGTGCTGTTCCTGGATGGAAGGAATAATAAAGAAGCCAGAGGCTGGCATGCAATGCAGGCAAGAAAGCCAGTCAGTGAAAATGGAAATGGAGGCATCAGGGGGTGAGGGACAGGCTGGGGTAGCAGCGCAGGTAAAAGTGGAGAGGTTCCTGGGGAGTCAGATGTCCGGCAGGTTGTAGTGTGTCACAATTCCAATGTCGGTATTGAATCCATGAGTTTCTGTACCTAGGAGGTTGATAAAGTGCAGTTCATAGGCTCATCTGTGAAAAGTGGTTTGTAAATTCAAACAAGCACTGAACCTCGCTAACCTCATCACCAGAAGCCAACTTCCTACAGCCCAAAACACACCGAAAGGAGCCAGGCCATGCCATGACAAGACATGCAAATCCTGCCAACAATATCTCCAGTATGGAGATATTTTCACAATACATTACATTACATATCTCCATCAGGGCTCCGAGTGCCCTGACGGAAAATACGTAGGAGACACAAAGGAACAACTGTGCATCAGAACAAGCGCACACTGAAAATCTATCAAAGACAAGAACACCCAGCTACCTGTCTTCAGTCTCTCAGGCCTGATCCTCAAAGCGAATTTACAAACCACTTTTCACAGACGAGCCTATGCACTTACATTACATATCTCCATCAGGGCTCCGAGTGCCCTGACGGAAAATACGTAGGAGACACAAAGGAACAACTGTGCATCAGAACAAGCGCACACTGAAAATCTATCAAAGACAAGAACACCCAGCTACCTGTCTTCAGTCTCTCAGGCCTGATCCTCAAAGCGAATTTACAAACCACTTTTCACAGACGAGCCTATGCACTTCACTTCATCAACCTCATGAACTCAATACCGACACTGGAATTCTGACACTCTACAACCTGCCGGACATCTGACTCCCCAGGTACCTCTGCACTTCTCCCTGAGCTGCTACATCCCCCTCTTCCCCCCAACCCCCCCAGCCTGTCCCTTACCACATGACACCTCCATTTCCATTTTCACTGACTGGCTTTCTTGCCTGCATTGTGGGCCAGGCCAGCCTCTGGCTTCTTTACTATTTCTTCCATCCAGGAACAGAACAAACAACAACAGCAGGTGCTTCCTCAGCCTGAAAAAGGGGTTTTCAGCCTGAAAGCTGGCATCCCAGACAGCTTAGCTGAGCTCACCTGGAGCCTCACAACTCATAGTTGCTAGGGTTGGAAGGGACCTGAGCAGATCATCAAGTCCGGCCCCCTGCCAAGGCAGGAAAGAGTACTGGGGTCAAACAACCCCAGCAAGGTGTTTGTCTAATGTTCTCTTAAAGACCCCCAGGGTAGGAGCCAGCACCACTTCTCTTGGAAGTTGGTTCCAGATCCTAGCCGCCCTGACTGTGACGTAGCACCTCCTGATGTCTAGTCTGAATCTACCCTCTGCCAGCTTGTAACTGTTATTTCTAGTCACTCCTGGTAGTGCTCAGGGGAATGGGGACTCCCCCAATGCCTGCTGGTCCCCTCTAACTAGTTTGTAAACAGCCACTAGATCCCCCCTCAGCCTTCTCTTGTGGAGGCTGAACAGGTTCAGGTCCCTCAGCCTCTCCTCGTAGGGCCTGCCCTGCTGCCCCCTGATCATGCGAGTGGCCCTCCTCTGGACCCTCTCAATGCTGTCCACATCCCTCCTAAAGTGCAGCGCCCAGAACTGGCACCCAGTAAGCCTTAGGCCTGTCAAAGACGTGACAGGTCTGGGCTTTCCCCAGCCAGGACTGTGTGTGCATGTGTGTAGTGCTGGAGGTTATGGTGGCTCGTACCCACCTTTCACCAGGGAAATCCTCAGTCCTGGCATTTCTTGAGGCTGCTGCACTGCCAGCAGTCCCACCAGGCCTCCTGGCCCTGGTAGAGTGCAGTTTGCAGTGGTCGTGCCCAAGAACTGGGGCCTCCTCCTTCCCCATAGCCCCAATCTCATACCTCCAAATTTGTCCTGGCAGCAGGGATGTGTTCTTCCCTTGCTGGCTGGTGATGAAGTGAGTACCTCCTCTAGCTCTGAGAGCGGGGCATTAAATAGTTTAAAAAAAATTACAAAAGGAAATAGGTGTGGATGGAGTGAGGAGGGTGGCACACAGTCCGTCTGCTCCTGGAGTTTGGGGAACCGCAGTGGTGCGAGGTTCACCTCGTGGAACACCAGCTGCTCTGCCAAACCAGGATTCAAGGAAGTGCGGTTGGGTGTCACTACATGCCGAGCAAGGCTGAACACCCTCTCACTTGGAACAGTGGTCGGTGGACAGGACAGGTGTTGCCGGGCAACCGTGGCCAGATCCGGCCACATCTGGCTGTGGCTTGCCCAGTAGGCCAAGGGGTTGCACAGCAATGGCTCCATGTCCTTGGCGAGATAAGCAGTCACCAAGGCCTGAGCGCTACTTGCCTGATGGTGGGGTCTGGTGCTTCTGGATCCCACCCTGGAAGTAATGCCCTTGGCCCACTTTGGCAGCACCTGTGGTGGAGGAGGAGACTGGCTAGTGGATGGCATGCTAGCGTGGGACAGTGGATCCCCCTCTTCCACGCCCCGCTGCCTCCACTGTTCTGCTTCCCTGACTCTCTTCACTTGCACCTCTGTCCACTGATCCAGGCTTTGGCTGCTGCATACTCTCCCCTTCAACTTCGGGTCACACATGGTGGCCAGCACTTGGACTGTACTGGACTGCAAGGGATCAAGCCATTTCCTGATGCCCTCTTTCAGCCACCTCACCAGTGCCTGCACAGCTCGAACAGCAGCTTGCCCCAGCCAGGAACATTGATCCCCTGTAACTTCTCCATTTGGTTCTGAAGTTCCCTCTCTACAGGGATCACCTGGCTAAGGAGGGCATCGCCAGCTCTGAGGGTCTTGGTGGCCTCGAGAAAGGGCTTGAGGACCACCAAGATTTGGGAGATGGTACCCCACTCAGCTCTGCTAAGGGGGCCGCGGACCTCAGTCTCCCTGAGCAAGGCTTCATGAATGGCCTTCTGTTGCTCCATCAACCTCTCAAGCATCAGGTATGTGGCATTCCACTGAGTCTCCACATCCTGCATGATTTTGTGCTGCAGGATGCTCACATCTGCCTATTTGTTCTGCATCTTGCCCCCCTTGATGCCCCGGTGGAAGTAGCCTACCACCTTTCTGCATTTGGAAATGAACTTGCTGGTGGTGCTGGCACTATTGCTGGCAGCCCTGTCCCCCTCCAAGGCATCCCTGACTATGAGGTGGAACTTGTGTGCCACACAGTGAATGCCAACAAAATTGGCATTGCGGACCACCTTGACTATATTGGCCCCATTGTCGGTGACCATGAACCTGCAGGTGAACTCGGCCTGCCCAACAAGCCACCCCTGCACTAAGCGACTCATGGCCCCCATGATCTCTTGCTGTGTGGGACTCATCCATCACCTCAGCTTGAAGGAAAGTCCACCGACAGCCTGACTGGTTGCACCAGTGTCCTGTGAGGGAGAGGGAGGCATGATCTCCACCCCGGCTGCTCAAGATGTCTGAGGTAAAGTGTAATACTACCTGCAGAATTGCCTTGCACAGCTCCTCCCTCAAGTACTCCCTGCATGCCTCATACAGGAAGGGCACCACCATCCTCTTGAAGGTGGTGCATGTGTGCACTTGGTAAGATGGGGCCACAAGCGACATGAGCTGGACAAGGGCTGGCCATCCACAGCAAGCATCTCCCCAGTGCTCTGGGTGATGTTGCTCGCCATTGCAATGCACCCCCCCTCTCTGTCCACCTTTCCCCCACTGTTCCAGGGTGGCCTGACTCTGGTTTGAGGGGATGGGGGCTTTGGAGTGAGAGGGGGACTTCATTTTGGGCATGCTCCCATTGGTGCCAGGCTGAGGAGGAGCAAGGGCAAAAGGGTGGTGTCTGCAAAAATGCATCAAAATCCCCATGGTGGTCATATGTTTCATTCTATTGTCCCGGCTGGGTTTGGCTTTGGGGGGCACAGCATATGTGGGATCACCTGCCAGCTCAAAATGATCCCAGACCACACTACCGCTTGCTTCTGGGGTGTAGGTGCACGTGTGGCTGCTGTGTTTTCCACTCCTCAGCAGGCAGAGGCACAGCAACAGGAGGAACAGACTCAGCTGAGCCATTTGCCTCCTCACCCTCTACCTCAGCTTCCTCCAAAGTGCCTTCTGGGGAAGGAGACTGGGCTCTAGGGGAAACTTGAAGGGTGGGGAATGCAAACTCAGATGTTTCCCCCTCCTTCCTCAGAATTTCCCTTGCTATGGTACTCAGATCCAGATCCAGATCCAGCTCTTCCTCTGGCACTGGAAGGCTCAGCATGGGAAGTGAAATGGGGGTGGAGGACACTGTCATGCTGGTGCTGGCGCTGCTGCTTGTTGTCATGGTGGTGGTGTGGGGTTATGGCTAGTGCTCTTGGAGGGGATGCAGACTCAGGCACAGGCAATAACACTGCTCCCCTCTCTTTGCTGCCTGTAGAACTGGAAGCCTCATGCCTATTTGTTGTAGGAAAGAGGCTGCATCTCATTTTGGGGAGGGGGTAACTTACAGCTCTCCCTCTACCCCTTCTTCCACACCTCCATGAAGGCTTGCCAGCTGCCTTTCCAGCAAGCTCCATGGTGTGTTTCATAGTGTCTTTGCCTTAGTATGCCAGAAAATCTGTGTGTTCTTCTGTAATGTAATCTGATTTATGTAATATATGTAGGTAATTGTATATGTATGTATATTCATGTATTGTATGTATGTATTTATGTAATAAATAAAATATATAAATGTATGTAGTATGTGTTCCTGAATCAATTCTATATTATAATATGCAAGATATGTTGTGCTTCCCTGCAGAGTAAATGGAATTCACACTGTGAGAGAAACCACAGATTTCTTTTTTGGTGGAAAAGAATCAAAATAGACTAACAAAAACAAAAAGAGGATTTTGGGGGAGGAATAAATTGTAAGGTATGAATGAATATAATAATAAAATGAGAGGGCATAGAAAGCAAAAGGTATTGATGAATCCCACTTGTTATGAACAGGCTAGCAAGTAGGAAATGATAGCCTTTGTTGTATGACGCTGCTGAGCTTCTGGAAGATGCAGCTCAGTAACTGACCCCAAGGCAGGAAGCAGCTCATTTCAAACAATGCTGTCTTTTTATGTTGTTTTCCATCCCGCCCCCAGAGCACTGGGATTGGAAGGGACCTCAAGGAAGGATCACAGTCACTGGCCAGCTGCACAGTCAATATGAGAGGAGTCCTTCCCCTCTCTTCCCCCTTCCTCTCCTTACTTTCTGTTTCCCTGCAAGCAAGCCAAGCTTCAGCTTTGAAACTCAAAACATTTCAAAACTTTCAAAACATTTCAACTGCCCTTGTTTCATTTCAAGGCTGTTTCAAAGGCTTTCATTTCATTTCAATTTCACTGCTTTGACCTTGAAATGAGTCGAAACAACATTGAAACAGAACAGCCAGCAAAATTTTGCACAGCCCTACTGATCAGTCAGTGTTTTCAATAGGAGAGTCATCTCTGTCATGTAGCCCCTGCACCTACTCACAAAGGGATCTTGCACAACACTCCCCTGTGGGCCCAACTGTCACACCAGAGCAACCTGATTGTTAGGATACTATTTATTCCCCTGGACCACAGTGGTACACCCACATGATCACCACCCAGCACCATTGCCCCACCAAGCATGCTCCAGAAGTCCCCAAGATGGAAGGGAAGATTTGGAAAGTTCCCTGCTATAGTACAAAGGGGTAATACTAAAACTTATTTTCTGCGTGTAAACATTTTAAAAATTGCATTGCTTATGTCTTTGAAGAGCCATTCCAGAAGGCAAGGTCTCCTCCTCATAAGTTTTTGAAGAGGTGGGCTCTTGTCTTTTTGAGCTTTGTAAGGAAGAGCATGCTTATACCACTTCCCCAGTACTCTTGAGAGATGCTGAGAAGCAACAGCCCAATTCTGGATTTGTCAAAATGGGAAATGAAGCTGTGAAGCCACAGATGGAGCACCCCTACCCACTTCCATTCTCAAGTTTCCCAGAGACAGAGATTGACAGTGGGCACAGGAACATGGTTTCATAACATCATTTCTGGGTTTGGCATGTGCACAGTAGGAACAGGGAGGTGGGACCATGCTTCTATATGGGGAACTCAGAAGTGCTGTGGGTCTGGAATAGACATACCTGAGGATATTTAGGCGTGGCCACATACCAAAATAATATCAATCACATTTAGCTTTAAATAGCTTAAGCCATTATAGGATCAAGAGACCTTGCTATAGTGTAGCTAATCTATCTGTCTATTAACATAACGTGAGGATCAGAAAGCTATGATAAACTTGTATTCAGATATAAGATACAACTAGATCTCTCAAAAGTGGAGCTTTAACTCATGGTCAAAGTTTATACCACTGTGAAGAAGCATGAAGTAGGCAGAAGTAGCCAATATCAACATTGGAAAATATTTTTTAAGTGTTGTTCTTGGAGGCTGAAGGCTCTAGAGTCCTTTTAAAAAAAAGTAGTAGTACTCTAAGGTACCCACTTTAATAACAATTTGATAGGCCTTTTACCCCCCTCCAGGTAAAAGGGTCTGTACTGAGCTCTGTGCAAACATGGCTTATCTGTATCTGGTATCCAGGCTATCTTAGGTAACTACACTACACTGAAGGCTGTAGTATTAACATTAAGAGAAGAAGGCCTCCTTTTATGACTTGGTTTTATAGCAGCTGACAACATCTCTTATGCACAATTACTCTTCTGAACTATCTGAATAAAGTGTGTTCCTACATTCTACTTTTCTTTAAAGTCAGGACTTTCTAAAACATAAATATCTTATTTTTTTCCCCCAAGGTAAGATCGTATCTATACCTACTGATATGTTAGACAAGGGAAGTGTCCTCTTCCCTGATGAAAAACCTTTGGTTTGTTTTTTCTTCTGACCAAAATAGTCCTTGGATTTACAACCTGCCATTCACCGTATATTTATAACCTGCAACTACAGAATTCTATTAAATATTTTATACAAGGCACAAATCGCCAAAAAAGCTTATATACATTTTTTTCAAAGCCTAGCATAAAAGAAAATAATATAGAAAGTTAAATCAAGATAGACGTTATAAAAGCTGTATTTCTTAGTTTTTCTGAACACACTTCAGTGCAATAAACACTTTTATGGCCAAAGAAGTATAACTTTCCCTGTATTTGGCTTTTCCATGGGGAACATTTAGTAGAAAACTGGTGGAGTTTCTCTAACTAGCTTAAACATCTCTTTAATAAAATAAGAAAGCCAAAACATTAGCATGTAGCTTCTTAAATTCTCCATGGATAAATATAAAATTCTTTTGATGCTAGTAAAGGCTCAGGAAAGTATGCAATGACCTCACATCATGAGAATAAATAAAATCCATTATATTACATTGTTATTTGGGGTCTGCTGTTTGCATCAATATTGAGTTTTACTCCCTACTGGATTCATGGGGCAGAAGCCTTGAAGGAAAAATACAGCTTGATGCATCTTGACCTTATCAATGAAAACAAAATAGTCATTGGTGCTCATGGCTTACAACCCTTTTTCTTTCTTTTTATATTGATTTGGAAGAGGGAGGAGTTGTGGAAGAGAGAAAAATAACTAAAGTTACATGAGACAACTACATAACAAAGAACAGTGGGTCAGAGCAAAACTGAATTGGGTAACAGAACAAGAAATGAAAATTCAATATACTTAGTAAAAGAAAAAAAAAAAGCAGTGTTTAGTGGTTTCTGCAAACACATCTCCACAGGAATCCATGCCATGACAACTACCACCTCCCCAAGCACTAATTCATGTCTTTGCTGACATGCTCAGTAGAAAAGCTCAAAACTGAATCCTGGAGACTGAGCTTTGCTCTCAGCCCTAACTATGGTTCTTGTTAAGACACAACAGCAAGACTAAGTACTGTTGGGAAGCAGCTGTGTTGTGTTTGTGCAGATAAAGATTGTACTGTCTAGGAAAGGCAGTCTGGAGCCTGCCTTGAGCATCTTGCTTTTTAATAGAAGAGCAGTAATTCACAGCTTCTCTGGCTGGTTCTTATTCTTGATCATATCTTTAGAGAGAGATCAACCTGCAGGCTTTTCCTTCCACCAAAAACCTGGAGCTTCCAAAGCACTTGATTAAAGGGAAAGGCATGAACAACTGCTGCTTCACGAGACTGTGAAAGGGGGGGGGTGGGGAGCGGCAGGGTGGCAAGCAGCGAATGCCTGCAGAAGCTGGCGGTGGTGGTAGGGGGGATTGTGAGTGGTGAATGGTGACCGTCCACAGAAGCCAGCAGTGGCTTCGGCAGCAGGGGTGGGGGTGGTGAGCGGCAACCGCTCACAGGAGCTGACTGTGGCAGTGGCAGCATCCAATCTTGGGGGGGCACATGCCCCTCCCCCTCCCCCCCATGCTCCCCCTAAAAGTTGCCTATGGGGAAAGGTACTATGGCCTGGTACAATGGAAACAGGGCCTCTTATAGAAGTCATGATTCTAGCAAATTTTAGGGAAATAGTTTTAAATGAAGAAAGACTAGTGAGCTGCCTGATAGTGATATAGCAAATTAATAAATGGCACATTTAAAATCATGGAAATGTTGGTTGTTTGTACCATAAGGCTGCATCCCACTTTTTGCCTTCCAAATGCATAATTGTTAGAGCTGAAAACGAGAAGAAGAAATAGGTAGGCAGGAATCCCAATGCCAGAGGCAATAGTAAAGGTGAGCTCTGAAATGGAGAAGTCTAGTGTGAAAATGAAGAGGGTCATGGAAGAAAATGAAGACTAAGGCAGCAATTCTGAGGAAAAACCATTCCCTACCCTCTAGTTAGGGGAGTGGGAGAAGCAAATCTGTGTTTCGAATGGGGGCTGAGGGGATTTTAGGGGAATTAATGAGTGAAATTTAAGTAATTTGGTAAAATCTGGTGCATTTCTATCGAAGAATATTTTGGGGGAAAATCTCCCAACACTTCTATCTGATTTGGCCCCATTATTGAAAGGGAAATGGGAGTAATATTCATATTCTTGCAGTTATGGTTGATTAACGATGTGGTAGAGGCTCAACCTTCTGCTGATGGATGCTATTTGTAAGGCAAAATGTCTAACTTGTTTCAAGGAATGTGATGCAAAAGGGACTGTTACAGCAACGATCAGAGACTGGGCTGTGGTTTAATAAGAATTTGGAAAGTGTGGCTGGATTTATGACTGCAGGATTTGTAGTTCTAAAAGAAAATGAAGCCATCTAGTTTGATACAAAGCCAAATGAATCTTTTTGTAAAACCCATTGAAGCCCACAAAGTCATGCACCAGTGAATTTGCTTCACTGGAATGTAATAAAAGTGGTGTTGCTACAGTTTATTCCTCAAGTCCTGGTTTGTTTCATAAGATGCTGCAAAATATGGAATATGAGAGGATACTTCAGGTCTTTCACTAGTAACTTTGTCTCCTGTGTGTTTTCTTGTTGTTTTCTAGTGACATGCCAATGCTTGGCTCCATGAGGGATGTGTTCATGTAAGAGTTTAACATTCCCGGTCTCCTAGTTTTCAATTGCTTGAAAAGTGTGAATGCTCAGTTCTGTACATGCCAGAGAGACATAAAGCAATGAAGGCTCCTTGCTATGGATGTAAAGTTGCCAGTGTAAACAGTGTTTCAGGCTCCCACTCAAGACTGCCCCCAGTTGACTAAGCAGTCCCCGCGCACTCCCCGGCAGACCCAGAAATGGACTGGAAGTATTTCCAGTCCACCTCCAGGTTCACTGCCGAGCACATGGAGCCCCCCCCCCCACCTCTTGTGGGACACTCCACTTGCCCCAGCATCGCAGCATTCACAATTCAAGCTGGCACCTCGAGGTATGTCGAAAAAACATTTAAATCTGTGTCCATGTCCAAATCACTGATTCTCTAAAACAGCATCGAATTTTCAGATTCAGATTTGGCTTAACTGAATCAGGGACAGTGATACGAATCAATGAATCAAATCACTATCCCTGATTTGGGCTGAATCCGAATCCAGATTGAATAGGGCCCGTTTGCACACCCCTAGTAAATATGGTAGGTCCCTGGTTATTCAAGCAGTTTTTGTAGCTAACCATAGACAAAGAAGGGATGAGTTTAACCTATATTAAGAAACCAGCATCTCTTAACCATGTTAGACTGATGGGCTGTTAGATTCTGGCAGATCTTTAGATTTGGACTTAAAGTATCAGATATATAAAAAAGAAAACCGTGGAGAAAATATGATGGATATGAACTGTAATCTCATGCTTCAGGGCTTGAGCTGGTCATCGCTCCATCCCCACTCATTTTATGATTGGCTGGGTGTATTCTACTTTTTTCTCACCCTTTCTGTGGTCTTGGACAGAGGTTGAGTTTGGACCCTGGCTGTAGGGTCGATCAGTGCTCTGACATGGTCTTAAAATTCCCCTTTCCTACTATTTGGCTGGTGGGTTTTGCTTCAAATATGAATGGTCAAGCAGAGCTCCAGAACTGGAGGCAAGGAGGAGTTTTCCCACCAGTTCTGGTTGGCAGGGGCCTTTCATAGTTGTTCATCTCCCCCTGCACTAGGAGGCACGGCTCACCTGCTGGGGCCATCTTTGCATACCTGACCTAATCATTTCTCTGCTATTAAAACATTCTTGGAAACTGATAGCACCTTGGTCTCTCCTTTTCTCTTCCTGAAGCAGATGCTTCAGTCTCCTGAGCAAATGCTTCAGCTTAAAATTGTTTTTATATTGAACATTGGGTTAATAGGGTGAAACTTGACTCAGCCACACTAAATACCTTAATAGTGTTTTCCAGCCTTAAATTCAAAGAAACCATATGGCTGGATTATTATAGATCTTCCCTCGTGGGATCCAACAATGGCATAGCCAGCCATTGTATGCATCTTACAGAAAACTGGCCAAACTGATTTATATCTGAGACCTTGATGTCCCTCTTGATATCCGTGGAGGGTAGGTTAAAGAAAGGTGGGCCAGATCCTAGTGCCGCTTACTGTGGTATAAATGAAGACTAACACAGTTGAAACCAATAAGTTTACAGTAGTGTAAAATCAGTGAATTGGACCAAATTCTGCACTGTTCCACCAGCTGGAGCAACTCCTAAGGGCACACTAGTGAGAGCAGACTTCAGCATCTTGAAAGGAGAACTGGGTCCTGATGCACCTCTTCAGTAACGAATCTCTTAGATAATATTGGTGCTAGGTAGTAAAGATTAATGGAATCTGTATCTTAGAGTTCCCTAGGAAATGGATTCCACCCAGCCACGTAGACATTTTCATGGGGAAAAAGTCCTTTCAAAGGTTTGTTATTGAAAAATTCTCAAAATGTAGAAAATGCCCTCCTTCCTGTGCCTACATCTCTGCTTCACTTTCTCTCAAGTTTTGTTCAAGGGAAAATGTAGGAAATGATCAGAAGATGTTGATACTCATCAATGTTGGGGGTCACATATGCATGAAAAGTGAGCTTCCGGCAAACTTTTGTCTGCTGGAAGATCAACAAAAAAAGGAAACTGATTTTTTTTCCTACTATTTATAAAATAATGAATGTCAAAGCATTTCCCCCCATGTTTTTCCTTTTTAAAGATGTCATAAAATGGAAAATGGATAGGGAAAAATGAAAAGTTTATTTCTGAGAAACACTGTCTTCCAATTCAAAATGTTTTAGTTTTTTTTTTACCATTTCTCTTCTGTTATAATACACTGACCTGCTTGCAGATGTTACATTTTTAGACAGCTTCGTTTATAAGACTGTTCTCTGCGTTCTGTTGTGAAACTTTGCATCATTCATTATTCTAATTATCACAGGTGTGTTATAGGATTTTCCAGTTAGTTTTGCTGTAGCTTTTCAGTCCAGTGCTGTGATTCTAGTTTATTACCCCTTAAAGTTTCCTACTCTTGCAGTTTTATTGCAAGTTTTATAATATTTCGTATTTTTCTTAAAGCCCAGTTCTCAGAGTCATGTGATTCTAGGTACTAGCCCTCAGAGTTGCAGAGCAAAGCCTTGGAACACTGAACTCCAAAACCTCAAAAACGAGAAGAAGAAGAAAAAAATCGTCCACCATATCTCATTATTTTCCAAGCAGTTACAGGGGGCTGACCCATGTTCTCTGAATGCTTGGCATTATCAGTACTGCCACTGCCTTTCAAAAATATTGAAAAAGGGAATGGGTGAGATTGGCAGGGAATATTTCTCTTTCTTCTAACATGCTCCATGAATTTCTTGACCTCTGACTAGCGTCTGCTGGAGGAATGACAATTTACAATATGCAATTCTCAGAAATCCCAGGCTGCATGACAGCAGGACTGCTGGGGTCATTGCCTCTGTCCATAGCAAAACTTGTCTAGCTGGCAGTGAACTGCAGGTTCATAACACCAGCCTTCTTGTTTCAGCTCATACTTTGAAGGAGATGGTTATGGTGAATAAATAATAGCGGAGATGAGGGAGATGCATTGTATAGCACATCTTCCTTTGACTTGTCCATACTTCATGTACCAAGGGCTCTTGCTTAGGGTGAGACCACATTTCTGATTGCAGGGTGGTCAAGAAAGCAAGGTTTGAACAAGTGGGAAAATCTTGACGTGTTACCTGATTTTCCTGTAAGGAGAATTCTGTAGAAAATCCTGAAAGAAGTTAGTGAACACTGGCAAGCCTGAGTGCTGATAGCTTGAGAGGGGAAATGAGTTCAGTAAAGCATTTTCTAGCTAAATTGCATTAGATGGGGCCATGAACAGGTACAGATGTTGAGGCGCATTAGTTAAATTATCCATGTTACCTCAGCTTTATGCTTCAAACCCAGCTCACCAGCTGAAAAATGGAAGAGTATAGGATTTCTTGCACATACCTTGGGATTTCTGCTTGTCATTGGGGCAGCATATAGCAATGAGAGTTTCTTTGTAGTATGTTAATGCTCCTCCTTCCATTCCCAGATGGTGCCAGAGCCTGAGGAGATGGAATCAAAACGATTAGAGAGGACAGAAACATTATGCCAAAATGTTTTCATCTCCTCAAAAGATTTAGGGTAGAATTTAAATTTGTCTGAACTTTATCTTTCCATATAGTATGAATCTCCAAGTAATGCAAGCAACTGTTGTTGCTATGAGTAACAATGGGAAGCCAATAGATCCTGCAGTCTGAAGCTTGACCTAGTCAGAACCTAGTCCTCAAAGAGGACTTTAAGCAGGTAATGACTTTAAGAGGACTTACAGCAGAGGACTTTAATCAGGCAAGCAGGTTAACAATTTTACAATTTATAATTCCTATTGACTACAGTGGCTGTGTCTACACATTCATTAGTGTGTAATGCCTACTACACATTAAATTTAGTACTTGCAAAAGGAAGTACTAAATAAATGCACAGTAGGCTGCCCTACTGTGCGTTAGTGTTATCATACTTTTTTGTGATGGTTAATGCACACCAGACTAATATTACTGTGCATTAGCCTAATAGCATGGGTTTTGGCTAGGTGACCATTTTGTGGCTCATTATTGGGTGATAAATTACTTGAATGCGTGGCATGTTGCAATTTGTTGCTCCATTAAGATTATTTGTTGCACTTCAAATGTAATGTCTGTCAGGGCCCTGAGAATGCTGCTTTTTGTCTGAAATGAGGCACAATTGCAACCTGAGATCTGAACCAGCCCTGAAGTTAGGAGCAAGTTCCCAACCCAAGCCCCTCTCTCATTTTTATTCAGAAAATGAATAAATAACCCTGCAAGAAGTCAATGGCACATACAGTGCTGAAGAGGTGATTTCCTTTTAAGGCTTATTTATATCCAGAAGTGCAGATAAACTAAACTTCAATTAACCAGATCTGGCTATAATTCCTCCCACTGGGCACTTGACCTACTTAAATTGAGGTAACACTGTAAACTCATTAATTTAGTTAAAGAATAGCAATAAAGCTTCCTGCATAATAAGATGAAGTGTAGGTAATGAGATGCCCCATGTGTTTGCTATTTAAAGTGCTCCAGGAGCCCCTGGGGCATTAGTGTACTAGCAATCCTCACATTGTATTGCTGCTTCAGTCATTAGACCCAGATGCTCTGTATAATCTGTGGAGTTTGGGAATCTGACTTGTTTTTAATTGGAATGGTTTTATCTATTCTAAGTCCTTCACTTCTGTCCACCTTGGAAGTGAATATATTGAAAAAGTGCTGGAAAGTCCACCCCTTGTATCTTACAGTCCTGCCCTTGTATCTTACTACACTATCTTGCACATTTATAGCTTTCTCCACTCCCCATTCAAGGATCTTTTCCTGAGGGTTTTTTTTCTTTTGCAAAGGGTGCATCACCTCTACCACTAAAAATGTCCTTTTCCCCAAATACTCTCATAAGTACCTACAGTGTATGAGTCCCAGCCAACGGAGTCACACTATTATAAAACATAAGAAGAATTGTCCTTTAAATCCCTGACATGGAACAAATAAAGCAGCACTGTTGCTGGTCTGCTTACAAGACTCCTTGCTTAGAGAGGCTTTTAAAATCTAAATTGCATTGGAAGTAATTCAGAACAATACTATATTTAGCAGCACTTGTTAGAAACTCGCTTTGCTTATTGTCAAAGTGTGTAGTGCTCATAGTTTTAAAACGGAGACCAGATTCTCTGTCGCATCATGCAACCCCTGTCAATGTAAGTGAAAGAAGAATCTGGCTGATTTGTAGTTTCTCTTATGCCAACTGTTTTCTTTAATGTAATTAATTCCACTATTGTTAAAACAGACGCAAATGTATTTAAATGGTTCTATAAATGTCTTTCACTTAAAAACAAGTTTACCAAATTTCACTTTTAAAATCACATAGCTGTGAAAGTATTGTAATTCCACCGCCTATTTGTTGTCTCAAATAAAAATTTCAATGTGAATAATACAGCCCAAAAGGGATTTAATTTCAACATCTTCCTCATCAATTTAAAGTTTATTTGCCACAAGGTTTATGACAGATATAGCTATTTCTTTTTGGGTACTGCAGTTTTATGAGTGAATTCTCGCTAAAAAAATCTATTTTAGGCATCATTTAGATTTTATTCGGGCTGTTTGTATGTGTCGGAGAGAGGATTATGATTGTTGGTAATTGCAAGAGTTTACTTTTAAAACAGAACTGTCAGTGCTAACTTGGGCATCTTAGCATTTATAGTGTTATAGTGCAGTAGCTGTTCTTGGATTTTCCTAGGCTATAGTTCTAGATATAGGAATTATTTATGTGACGGTGATAATACTCAGATAGAAAATAGGGGTGTGCGCAGTGGGCCCTAGTTGATTCAGATTCCGATTCAGACAGCACCCCGGCCCAGCAATCGGCCATGGGGGGACCCAAGATGCCCCCCTCCAGACCCAGGAGGCACCAGTCGTGAAGCCAGGGGGATGCAGGGGAGCCCCCTGTGCGCTTCCTGGTAGACCCAGAAGGAGACTGGAAGTGCTTCTGGTCCACTTCTGGGTCTGCTGCCAAGCACACTGAGGAGCTCCCTGCAGTTCTGTGGGATGCTCCATGTACCCCAGCATCGCAGCACTCACGAGCCGCCT
>NW_005842014.1:1858527-1869057 GCF_000455745.1 Alligator sinensis
AGGGAAAACATTTAAAGCTATGTCTATGTCCATCTCGCCAAATCTTTCCCAATCTCTCTGAATCAATTTGGAGGGTTCCAATTTGATTCAGAGAGATTAAAGGGTCCTCTGATTTGATTCAGATTCCGAGGTTTGGCCACTGAATCGGGCTGAATCTTCATCAAATCGAATAAGGGATCGAAACTTCGCACAGCCTTACTACTGATGTATAAGGCCAGGCTTTGAAAATAACTCTTTCCTTACTGGGTATGAGAACTTTAAAAGTTTTCTTCTACATACCTTCGGGTAGCAGGTGTGGCTCATGATCGCTACGACACTGGGGAGGATGGAGAGTCCCAGAGGAGCGCAGGGAGCCTTCCACGTGCTCGGCAGTGAACCCGGAAGTGGACTGGAAGTGCATCTGGTCCACTTCTGGGTCTGCTGGGGAGCACGCAGGGGGGCCTCCCATTCTCCACCAGCTTGGCAGTCAGCCATAGGGGGACCCTGGGTGCCCTGCCAGACCCAGGAGGCAACAGTCACCGAGCCTCATGGTGCAGCTCCCCTCCTCCCCCCTCTTGTGCTCCCCAGTGGACCCAGATGTGGACTGGAAGTGCTTCTGGTCCACTTCTGGGTGTGCTGCCAAGTGCACTGGGGAGCCCCCCGCGCTTCTGTGGGACACGCCATGTGCCCCAGTGTCACAGAATTCACAAGCCCCTGCTACCTAGAGGTATGTAGAAAAAACATTTAAAAGTGTCTCTATTTCTGAATCTCCGAATCTTTCCGAATTGATTCAGAGGGTTCCAATTCAATTAGGAGAGATTAAAGGGTCTCCTGATTGGATTCAGATTTGGAGATTCGGCCACCGAATCAGGCCAAATCTCCGCTGAATCAAATCAGGGACCAAAGCTTCATACAGCTCTAATAGAAAAGTTCCTATTCTGATCTCACTCCAGCATCAAATCAAGAGCAACCCCCTTTAAAGCCAATATACTTACATCTGTGTAGGTGCAATATAAGTGACAACAGGTTTCAACCCATTATGGCTTCTCTTATTGCACAGTTCACTTTGAATGTGCATTTGGGAGCAATATTCCTCTAAGCACAGCCACTCATTGCTACATTAAATGTAGCTTCTTCACATCCTTCCTGAGATTTATTTCTGTTTGCTAATTGCTTTTATAAACTTTTGATGGCTCATATGTAAGAGATCAATGTCCTCAGAAGACTTTTGCCAGGTAGAGCAAAGAGCAGATTCTTTTCTGAATCACCTACTACGCTTTGAGTAAATGTAAGTTTGTTCAATAGCCTCCATCACCTAAATTGTATGCTTATTTGTATCTGCCTGTCAATGGGGTTGCACCTGTTGAATGAACTGGATCAACCTGAGACCTTTGATAGTTGTTTTTTTTTGTTTTTGGGGGTTTTTTTGTGGGGGGAGAGGGAGGTTTGAGAGAGAGGGAGAAAGAGGGAGAGGCCCAGTGGTAAACAGACTGTTCTGGGCAGTTATCAAGGTGTGGGTTGCATAACTATGGGTAGGAGACTGGGGTATGACTGCTGGACACTCAGTAAAGAGTGGGTGATGCTGGTATAGAGGCAGTGGGGTGCTGGAATGAAGGCAGTTGGGCTTGAGTCTCTGGCTGTACAGAGCAGCTTGAGGTTAGGAATCTCCATGTCAGTCGTCTACCCCGCTTCCCAATGGGAAATGACACTGCTGTGAAGGGAGATGCCAGGCATCTCTGTACAAACACCCAAAAAACAAACAGGTTAGTTTAACGACCTTCTCTGAATCTGCTGCTGAATTAAGGGCTTTGGATCCACTCCACAGGACCAGTCTCCAGGCCCCCTTCCTCCATGCTGGCGTCCCAGGGTGCACAACCAAACATGTATGAGTCTGCTACCCCAAATGCAGACTCTGCCAGCTATGCCTCTGTTCTTTCCCTCTATTTATTTAGTCAAAGTGGAGTAGCTCCAACAGGAGAGGCTGAGATGGACAGAGGAACAGTCCAGAATAGATGTAGCTTCTGGTTCGGTCACTCATTTGTACTTGCATTTCCCACATCCCTGGGTCCTTTAGTTAACTTACATGAAACAGAGAGTGAGGACCCTACAGCAGCACTGCTAGTCTCCTGGAATAGAAGTAGGGATGAACCTGCCACTTTGTGCATGGATTGAGTGCTCATCTGACTTTACTTCAGCTTTTCTAGATTTGATTAGTGCTGAAGTTTCATTGCAGTGCTATTTTGTAGCTTTTATGGGCAGTGACTCCTGAGGGAATGCTTGTGGGTATCTTGCAAGAAGGGCTCAGGAAACAAGTGGCACAGATAGAGATGCATGGAGTTGATACGCTCCACTGAAACGTCTAGTGTTGTCCAGTGCTGGAAATAGAGCACTGGTTTAAAGAGATCATGAAATGAGTCTGGCAGGAGGAGTCTCATGGTTGTACATCACAGCACTAGCTTTTTGTGCAACTTCTTCTCATGTCCTGTCTGAGGTTTGTTGATGACAGGTATTTAGCAGCATTTGCAGATTCATTAGAATCTGACAGAGTCATGGTGTGAGACTGATCTCAATAGATTTTGCACCTGAAGAACAGAGCCAAAGTTGATCCTGGAGAGGGGACCATTTTGCATTTTAGAACAAGTAGTGGAGGTATGTGCATGCTTACAGGGAAGCAAGTCGTGCATGTAGTCCCAATCCTGGCCACGGAGCATGTCAGTCTTTTTGGGCTGAGTAGAAGTAGGATGGCTGCCAGGTACTTGTGAGGCTGGTTGAAAAACAGGGGCAGTGGCAATAGAGTATATAGAATACAAGCAACTTTAGGAAGGGGACTTTGACAATACCAAGAGTAACTGATGCATCAGAGCATAGGTTAACCTATCCCTTGTGTGATAAACTGGTTAATCAGCCACTGGGATAGCTCACTACCATGGTATAATTTACCATTGCTCCATTTCTCCACCAGCGCTCCCTGCATAATTATCAATTCCTCGTCAATGGTCACAACTGGATAATTGGCTCTTATTTGCATTTGCCTGGGGCAACTGCTATAAAATGGCTTCTGTACACTTGTCAGTGGGGTACCTAAATCCACCCTTCCTCTCCTCTCACTTTTTTCCCTATGGTTTGTTAGAGGAAAGCAACAGTGCACAGGGTGGGAAATACACTCCCTTGCCTTGCTTAAGTCTTCCCTGGGGACAGAGCTCCTTGCATTTGTACATGTCTGGCATGGGCACAAGACTGTCCAAGCTGTGCTGTGTCCATCCATTAGCAAGTCTAGAGTTGCCCAGTCACCACAGCCTGGATTGGAATACAGATGGTATACCATTTTGGACCAACATGCATGGCAGCAGTTCCTACCTTGGCAGACCCAACTACGATTGACTGCACATTTCCTGAATTTTCTGATTTCCCATCAAAACCAAAACCTCCTTTGGGAATTTACCAGATTTGATAATATTCTGGTAAATGTTTCCCTGGGCTAGGATGGAATATCTGGGTAAAACTACAGAGAATATAAACTAGTCAAACTAATCAATAATCGAGTGGCTAGGGTACATCCCCAAGGATGTGTGTGGACTTGGGTTCAAATATCTGTTCTGCCTTATTCAGACTTGGGGCTTGACATTGGACCCCCCATGTCAGAGGCAGAAATGCCTAAAGTAAAGGCATAGCTTAGATTTGAGTTCAGCCACTATACTTCTATAATGCAGTATCTTAAATATATGGAAAAATAAGGTTTTCAACTAAATGATTTTACAGCAAGTGACTGCATTCCCCTGAAAATTATTTTTCAATAGGAAACTGAAAATGTAATATTTCTGTGATTTGATTCTGTGATTAAAAAAAACAACAACCCTACATTTCTTTACCAGATCCAGAGGTGTTGAGTACGTACAAGTGCCCTGGCCCCCCTTGGGAAGAGGGCTGTCACCTGAAATTCATAAAATTTTCCATGTGTCCATCATCTTAGGCCTCTTCCCCCCCGCCCTCCGTGGCAAAAATAAAAGTAGGCACCTATGACCAGATCTGATAATCACATAGAGTGTATGAGACTAGGAAAGAAGTCATGGACAATATCAGGGTATACTTGCTTTATCCTACACTGCTTCATTCATGAGGTGACTAGAATAGGTATCGGGGCCGAGGGCGGTCTAAGGCTATGGCCAGTAGCCTGGACTGTCAGGTGGGTTTTTTCCACGATGGAATAGAGTTAGGCACGGAAGCGTATTGGTTGTATAAAGAAAGCTTTACTTACACTGCCAATGGTTGCAGTGCAGGAAGAAAACTTGCTTGAATTACAGTTGCACACAAATACACAGGGGTGAGATCTCTCTTTGAACCGAACCGAGATGAGTCGTCGGTGTACGACTCCACGAGCGCTCAACACAGAGGTACGTCAATATTTCCACGATGACGGGGAGTGGTTAGAGTCTGATCAGGTCCCTAAGTTTTCCTCCAAGACACACGCGGAGTTTGCTAGGCTCCACAGCACGCTTAGAGTTCCCCACAAGATGGTTGTGGAGTCCTCCAACTTGGGCGGAAACTGCTCTAACCTTTTATACGGCTAGCAAACCAATCGCTAGCTGCCAGGTAGGAATAATTTAGAATTGACCAATAGTGGGACACAAAGTTGCATACGTGTGGCGGGAACTCTTGAGGCACCAAAAATCATTGGGTTATGACATGCCCCCTTGCCGATGGCACAGCTGAAATTTAAACCACATGCACGTCGTTTGGGTCGTTACGAGCTCTCTCAGCTGGTTCATAAGCTAAACGGTTAAACACAAATTTAGACAACAAAATAAGTTCGTCCTCTAAGGATCGAATCAAATAATAGCCGGCACCAACACACAGACACATAATTATATTCATAACAAAAAATTTAACTAGCAGGATTTCAGTAGGTATCATGGCGAAGTCACAAGTCAAGCCCTCGCTTCTTCAATGATGTTCTCTTTCTCTCTCTCGGGACTTCCCTCCACCACGCACTTTGAGTCCTGAACCTGTGAAAAGAAAAATCCTCAAAACGATAAATTAACCTATATTACAATATTTACATGGAACCGCACGCGATAGGGCAGTCAGCTAGATTTGTCGCTGCTTCCCGCTTTTTCACAGCACACAATACAGGTGCTCAGGCACAGCTCCGCTTTGGACGATTTTTCTCTCGCAAGCTTGTGGATACAACCGACGTGGAAGTAGATGGCAAACACCGCGGGGTTTTATCCGCGTTCAGCAAGATGAAAACGTTGATGACAACATCGAGGAGTCGTCGTCTGGCTTTTCTGCTTGGCTTTGACTCCTCGTACAGTTCCTGCAACTCAGTCCAAGTACGAGCACGATAGGTGGTGGTACAAGCTGCACTCGGTGGATCAGTTGCCTGGCAGGTCGTTGTCACAGGGCGAACTGCTGCTAGAGCCATTACTGCTTCTGGTAGGAGGGGCGGATGCTCTCCTCCGCTCGATGCTCCCTCCCCATGGCAAGAAGGCGGGGGCACCAGAAGCGACGTCACTTCAGTGGGCAGGACCACTGGACGGATTCTCGCTTGTTCTTTTGAAGCTCCGCCCGTCTTTTCCGGCTCCTCCGCGTGGCTCCCTTCTTGCTCAGCGCCATCTTGAAATGGCATCTCAGGATCCTCTCTCACAGCCGCATGTTTAGCCGCCTGAACAGCTGCGAGCAGCTGGGCTTTTAAACTTGCATTTTCCCTCATTAGAGTTGTCATAGTACGGAACATTACACTTAACATTTTCCCCCTGTCGCACTTCGGGGCTGCCCTTTCAGCTGCGGCACGTCCCTCTGTCTCCAAACTCTCACGGAGATCGAACAGGAGCTCGCGGCTCCTCAATCTAGACAACATTGCTTGGGAACTGAACTGGTCTTCCGTCTCCTGCACATAGCGCAGGCAGCAGGTATACTCTGGGTCGAGGGTCGGGTCTACTGCGCCCGCCGGTTTCACTTGGACTGAGGATACAGTGCCCCCTTCCTCTCGGGATCTAAATAGGACCCGCTCTCCACCCATCACACACCCAAAAGCTCTGGGGTGAAGATGTGCTTCCCTCTCTTCTCCCTTCAGCGAAAAGTAGCCGCTGATGAGCCTTTCACCCGTTCCGCCCGCCTGATGATAAGCGATATGCGCCTCTAGTTCTTCGGCGTCTGTTATGTGCCATTTCCCACTGTGCCAAGGGCAGTTTCTAACTAACTCTAACTCCATCGTGTCTTCCCCGCATCCTGTTCGTGACGCCATGTTGGGGCCGAGGGCGGTCTAAGGCTATGACCAGTAGCCCGGACCATCAGGTGGGTATTTTCCACGATGGAATAGAGTTAGGCACGGAAGCGTATTGGTTGTATAAAGAAAGCTTTACTTACACTGCCGATGGTCGCAGTGCAGGAAGAAAACTTGCTTGAATTACAGTTGCACACAAACACACAGGGGTGAGATCTCTCTTCGAACCGAACCGAGATGAGTCGTCGGTGTACGACTCCACGAGCGCTCAACTCGGGGGTACGTCAATATTTCCATGATGATGGGGAGTGGTTAGAGTCTGATCAGGTCCCTAAGTTTTCCTCCAAGACACACGCGGAGTTTGCTAGGCTCCACAGCGCGCTTAGAGTTCCCCACAAGATGGTTGTGGAGTCCTCCAACTTGGGCGGAAACTGCTCTAAACTTTTATACGGCTAGCAAACCAATCGCTAGCCGCCAGGTAGGAATAATTTAGAATTGACCAATAGTGGGACACAAATTTGCATACGTATGGCGGGAACTCTTTTGCACCGGGGTTTTCTCTCTGCAGCTGAGAAATCCACCGTGCAAAGAAAGCTCCATGTGGCGGGAAAATTCCAATGTGCCAAGGCACCAAAAATCATTGGGTTATGACAATAGGTACCAATTTGCAACTCGTCTAGGGTATAATGTTCCTTCTGCTTTGTATCACGGTTGATGAAGGAGTCCAAAGGCGTATTTTCCCTCCATCGTGGAACATCGTCCTCCAGATATAGTCTTGTCCTCACAGTAACTGCATGCTCTTGAGAGGTCAGCCATGTGAACCATGCAGAGAGAATACAAGGATTAGCTCAAGAGTCACACAGCAAAGGAAGGAGATAGTGGAAGATGAGCCAGCTGGGTTGTAAGAACTGCATGAAAGTCATGTTAGGAATGAAAATGGCCCTAAAAAGCAATAAATTCATTTGTGTGAGGTGAGAGAGATGAGAACAGGAACCTCCTTACTAATTAACATGGAAATAATCTGGCAAAGAACTTGAATCCTCCCCCTTTCTCTAAAGCAAAAGAAAAACCTGATTGCATTAATTCAGCTTTCTGTGTGAAACTCTGTTGTGTTCCCATACAGAGAAAGGATTTTATACAGATCGTAGATTTAAGCTGTTTGTTTTCTAATTAGGTTCAGAAGTCAAATGCAATGTGCAGAGCCATGCAAGTTGGCAGTGGAAATGTCTTCCTCTTGCTGTCTGAGCTGAGGGGTGATTCATGGTCAGAAAGGTAACTATCAGCATCACATGGGGAAAAAGAAATCACTCATCAACTAGTATGATAGATGTGCATGATACTTTCATTGTCATCTTTTAAAGATGGCCTCAAAAGTTTAAAACTTCCTGTTAGCAATTTTTAATGGCTTTAAAAAAAATCCCATTTTCTAGCTTGCAATGGTGAATTTCAATGTTCCTCTTCATTCAGGTTCGTATGCCCAGCAGAGCTACTCATCAAGGTTTTTAATTTTAATTTTACTGATTTTTTTTTGTCAAGTTCAAATTTTAGCAAATGCATCAATGTCAACTATTGAACATTTTATGGTTTTTAAAGAGCTGAATGCTATTTCTAAAAAATGTGGGCAGTTCTAGAGTGATCTTTTTGTGGTTTCAAAGAAGCAATAAGAAAATGCAGTTAATCTTTTGCTAATTTTTCTTACTAGCTCTAGTAGTTATATTTAATGGGTAAAGTGAAGAGACCCTACGTGGTAAGCAAGAGGTTTCCAGCAAAGGATTACAACAGAAAAAAAATATGTTCACTTAAGACTCAGAATTGTGAAGTCACAGTCTACCCTTCCCCTACGCAGGACTGTTCCTGGCACTACATTTTTTAATGTGTTTTCTAAAGTAGTTTCAAATGTGTCACCATTTCCTTGGGAGACTATTTCACACTATAAAAGATCCATCTCACTGTTGGCTTGTCCCATTTGATGTTCAACCTAATTTTTTCCTTTTACTTTCATCTTCCTGATTTCTATTTATACCCTTGTGTACCATGCTGAGTGATCTCTCTCTTTTTGCTTTTTAAATATCTATAGGTGATTAAGTCCCCTTCTTTTCATCTTTTAGACAAGCTATACTTCTCTCTCTTAAGCCATATCTGCACTTAACCTAGTTACTCTTCTTGGAGAACTGATTTAACCTGTACTAGTAAAAGAACCCTATAAATCAGTTCCTCCAACATCTTAATCTCTTGTTTTTTGGGGGGTTTCCCCCTCCCCTGAACCCCCTGCACTTTGTTGATTTAACTGTCTGGGAATGAGGGAGCCAGTACTGAATACTCTTCTGGGTTAAGGGTTGGTTTTACCACTGCTGGTTTGGACAGACATAGCATTTGGTAGCAATTCCAAAGTGGCATAAATATCCTTATCCCACTATAAAAGATGAGTGGACAGACAGCTTGCTAAACTGCAACCAAACTGGCTGAAAGACTGTAAATAAAACATCTCAGTTGACACAAGCCTGATTGTCCTGAGGTTTGACCAGGATCCAAACAGGCACGGCACAGCCATTTACATAAAGTGCCTATCCAAGTTACACTGCCACTACTGAGGAGAACATAGCTTGGTCAGGAAAAATCATAACCATGTCCCAGAAAAAAGCCCTAGCACATTTTATCCCACATACATCAGAAGGCATAGGTAATGCATGGGGTACACGTGCACCCCCAGATTTATGCACCAACAGCAGAGTGCAGAGCATGGGGCTGCAGCCTGGCCAGACTCAGTACCTGGCAGTAGCATGGGTGGCAGCAGCGGTGGCAGCGGCGCTGGTGTCAGCAGTAGCAACAGTGTGGAGTTGTGTCCCCCCTCCCCCCGTCAGCACTTATGCATCACCTATGTCAGAGGGACATGAAGCAAGACAGCATCCAGTCTGTAGGATCCCTGGACAAAAGGCTTTCTCTTGGGAGAAATGCAATATTGCTTTACAGCCAAAGTGTACTGGGAGGAATTGGGTATTATTTTGTGCTTCCCAAATTGCATCTATTATTTAGAAAGGGATTATTCCTTCTCTTCCTCTAGGTACTGGATATATAATAAGACCTCTGAAGGAAAATGACCCAGTATGGCACAAAAAATACCTTATCTTTTTATTTTACTTGGACATTGCATTGCAAACTCATGCCTTACTTGCTGTTATTATCTCCCACGTAACTCTTTCAGAAGTGTTGCCTTGTCAGGATTTTCCCTCTGATTAAATATGTGCTTCAAATGATCTGTCTCAAGTGTACTTGCTTGCATTTTTTATAGCTGAATTTCATTTTCAAGCATGCTTCTGACCTTCCTGGGCGTGTGTCGGTTGCTGCTCTGTTCTCATGGGAGTTTGTAACACCTCTCCATTCAGCATCGTCTGTGGATTTCATCAGCGTGCAGCTGTTCATTCTTCCTTCCACGCTACAGAAGTTTGACCCGTCTTCTGCATGTTGGCACTCGGTCAACTGCTAGTTATTAGTAGGATTTGTTAGTGGCCATAGTCACGTATTAAATTGTTCAATTGTCAAGATAAATAATGAAATAGCCTGTGTTCCATTTTATGACAGAACTCAATCAAGCTCTACATCACTGGTTCTCAATCAGGGTGCTGTGGTTATGAGGGGGAGGGGGGTCTTGCAATGTTAGCACTGTTACGTGTGCAAACACAATTCACAATAGATGCCCAGAGATTTCAATAGGAATCCATGCCATTAAAACCATTCCAATATGTTGTGGTCTTTCTGAGTTCTTTGCAACAGAAAAATTGCTCTGGTATCTCAGTGTAGTCAAAACATGAGCAAAAATTAAGAGCTGGCATTTTCTCAGGTGTGCCTTGAGTCAAAAAAGCTTGAGAAGCACTGATCTACACAAAATCCCAAATCTCCCATCTTGTGGTTCTCAAAATCATTGTGGACTATTGATTAAGGATATGCGAAGCAGGCCTTATTCAATTCGGATTCGGATTTGGCCTGAATAAGGGATAGAGATTTGATTCATTGATTCAGATCACTGTCCCTGATGCAATTTGGCTGAATCCAAATTTGAAGATTCGATGCTGATTCAGAGAATCAATGATTTGGCCATAGACACGGCTTTAAATGTTTTTTCTACATACCTTGAGGTACCAACATGGCTTATGAACACTGCGATGCTGAGGTGGATGGAGCATCCCACAGGAGTGTGGGGTGGGGGGCCCTCCACATGCTCTGCAGCAAACCCGGAAGTGGACGGGAAGTACTTCTGGTTCACTTCTAGGTCCACTGGGGAGCGTGCTAGCACCCCCCCCCCCACAGCACCCCAGCCCAGCAATCAGCTG
>NW_005842014.1:1869270-1871585 GCF_000455745.1 Alligator sinensis
GCGGTGTCTATGTCCATCTCGCCGAATCTTTCCGAATCTCTCTGAATTGATTTGGAGGGTTTCAATTTGGGGAGATTAAAGGGTCCTCTGATTCAAATCAGATTCAGAGATTTGGCCACTGAATTGGGCTGAATCTCCATTGAATTGAATCAGGGACCAAAGCTTCACACAGCCCTATTGATGTATAACGCCAGGCTTTGAAAATAACTCTTTCCTTACTGGGTATGAGAGAGGGGAGGGATGGCTGGAGTACTGTGAAGGAGTATTCTGTATCCTCAATGGAGTCTCTTATACACTGAGTAGAACTATTTCCTGAGAGAGGGAAAAGGCTTTGACTTTATTTTCTCATAGAAAAATTCAAAATGAGAAATTGTTTCAGATCCAGATTTGGAAACATAAAATATTTTTTAATTTTGATAATGAAATGTAATTTAAGTTTCCAGCAACAGAACCCCTAAGTTTCCATTTCTGGCTTTTAGGTTTTGGGTCCTCTTTTCATTATTTCATACATTTTGCATTTGCCCTTTTCTTCAATGGGAAAAAGTAAATGAGGGAGGAGGGGAGGTGGGGACGCCACCTATAAAACTAAAAAAATCAGGAGAAAAGTAAAATATTTGGTACTTTAAAATGCCCTTTCATTTCCACCTTTAAGTAAAACATAACCCCCCATTATTTTAATTTAAAAAAAATCACTTTTTTCTCCCACAACATTTTTCCCTGGGGAAAAAGTGCTTAAATTCTAGTTGAAATCTCTCAAAAATTTAGCTCATAAATGCTTACATATTAGAAAGCCTCAAAAGGAAGGGTTTTGTGCATCATTTATTGGTCAGTTGCCCAAGGTTAGGATGACAGGAAGATGGTAATTGCTCCTTAGCGGTATAATAGCGTTTCAATTAAAAACTTGGGAAATGTCCATCTTGCCTGCCAAGACAGCCAGGCCTCCCAAAGTCCTCACCTTTTCATTATGTTTTCTTCTCTTATCACAAACTCAACTTTGACAGCCTACTCCTCAATTATAGCTCGATTCTGACCTCTGGGGTCAATTAAAACTTGTGTTGATGTGAGTAGGATCAGCCTTACTGTCTTGCTTTTTACAGGTTTCTGTCAACACTCTTGTTTTTCCTTTAGCTTTGTTTGCATCATGGTGCTCTCCTAGGGCTTCCCTCCAAGCCTTGGCTCCAGATTCCTATATGAGAACAAAATGAGAAAGAATGTGCGTGTGCATTGTGAACAGACACACACACCCTTTCTTGTTTTGTTCTTCCCTTCCATTTTTTCTCTTTTATTAACTTTAATTTCCTCTTCTTCATTACCTTTCATTTCCTCTTCTGCATCACAATAAGAGTGTGTGTGTGTGTAAGTGTGTAATATAACAGTATGTTTTATCCCAGTGCAATTCACAGGATGCTCCAGCCTCCATCCAAGTGGATGCCATTGACGTCAATGGGAATTTTGCCCTAGCATCGACATCCAAAAACCAAACCATTCCCCTGCTTGCTGTAGATCACATGGCGAGATTGTGACTTAGAAATACAAAAGCAAGGTCTGCATCTGGTGTTGCTCTGTGTAGTTCTCTTCAGTCGAATTAGCCAACTTAATCATTGGGGGAGGGAGGGAGCTCTGGCAAGCAATAACTAAAGTTATTTGAAGGCACCCACCTCTGAAGAGATGATGAAAACAACTGACCAGTGCGCTGCACAGAAGCAGGAGCAGAAAGTTGTGGCCAAACACACTGGGGCAAGCACCAACTCTTATGAAAATTGCAATAAAAGGTTTTATGTCCATGCAGAATTGATGCAATTTTTTTTTTAAGGCCCTGCCAGAAAGGGTCTGTATCTCAGATGTTCCTGTTTTGGAAAGATGAAGAGCTGAGTTAATTCTGCTGGCGACTGATTATGCGACTGCATGGAATTTGGGTTTCTCAAACCATTGCTCATATAGCATCCCATCTGGCTAATGTCTCTCTTTGTCCTGTTCTTTAGGCTCTCTATTTTCCTCTTGATTCACAGAGAGTGCCATCTCCATTTCTCTCACCGGTGCCAAGCCAGGGAACTAGCTCATGAATTTGCTGTAGCTTTATCTAGTTATTTCCTATCTTTGAAAACAGCAAGCCAAATACTGAAATTGCCATATTCTGATGAAAGAAAAAAGACAAATGCTGCACTCAAATGCAAATGCCTGATGAGAGAGGTTAATGTAGTCATCTCCACTTTTGCACATCTTCAAAGGCAGGATAGTTCTGATTCCTTCCAAGATATTAGCCTCTCTTCAGATGCTTTAAAAAACAACACCCCCCCCCCCCCCCTACTCTCCCT
>NW_005842014.1:1874032-1877233 GCF_000455745.1 Alligator sinensis
GGAAAACATTTAAAGCTGTGTCTATGTCCATCTCGCCGAATCTTTCCGAATCTCTCTGAATTGATTTGGAGGGTTTCAATTTGGGGAGATTAAAGGGTCCTCTGATTCAAATCAGATTCAGAGATTTGGCCACTGAATTGGGCTGAATCTCCATTGAATTGAATCAGGGACCAAAGCTTCACACAGCCCTATTGATGTATAACGCCAGGCTTTGAAAATAACTCTTTCCTTACTGGGTATGAGAGAGGGGAGGGATGGCTGGAGTACTGTGAAGGAGTATTCTGTATCCTCAATGGAGTCTCTTATACACTGAGTAGAACTATTTCCTGAGAGAGGGAAAAGGCTTTGACTTTATTTTCTCATAGAAAAATTCAAAATGAGAAATTGTTTCAGATCCAGATTTGGAAACATAAAATATTTTTTAATTTTGATAATGAAATGTAATTTAAGTTTCCAGCAACAGAACCCCTAAGTTTCCATTTCTGGCTTTTAGGTTTTGGGTCCTCTTTTCATTATTTCATACATTTTGCATTTGCCCTTTTCTTCAATGGGAAAAAGTAAATGAGGGAGGAGGGGAGGTGGGGACGCCACCTATAAAACTAAAAAAATCAGGAGAAAAGTAAAATATTTGGTACTTTAAAATGCCCTTTCATTTCCACCTTTAAGTAAAACATAACCCCCCATTATTTTAATTTAAAAAAAATCACTTTTTTCTCCCACAACATTTTTCCCTGGGGAAAAAGTGCTTAAATTCTAGTTGAAATCTCTCAAAAATTTAGCTCATAAATGCTTACATATTAGAAAGCCTCAAAAGGAAGGGTTTTGTGCATCATTTATTGGTCAGTTGCCCAAGGTTAGGATGACAGGAAGATGGTAATTGCTCCTTAGCGGTATAATAGCGTTTCAATTAAAAACTTGGGAAATGTCCATCTTGCCTGCCAAGACAGCCAGGCCTCCCAAAGTCCTCACCTTTTCATTATGTTTTCTTCTCTTATCACAAACTCAACTTTGACAGCCTACTCCTCAATTATAGCTCGATTCTGACCTCTGGGGTCAATTAAAACTTGTGTTGATGTGAGTAGGATCAGCCTTACTGTCTTGCTTTTTACAGGTTTCTGTCAACACTCTTGTTTTTCCTTTAGCTTTGTTTGCATCATGGTGCTCTCCTAGGGCTTCCCTCCAAGCCTTGGCTCCAGATTCCTATATGAGAACAAAATGAGAAAGAATGTGCGTGTGCATTGTGAACAGACACACACACCCTTTCTTGTTTTGTTCTTCCCTTCCATTTTTTCTCTTTTATTAACTTTAATTTCCTCTTCTTCATTACCTTTCATTTCCTCTTCTGCATCACAATAAGAGTGTGTGTGTGTGTAAGTGTGTAATATAACAGTATGTTTTATCCCAGTGCAATTCACAGGATGCTCCAGCCTCCATCCAAGTGGATGCCATTGACGTCAATGGGAATTTTGCCCTAGCATCGACATCCAAAAACCAAACCATTCCCCTGCTTGCTGTAGATCACATGGCGAGATTGTGACTTAGAAATACAAAAGCAAGGTCTGCATCTGGTGTTGCTCTGTGTAGTTCTCTTCAGTCGAATTAGCCAACTTAATCATTGGGGGAGGGAGGGAGCTCTGGCAAGCAATAACTAAAGTTATTTGAAGGCACCCACCTCTGAAGAGATGATGAAAACAACTGACCAGTGCGCTGCACAGAAGCAGGAGCAGAAAGTTGTGGCCAAACACACTGGGGCAAGCACCAACTCTTATGAAAATTGCAATAAAAGGTTTTATGTCCATGCAGAATTGATGCAATTTTTTTTTTAAGGCCCTGCCAGAAAGGGTCTGTATCTCAGATGTTCCTGTTTTGGAAAGATGAAGAGCTGAGTTAATTCTGCTGGCGACTGATTATGCGACTGCATGGAATTTGGGTTTCTCAAACCATTGCTCATATAGCATCCCATCTGGCTAATGTCTCTCTTTGTCCTGTTCTTTAGGCTCTCTATTTTCCTCTTGATTCACAGAGAGTGCCATCTCCATTTCTCTCACCGGTGCCAAGCCAGGGAACTAGCTCATGAATTTGCTGTAGCTTTATCTAGTTATTTCCTATCTTTGAAAACAGCAAGCCAAATACTGAAATTGCCATATTCTGATGAAAGAAAAAAGACAAATGCTGCACTCAAATGCAAATGCCTGATGAGAGAGGTTAATGTAGTCATCTCCACTTTTGCACATCTTCAAAGGCAGGATAGTTCTGATTCCTTCCAAGATATTAGCCTCTCTTCAGATGCTTTAAAAAACAACACCCCCCCCCCCCCCATGTTTTCCCCCGTTACAAAGTAAAGTTTCATTTTATTTCATGCAGGAATGAATTTAATCTGATGATCAAAACAAGCAATGTACTGTAGTAAAACATAAATTGTCATGGATTAAATATATTTAGACTTGACAGACTGTAAAGTATCTAAGTCGTTCAAGTATAAAAGCGATGAATGGCACGATGCCCATCATGACATGTAAACCTGTCAACTGCAATTGCTTATGTGGCATTCTGAATAAGCTGGAGAATTAGAATCTGCAAATGGGGGAGGATCTCATTCTGTGTTACCCTGGTTCCTCTGGTGCTTGTCAATGTGCTTGTTTTATAGCCAGCTCTTTAAAATGTTTCCTACAGCACTGGTCATTTGCATCAGCAAATTCTTTGCATCATTTTAATTACATCTCTACGGTGCACAGCCTCCAGGAAAAATACATGCCTTGATATTATGGGTGGAATAAATTATCACAAGGGAGTGAGGATCAACAATGGGATTGTCAGCCTACCAACAACAACGACAGGTAGGAATGCTGTAAGGTGGCAGTTTTCCCTTTGCAAACTTTACTCATATCTGTAGTCCCTCAAAGTGAATGGGGCTGCTTAAGTAAGGATGAGTTTGTAGAGTCTTATGCCAAACCACATGGTGGGGAGGGAGGGAGGTGGCATTTAAAAATGAACTAAATAAATTACTATAATACATGAGCCATCATCACTCACTTACACTAATATTAGCAGACTCAGCAGAGAACCCCAAAAATATAGGGACTAAGGAAGGGGTGGGCACAGTCCGGCCCATGGGCTGGATCCAGCCAGCAGTGGACTCCATTTCCCAGTAGCCCATGCCAACATGGCTGGGGCTGGTCTCCATGGACACCCCAGCCACAG
>NW_005842014.1:1877264-1893710 GCF_000455745.1 Alligator sinensis
GCGGGCTCCCGCGCCCCGCCCCCCCCCACCCACGCTGGCAGGGCGTGGGGCAGGGCAGGGGCCTGCTTCGGCGCCCTGGGTTCTTGTGGCAGGGGCAGCTTGGTCCGGGGCCAGGATAGAGCTGCAATCTGTAACCTGCACGCTCAGGACAGGGATGCACAGGCAGCGGATCATAGCTCTGCCTTGGCCCCTTGCAGCAGTGACAGCCTGGAGCAGGGCCAGAGCTGCGATCTGCTGCCAGCATGCTTCTGGCCTGAGTGTGCGGACTGCAGATCATGGCTCTGCCCTGGCCCTAGCCCAAGCTGCTCCCCTTGGCAAGATCCCAGGGCTCCAGAGCAGCCCACAGCCATGACTTGCCCTGCCCTGCTGTGCGCTCTGCCAGCATGGCTTTGGTCAGTCTCCATGGCAACCCCATCTTTGTGCTATCACAGTGAAGCTGCAGATGAGGTCTTCATGGAGACTGGCCACAGCCATGCAGCCAGGGACTGATGGGAAATAGAGTCTGGCTGCTAGCCAGATCTGCCATTTTGTCCAACTCTGGACTAAGGCCATTGATGCTGTTACATTTGTAAAGCTATGTATACCCTTAGAGCATTACAAAAGATGAGGAGAAAGCTGTGTAGGCTCCCTGTTGTGCTATAAAATGGCAGGAGCATTACAGAAATGTCCCTGGATGAGAGAGCACTGCGGAGAAGTTCCTGTGCTTTTTAGCACCACATGTAACATTTATCCAATGCATTGCAGTGCTACAGGGGTGCACAGAATACCATAGTGCTCTGCTCCTTCCCTGCCTCTCTGAAGAGGAAGGTAGAAAGAGTGGGGTGGACACTCACTGAGTCCTGCTGACTCAGCACTGAGCTCTTGATGAGTTTGGGACTGAGTCTGGGCTTGACCACAGTGAGCAGAGGTAGAGCCCAGCCAGACCTGGGGTCTGCAAGCTCTACTTGTCATGGTGGGGGGGGGGGGGTGATGGTGGCATGGCAAGCTGTCACTGATGCGCTCACTGACGGGCTTCTCCCCCAGTGGTGGGGAAGGAGCAGAACTTCAGGGCCAAGCAACCACCTACTATCCCCTTTTCTGGAGAATGCTTCATTGATGCCTTCACAGTGACTTTGTAAAGCTCCAGCAGTGGCAGAGGAAGGGCTCTACACTTCTCACACTGCTACACTTTTGTAGTGCTCTGCAAATGTACATCTTTCCATGACCTGAGTTACATGAAAAGGTTCCTTTTGGACCTCCCTCTGTGGCTGAAATGTACTGGTGAGATACAATTTGTACCATCATGGGTGACTGGTGCCTCCTGAGTCCTGCGGGGGCACCTGCAGAAGCCATTGGTGGTGTCAGCGGTAGAGACGGGGCTGGCAAGCACCCGCAGAAGCTGGCAGCAGCAGGGACAGGGCTGGCGAGCACCTGCAGAAGCTTCTGGCACTGGCAAGGATTGCCCTGTCAGGGGGGGCACGTACCCCCCCACACACACTCCAGTCGACTATGTGTACCATTGTTGCATGGGAGAGAAGTTTGTTCTCGATGCTGGTAAATGAGGTAACTTTCATAAGCACTAAAATAGACGCAAGCCTTGCTTTAAAGAGTGCCTGCTATTGAAAACAAAAATCATATCACAAGCCTGAGTCTTTGACCTGTCAGCCAGCCTGCCACTGAATTAGAGACATGACATGTAAAACAATGCTGTGGCATTTTTCACTTATGTTTTATGGGGCAGCATGAGGTCCTCAGATGAGAAATGCTATCAAAAGAAGAAATACAGCTATGATAATCATTGGAGATTATTCCACAGTTGTCCATGCCTCTGTGGGCTTGCTTTCTCACAACAGGTAACAGTACTTCCGAAAGGACTGGTTTGCAGCCAGTGTTTGAGAACACGAGGGCCATGACTAATGCCATGGTAGGGCCTACAGGTTCATCTCCTGCTTTGTACAACTAAATGTTTGTGGTGTTCATGTTTATGCATAAAAAAGCAATGAATGCCCCCACCCACCCCCCAATCTTGGCTTAGACTGAGGAAGCAGTTAGATGATAAAGGAGGAGACTCAGTCAAAACTCAGCTAGAAGTGTATTTCAGCAGGTGCATCTACACATGTGTTTTACTGCAGAGTAGACTAATTAACTCTGCAGTAAAGCATCACCATCTACATGTGCGCCGGTATTAGGGTAGAGTAAATTAATTAACTCTGCAGTAAGATAGTAGTGTTGGGGCCAAGTACTATCTTATGGCAGAGTAATTACATGCACTGCAACACACGTGTCGATAGTGACAGGAGCTGGCTGGGACACAAGGGTGCCAAACTGTGTGGGCTGCTACTGCCTAGCCCCACACTGTAGCACCATCGTGCCCCAGCCAGTCCCCTTTGGCACTGCCACCTGGAGCCCAGGGCTGACCCCATTCCTCCCCCCTTCCCAACCCCACCTCCCCAACATACCTCCTGCCACCCTGGAGATGCTCTGGCCCAGCTCAAAGTGCTGCGGTTCCAGGCACACATGTAAACGCTGTGCCTGCGAGCAATTTTCTCCAGCACATACTGAACCAGAGTTTATCTTGTCACATTAATTGCACATGTAGATGCGCCGACTGTGTTGGATATTACCATATTTTCTTGCATACAGTACACCTTGCATACAATATACCTTTTCCCCAAAAATCAGCTTCTGGGAGTTGGGGTGCACATTTTAAGCAAGGAAACAGTAATAGCAGCCTCTGCCATAAGAGCCTTTGCTGAGAAAGGAGAAAGTAACACTGCATGTGCTGCACTAATGAGTCCCTAGCTGTTAGCTGTAGAGACTTTCTCTTGCCTCCAGTGGAGGTTCATGCTATTTCTAAAGTGGAGCTGAGGCTTAGGTGCTGGGGTAGAGGCTCCTGTGATTTGGTCCTTAGCAGACCTGATAGGTACTGCTGGCTGCCCACCCAGCTCAGCTTGAGAAGAGAAGAGGGCTTGGGTAGTTTGAGTCAGACAGCAGCATTGTGGCATCCTACCGCTAGAAGGTTAACAGACCAGCAGCCACAACATTTTGCTCCCCTCCACCTGCAGCTGCCTGTGTTTTCTCTGGGAAAATATGGTACTTAACAGGATTTTCAGACCTTTTTTCCTCATTCTACCTTTCAAAAAAAAGGTGTGTGTCTTATTTGGATGCATATGGTATGCAAGACAATATGGGATATCACGTTTTACTGACTAGGGCTGAGGGTCACCCCTGGGCAAAGAGCAAGCACAAACCACGCTAGTTGTTTGTTAGTTGGTGGTGGTACCTAAACCTGTTTGGTGATCATTTGCTCTGGGGTAAATTTAAGCCCATATAAGCAAAACTTTACTGGCAAGTGCCAATTCAGACACGAACTACTGAGGACATCAGTGTGATGGTTTATTGCCCTTGATCACGCTATTACTGTTTTTGGCAGAATATCCTACAGCATATACCTGCCTGTGCCCTTCTGCATGGGCCACGTTGCTTTCCTTTTGAAAGGAGGCACTGGAGAGCTATGTTGTGGTGTAAGTACGCATGTCATCCCTGAAACACTGGCTTATACTTCATCTCAAATGACATTGTGCTGTGTTTTGCAACAGTCTGTTTATCAAGCAGTTGCCTTCTCCACCCTGCATACAACCCCCTCTGTCCTCTCAATGTGATTACAGTCCATTTCATTCCATAATAGGTTTCTTTTATTATTCCCTCAGGCATGCAAATCAAATTTTACTCAGTACCAAAATCTTTGTTCTACAAAGAATGTTAACATTGAGTGCAATGAAAAAAACAGCTCTACTATTGAATATGGCCTGTGTTAATAGAACTTCTCCCCATCTCTCTCTCTCTTTTTTTTACTTTGAAAGTAAACATCTGTCAAAGTTTATTTGCTTCGGTAGAAAGGCAGGAGTGTGTCTTAAGGGAAAACACAAGACAAAAGTAGATAGATTATTCTGCAATTATACCTTTCTCTGCCTAAATGTTTAATTAGATAAGCTGCCAAACACACACAGATTACTTTGGCATCCATCTGTCCGATTATTGATGTTGCGTATGCAGTGGATGTCTTGGCAAATTTGATCAAAACAGTCAAAGCTGAAGGAAGTCCAGGTGCAAAGAACTGGACTGTCCCCAAGAAATGCCGGCTGATGAAGCATTTCTCTTAGGTGGACTACCACTGGTCAGTCCTGAGACTTCTGTCAGAGCTTAACATTGGCCAGACGATATGACAGCAAATGACCTGTAGGAATGAGGTCCGTTTGTATAGCCTGTCCCACAATGTTTTACACAGGGCCTGTCTGCATGTGCATGGCATGAGGCCTGATTGTGGGACTCAGCATTAGATCCTATCATGCCTTATTGCTGGTATAGGGGGAACCTGGGATGGTCAGGCTGCACCAGCAAATAGCAAGCTCCCACATGCACCTAGGGCTGAGTCTTATCAGCTGGGGGACTCTCATTGCTAGCAGCCATTGGATGCCCCTGTGGCTGGAAGATCACAGCAACTGCAGTCTCCCAGCCATGGGGGCACAGGCTACACATGCAAATCACAGCTGGATAGAAACCAGCTCTTAAGTCATTACACATTTTTGATCAATAACCTTATAGCTGGTTGGACCTTTATAAGGCACCATGGTTAATTTGCAGGTGTAGCCAGTCTAAATTGATTGCACAATTAACCAGTAAAATTGTGTGGCGCTTGTAACATGTAGAGGGGGATCATAGAAACACAGACAACAGAGGAAAGCATTCTCAACTCCATACCTAATTCACAGCAGACTGATTTGTCTAACTTGCTCTTAAATTCCTCCAGGATGGAGATTCCACAGCCTCCCATGATAGTTAAGCATCTGTCATGGTGCTTAACTGGTCTTACTGTTTAAATAGTCTTTCCTAAAAGGTCGAACCTAAATCTCCCTTGTTGCAAGTTAAGCCAGTTATTATGTGTCCTAAGCCCAGCGGTTGCAAGAACAGTCTTTAACCTTTCTTTTTGCAGTAAAACTGTATATATTAGGAGATTTACTGTGTCTCTGTCTTCTCATCTATAGATTAAAGAAGCCGAATCCTTTCCATTTCTCCTCTCAATCATATTTTCTAGGCTTCTTATCGTATTTGTTGTTCTTCTTGGGACTCTTCTCCAGTTAAGCTACATCTCGAAATGTGCTGCCACAACCTGGATGCAGTACTCCAGCCTTACTGAAGCTGAGTAGAGTGAAAGGAGCTACCTCGCATCTTAGCACATGGTTACACGTTATGTTGTAAGCTGCTCAAATGTTGATGGATGTTAGTGCTAGCATGAGTTTGGAGCAGTCACATGTTCAGGCCAGCAAGGGCCTGGAGGATTGAAAGGTAAGAATCCCTCTGCCCCCTGGGGTTTCCCCATTCCCCACCCCCAGCTCCAGGGCTCCCCTCCTGCCCCTTGGGGTTCCCCCCTGCCCCACTCCCGTGCCACCCTCCCAAACCTATTTGTGTCTGCCTGCACTTTCTATATCAGGGGAGAAGGCAGGGAAGGGTTAACCTGCCTGCGCAGCCCTGGGCTGCTGCTCTTCTCCAAGCTGAGGTTGGCCTGGAAAGTAGCAGTGGCTGCAGCTAGACAGGCAGGGCAACACTTTGCTGCCTGCTCCCCAAAGATAGATAGCACAGGCAGCCATACATAAGTGGGGGTGGGGCAACGGGGTCAGTGAGTGGGGATCTGGGGTGCTGGGGAGGGGTCAGTGGGCCCAATCCAGACCAGTGAGGGAGGGCAGGCAGGTGGGGTATTTACACTAGAGTGGTACGCCTCACTGTAAAATGAGCTGGGTAACAGGAGTCAGACAATCCTGCCCTGGAGCGGCATAACATTAAGCCCCCTAACGAGTGCTTAAAACTAGTACCAGGTGTTAATGTGGAGACAATCCATCTGTTAAGAGCTCCAGGAGCTGCCCAAAATTACCATGTAACAAGGCCCTTATGTAAGATACCTCTGGTTATATAGCTTGGTATGGTGCTTACTTTTTCCACGAGAGTATGTTGTTGGTGGTTCACATTCAATTTGATATATTATGACCCCAGCTCTTTTTCTGAAAATCCACTGCCTTGACCACCAGTTCCCATCTTGTATTTGTGCAGTCGATGATTTCTTCCTAAGTACAGTTGTCTGAACTTGGCTATGTTGAATTTCATCCTATTTTTATTTCACACAATTTATCCAATCTTTCAGGAGTATCATGAATGTTTATCCTCTCCTCCGAAGTGTTTGCAACATCTCCCAGCTTGCTGCCATCTGCAAATTTAATAAGTATTCCATCCCATTAACCTTGTCAGTAACAAAAATGTTGAATAGTACTGTACCCAGGAGAGACCCCTCTGCAATCTGCTTGATACATCCTTCCTGTTGGAGAGTGAACCACTGAACCTGCCACTTACAGTAGTTTCATCTAAACCAAAACTCCCTAATTTCCTTAACAGCATGTCATGCAAGACAGTGTCAGAAGTCGGTTGCTAAAATCAAGAGATACCTCATCTGCTGCTTCTCTTCCTTTATATATAGGACTTGTTATTGTATCATAGGCCCTGTCTCCTTTAAAAGTTATACTGCTAGAGCTATATCTGCTGCCAGGACAGTAGTGGGAGGCAGCGTGGGCCAGGGGGAGATACGTTCACACCCCACTGCCAAATATGTCTTCTTTCAAAATATTGTCATAGAGAGGAATTGGAGAAATTCTTGAAAGAAAAGGGCATCAGTGTAACTATTGAGCACAGAAGTTAGGGGCACAGCCTCAGAATTAGAATTTAATGCTGGAGGCTGCAAATGAGAGAGGAACAGTGGAAAAAACCCTGGTTTTATCCTGTTTGCTCTCCCTTTCAGCATCCACTCTCTGCCACTGTGTGACAGGCCTATTTAAAGTGCTGTAGGATCATGGGCTCAGGTCCGTCATGAAAAACTGTAAGCCTCCCTTAGTAAGGAAGGCTAACGGAGATACATCAGCTGATGTCTTGGTACAAATAAAAACAAAACAGGAATGAGAGTGAGGTCATTGCCTGCCTCATTGCCCCATGTTTCAGGCCATTGGGGTGGCATCCCCCTTAGGGGGCTCCTTAGGAGGAGCCCCATTCTCAGTGTGGGGTCCTCTCCAGCTGTGCATCAGATGGAGCAGCACAGAAGCTGGGAGCAGGAGTGAGTGCAGGTGTGGGTGTTTGCAGGGGTGGCTGCCCCCCTGGGGAGGGCAGCTGCAGCAGCAGTGGTGGTGGTGCAAAGGCTGGCCCAGGTGGCAGCAGGCAGGGGCTATCCCCACAGGGGAGCTGGCAGAAGCTTCCTCCAGGAGGGTGTTGGTCAGGGCTGCAGGGTTCAATTGACTCTGTGGCTCCCCGGCCAAGCAGCCTCAGCAGCCAAGGGGAAGTGGTGGTGTACCTTGGTGGATGCGGGCAGCTGGGCAAGGTGGATCTATGGTCCAAACCAGTAAATGTAAGTTGTTATGGGAGGTTTTGGCCCAAAAAGTATCTACTGCTTGGGACATCTGGTAGGAGAAGACACGTTCTGCCTCCATCACAACCTCCCGCCATTGCAAAGAAATTCTATGCATTGACTGAAAATTATAGTAAGTTGATCAGAACTTCAATCCACCTGATGTTTTCTGGTTTAGTGGTTTACCTGGTGCTCCCACCATGACATTGCTTTGTACTTACTCCTTATACCTTTACACAAGGAGGTTCAACAGAACTCTTTTCCACTGCATTCTAGATTTTAGGTTTTAATATTTAGATATAATCTAGATATGAATGCTGTTTTCAAAAAGTAACTGCAGGGCATGTAAGGGTTTTTTTGTCTTTCCTATATAGCATGTGCGACCAGCGGCTTTCTGCACATCACTAGTAAAGTTTCCACTGCCAAATCCCATATTTTCTTCCTGTTTGCAATACGCTTTGGTCAAACAGAAGACTTAGGGCCACGTTAAAATAGTAGAAAGTTCCTAAAATTTAGACAATTATTAAATGGCTCAGTCAAACAGTAGAGAATAAGGTCTTGATAAGACTAGGAGGGGGCCAACCATGTTCAGGTCTTGCCTAAAAGAACTAAATAGTCAGGAACTAATCACTTTGTGCCTGGTTGAATGAGAATGTAACAAGCAAACAAAGTTAATGAGTCATTAAAATGTAGAATGTGAAAACAGTGTTGGTATTGAGACATGCACACGTGGTATGCAATCAGTAGTTCAATTGTCTAGTAAACTAGTTATCAAAATTGTATCTGTGCAACTGAATGTGTATTTGCTTGTGATTGTATGATTCAAGGAATATTGTGCATAAAAGATGCACGGCTTCTAGGAATTCAAATCTGTGTACCTTTATATCTATCACCTGACAGTGAATAAGGATGTTCTAGTTTCTAGCCACTGTGATTATTCAGCTGTACAACAGACAGGACTCAAGTGTCTCTGGAAATTACAGCACATTAGTGACCTTTACATACTTGTGCTCACTTCTGAGGTCTCCTTTTTAATCTGGCATGGCCATTTCTTTAAGGTTCTTTAGGGGTTATAGGGATTAAAGCCAGAAAGTACTATTAGATTGATTAGTTTGATCTTCTATGTATCCTGTGCCAGTAACTCTTAGCTTTATACATTTTTGTTTAATACAATACTGGATCAGACCACAGGTCCATCCAGCCCAATATTTTGTTTCTCACAGTGGCAGACAGGTTATGCTAAAGGAAAGTGCTGCCAATGCATGGGCACCTTGCAATGGCAGGAAATGGATTAGGTGAGAGTTGCTCAAATAGTCCCAGCTGGGGAGCTATGCTCTGTACATCAAAGAAAGAGGATTGTGGCTGCATCTACACATCACTGGATGGTGACATTGCTATGGCAATGTCGATTTTGCCGCTACGTCAGCATAGTGGCGCGCTATAACAGGAGAGCGCACCACTACAGCAACGTAGCTGCCAATCATGTGTAGACCCATGTGATTGCTACATCACCATAGCATGCCGTGCAGCAATGTAATGCATCACTATGTCACCGTAGGGCGATGTGTAAATGTGCCCACTATGTACCACCTCTGAGTCCTTGCATACCCCATCTAGTCTTTTAATCTCCGGCTATGGCCAAGGGAGGGTGAGAAAAAAGGCATCTGACAAATTCTCACTGGGTTTAAAAACCTTTCCTGACTCCTACAGGCAACTGTTGAAGCCCTAAAGCATGTAATTATAGTATAGCTGTTATTTCATTACAGAGCTGCAGGCATTATGAACAATTGGGTGGAATGTAAACGGCCTTAATTTTTTCTACCATCTATGAAAGAAAGTAATGAAAAGGAGGCAGAGTTTCTCCCTACTGTGCTGCCTTTTGCTCTAAGGAACAGACAAAGGTTGCCCTCAGATAGCTCCCTATCCTAGCATGCCCCAGTTGTTTTGCCATTATTTTAAACATCATAGACCAGTAAAGGTATTTCTACCAGCCCTGTTGTTTCTTTCAAACAAGAAAATATCAGAACTTCATCCTGCTCTTACCTGTACCTTCAATCCAAGGACATAGTCTCTACATGGCTCACAGGCGTAAACGCAGGTCCTGCCTCCGATCACTTCCCGCCAGAGCTTCCTGCAGCTCCCTGTCAATTTGCTTCTCCCAGTCTCCTTGGTCAGGGATGCAGCCCCTACCTTGTACCTGGGAAGACTGTCGACATAACCAGGCTAGGCAGGCTTAAGGCCTGCCAGTTTGGCCATTAACAAATCACCTCTTCATTTCCAGCGGGGCTCACACTGTACCAGTAACTGCCTGATAAATGTACCAGGGCATGTGTAGACAAAACAGGGGCTCCTAAATTGAAGCAGTGGGTTTTAAAAACACCGCTTTAATTTAGGACTGATTAAACCCTCGTGCTGTGCACACACCCCACTGACTTACCCACTTCTCTGGCAGGGAGGAGAGGGCAAACCGCCAGCAGGCAGAGCCGTCCCCGGGCTGCAGGCGGGGCGGGTGCTTCCGTCTGCGGCAGCGGCAGCCCCTGCTCCAGGTGGCACCTGGCTCAGGCGGTTGTGGGGGGCACCACAACCGTGGAGGGAAGTACCAGGCCCCTGTGCATCTCATGCAGGCAGGCAGGCTCTGGTGTGGGGGTGGGGAAGATCAGGCTCGTCGCTTTTCTTGGGCGGAGCTGCTTTCCCAGGCTGCTGCCAGGCTGCCTGCAGGGCTTGCTGCAGAGCCACACGCAGCCCAGTGCTTTGCTCTGCAGCTATAGGGGCAGCAAACTAAAACCCCTTGAAGGAGTTCTAGTTTGTTGGACCTGAAGTCATTTAAAGCGCGTTATATCGCTGTATTTCCTACAGCAGCTGGAATGAATGCATAATACACTGCTGAGGTATGCAAACACTGACACCATTAAAGTAGTGCAAAAGCATTTAGCCTGCTTTAAAGTGCCGTGCACACATGCTTCTTGTTTTGTCTACGCACGGCCCTAGACTACAAGCTTGCATCCTTTTAGAAACAGGTGTCATTCTTTCAGCCCTTCTTTTAAAATTTAAATTTCTCACCTTCTGGCCAGATCCTCTCCTCCTGGTCACTTCCTTCTGAGGATCAGTAAACAACCCAATTCAAATGCTAATTCTCATCCATTGATACTTCTAAGTGTAAACAGGTGAGAGCCATTCAAGTGAATCACTGCCTTACTAGAATAACATTGGCTGAAATATAAAGACATATCAAAATAATATTTATGTCAAATACTATAATGTGTATGGTTATGAGAACAATAGAACTAAATGCAGCTTTGCAGTAGCTACAATTCGAGACCAAACACCAAGTCTAAGGACAGAAATTACACGTAAACTGGTATAAGTGATCAGAAACCAGTTCAAATCTGTAACACAACAGAAATTCAGTGCACATAAACCAGTTTCAAAGCAGGTGGAACTGGTTTAAGATAAACCTGGTTGAATGTACTACCAAACTTAACTGATTTGGGTCAAACCAGTTTATGAAACTTCTGTCCCAGACCCCTTCCTGGTTCAAGTTAAAGCACACTCCCCCAGCATCCCAGCATGCTTTCCAGCTCTGGGCTTGGCAGTGCTGTCTGCTCCAGCAGAGAAGGGTTGGGGGAAGGCAGGGACTGCCGCTCCCACCCCTCCCCCAGGCAAAACCCGACTAGGGTCTGGGACCAGGGAGGAGGGTTAAACACCCCTTCCCTTGCTCAAACTTACTGCTGGCTGTGACTGTGAACTACAAATCCAGAGGCACCTTGGAAGCAGTCCCTGATGTTCTGTTACAGGTTTTAAAAAGTTTCTGATCACTTAAACCGGTTTATGTGTAACTTCTGTCCTTAGCCACCATGCTGAGCTTGAATCAGTTCAGCCTCCAGCTTTCTGACTGTCTGTACTTAGCCTATAAAGGTAAACCTTATTTGGGTGAATATTCATGCCTGCCATAAGGTGAACCCCCAAAAGTAACTGTCTTGGGATGAATCCGCAACAACTGCCATCACCACGCTGCCTGTAGAACGTTGCTCTGAAGCTAAATGACAGCTTTTTGTTCTGGAATGATTTCTAATCTCATCATAAAGATCTCAACCAATTATTATGCCACTCCCTGGAAAACTGGTCTAATGCTTAATTTATCTTATAACTGTTATTTCCTTGATTACATTGCCACTAGGAAGGCGATAGCTGGTGATTCATTTCCTCACAGCATATTTTGGTTTTATGTGTCTCTTGTTGACTGAAAAGATGGAGGGTCCCCCCCAGCACATTGGTGTACCTGAACATATATCTGGATATTACTGCTTATGATTTTGCCCAGGTGTGATAACCCAGTAATAGGAATTGGCACAGGGGGTATTGAGAGCTAAAGATGATGAAAACTTACTTTCCCCTTTGCCTTGTTGCCCTTCAATTACTTTTTCTGGTGGTGTTCTTAAAAAGCTATGATAAGGAATATGCATCTCCATCAAGCTATTTGGTTAAAGGTAGAGATTAAACACTTGTATTGTAGAGACCTCAACCTATTTGTGAGCCCTATTGTTCTAGACACTGCACAAATGTACAACAAGGGGGAAACTCTCTAGAAGAGCTCACAGTCCTAAAGTCAATGTGCAACACCTTGATGGGACCAACAGTGGCCGAGACAACAAAAACAGTGGGATGATGTTTTCCAGATGTATTATGTGCACAGTTCTTACCCAGTCAGTAGCAAAAATCATACAAAGCATGGACTTTTAGCATCAGGTTTTTAATACATTTGCTATGTTGCTCTGAGTGGCATATCTCCTGATACCCCATTCTACCAGGATTAAGGACTTTGCTATGTGCAATACTAGAACCTGAGACAGTGGATGATAATGAGGATTATTAAGGAAATTACTTGTCTAGAATTGCTTTGGATAGCAGTCTCAGCCTATAAAGGCTTTGTTTGCCCCCTGTCCAAGTTCCTCACCACCTTAAATTCCCCTCAGTAAAAAGAAGAGTGCCAGGATCCCCATGCTGTAGGTAAGCAAATCACCAAATGCTTACTTTTCTAAAGTTACATAAGAAGTTTGAGAGAAAGAGCAAATAACTGAACTCCAGTCTTCTGAGTCTGTCTAATACCTTAAACATGAGCTCATCCTTCCATACATGTTTCAAAGCTGTATTTGCACCATTTTTATAATGGCATATATTTTTTCTGCTTTTTTATATAGAGTCAGTAAGATACAAGTAATTAAATATAACTTTTGTTATATGAAAGTCCCAAATCTAGAAGGCTTAGATGGAAAGAAGCCCCGTGCTCACATTATAAGAAGCACAGGAAATGTTAGCTCTGGAAGGTTTCATTTGCATAGTATAATTTATGCTCTTTAATTCTGCACAATGTTTCACATGCTGTGTTCTTTAGAATTTGTTCTGGTTTATGGAAGGATATTAAAACCTGCATGGGAAGGTGTTGTGTTGGTGTAAAGAGAAAGAGAAATCTGTGAAAGGTGATTGGGGCAGGTGAGTCATTTTAACCTGACTGTTAATGGAGTCCGATTGACAGATGAGTCAAACTTTAAGGGGAAAGGAAATTATGTCATTTACCCCATTATTCCACAATTTCTATCTATATAATTAATGCTACAATCCTCTACCTCTTGGGGATATTTGACAGCTTAAGTCATTCATGTTTGCAAAGTATTTTGTGATCTGGGGAAAGGCACTTCATAGGAGCAAAGTAAAGCAGAAGTGCAGTTTTTTCTTGTGTACAACATATCCTGGAATACACACTTTATTTTTGAAAGGCAAAATGAATTTAAAAGACCTTTCCTTATGGTAACTGGGAGCGTCTATGTGTACAATTAATGGCTCATTAAAACATCTATACGTGCACCCCCCATCAGAAGCAAATTGAGCCTGATAGGAGCAGCCCAGTTCAGGGCTGCTTCTGCCATTCTCTTCCTCACCTACCATAGCCAGAGGGAGCTCCAGGCTCCACTGGATGCCAGTCCCAGGCTGTCAGAGGGAATGGGGGCTTAGCCATGAGCTCTGGAGGGCAGAGGAGGGGAACTGTCTTGGCTTGGCAGGCATGTCCATCCCAGCCAGTGGGAGATTGGGCTGGCCCCAAGGGCAGGGAGGGAGCCATTCTGGCTGGGGGGGACCTGTCCTGATCTCCATGTGGCTGTCAGCCGGGATGGCTCTCCCTGCCCTGTAGAGATTGGGATGGGTCTCAGTCTCCACGTGGCTGGGAGGCAGCTGCCCAGAGGCCAGGACAGCTTTCCCCGCCACATGGAGATCAGGATGGGTCTGTTCATTGAGACTAGACAGCTCTCCTTGCCCCCCTATGGCCCCCTGCTGCCTAAATTTACCAGAAGCAATTTGCTCCCAGTCAGTGTCTACACATGCACATGGGTTAATGCACCCAGTGTCTACAGTGCATTAGTTAACATTACATTTTTATGGTACCTGTGTCTACAGGTACTAGAAAATTGCGAGTAGACTCAATAGTGTGCAGCAATGTGTAAACAGCGATGCTTTACTGCACATTAGGTTAGTCTAATGCACAGTAAAGGATTCTCATGTAGATGCACCCAATAAGTAGCAGCAGCCAGGGAGCAGAGGCTGTTCATTGTTTTGCTCACTGTAAGTTCACTGCAATTATATTTTCATTTTTGCTTGTAAGCAGGATAAATTGTTCTTACCTTATTTCTCACATATAAAAGGCATTCAAATTTCCAGCAGCAGTTCTTTTAGGAAAACTGTGTTGCACACAGGAAAATATGGTATGTAGGGGGCTCTCAGTGAATTGCGTGGCATACAATGCAGATCTGGTTACAGACTTGAAATTCAGATAATTGTTGTAGATGAATATATGAATGAGTCAGGTGATATATCGCTTTGTATCAAATTTATCTAAAATCCGTCTTTTCAATGGTTTTGCCATAATTTTACTTTTGGGATTCATCTTAACAGAAAACTAAGATATGTGCTTTGAATATTATTGTTTCAATTTGTTTAGCCTATTGAGAAGGGGAAGATGATCTATTTCAAGCATATTTTAATCCATAACTGTTCTAATCTATGTGCCTAGAGCTGCTGACCATGAGAGATTTTAAGCGTAATCTTATTCTTAAACTGATAATTGAACATCTATTCCTTCCTGTTGTCGTAGAGCAAAACTGTTTCTTTTAAAATCAGAAATCAGGAGAGAGATTAATGTCTCTATTTGATCCACATTTGCAGATGTTACATAAATACAAAAGGCAAATGCAATCATAAATCAGTATTTGTAATTGCAGGTCAGAACACTGTGCGTCTATACACGTGCTATGGGGTAGGGTTGCAGGGGTATTTTAATTAGAGCAGCTCCCAGACAGTTGGTTTAATTAAAACAGTGCAACAACATGTGTATTAAGTGTCCCACATTTCAAAATGGTGGCAGGGGCACTTACTAAAACTCATTAAATGACCTTTAGTTAATGTGCCCCCGTAGCCATTTTGAAATGTCGGATGCTTAATACACGTGATGGTGAGGCATGCTGGAGCATTCTAATTAGGACACATAAGAGCAAGTGTATAGGCAGCCATTGTTTCTACTGGTTGAGAAGTAGCTGAATTCAGACAGAATTATAAAACTAATATAGCAAACAGACAGAGCTGCCCCGTGAAATCAGAACTTTGTTTGCCACAGGTTCATTTGCTTTATTTCCAGAGCACTACTGAAATATTAGCTTCTCTCTTGCTGTCTCTCCCCTCATATGCACTCTACCACATTCATGTTTTTGAGCCATATCATCTTCATCTAGCTTCCAATATCAAATGCATACAATATCCCCTTTTTTTGTTAAAGCTCCATTGTTGACCTCCCCAGTCCTATAATTGCAGTGTTCACGACCATTTTCTGTTCCCCGCTGAACAGAAATATTGCCATTTTGATCTCTACAGCTCTACTGTAAAAAGCTGAAATAATATTCAATCAGGATAGAAACGAAATAGGCTCAAAGCCTTAGACTTTTACAAGGAAGTAGTATGTTTCTCATGCAGAAAAAAGATGTACTGGTTCTATTTAATGGTGGTGGTTGCTATAGCACCTGCATATAGGTTCATGTAGTGAGCATTTTGTGCAGTATAGAACTTTGGACCAGAAGCACTAAGTGGTTATAAGCCCTTCAATAGCATCCAGAAGTGCAACAAAATACTTTGATGTGAACTACCATCAAGATTAGTCGAGGATTTCATGGGTGCACCTACACGTGCAATGAAGGCACCTGAATTTTCTGCAAAGAGAATTCAGACTCAAGAAAGTACTCTTAGGCACACATCTACACGTGCATCCCTATCAGGATCAAATTTGCTCCCAACAGAAGCAGTTCAGTCCAGGGCTTCTCCTGCCTCCCTGTCTTGCTGTACCCCCCTGCAGCAGGCGGGGGAAGCCAGGGAGCATGGGGGTCAGATTTGGGCTCCAGGGAGTGAGTAGGTTGCTGGGGGGCGGCTTCCAGCCATGCAGGGCTCAGGATCACAGCTTGGCTTGGTGGTGCTGGCTTGGGGTGATGCCCTGTGCTTGAGCGAGCGCTGGGGTAAGTGGTGATGGGACTGGGGTGAGATGCGAGGGGAAAGCAGCACTGGGGACTGGGGGGGATACAAAAGGGGAAAGCAGCACTGGGAGGAGATGTGACGGGGAGGCAGTGCTGGGGACTGGAGGGGGAGACACGAGGTAGAAGCAACACTAGTATGGAGGGGGGAGACATGAAGGGCAAACTGCATCCCCACTACATCTCCCCCCACCTCCCCCAGCACTACTTCCCCTTCCCATCTCCCCCTGGTCCTGGCCCTGCTCAGCTCCACCCAGGCACAGGTAGGGAGTGGGAGCCAACTGGCACATGCGCTGTGTGGGCAGCAGCAGACCTGAAGGGACGGGGGAACTCTGTCCCCTCAACCTTGCTGCTGCCTATGCAGTGCATGTCCCAGTCAGCTCCTACTCCCTGCCCATGTCTGGGGAGAGCCAGGAGCTGAGCAGTGCTGGGACTGGAAACAGCCCCCCCCCCCCCCCCCCCCCC
>NW_005842014.1:1893782-1916110 GCF_000455745.1 Alligator sinensis
GAAATTCCAGGTTTTCTTCTTTTTTCCCATTCTCTATATGCATGTTCTGCAAAACAGAATTTCTGGAAAAAGTCAGGTTTTGGTCAATCCAAACCCGTTGTTTTAATTTAGCTGTTCTATTTTTGTACTCCATAATTTTAAAACTGTTTCTAAATTGAATATATAGTTAAAAAGTATTTTAGGGTTTGAAAATCCTGAGTTGGTTTTTTAATTGGCTGTGCATTATTATATTAATAAAAGTATATAAATATGAAATAGGAAGTCAGAGCAGTCATTGAAAACAAAATAAAGAATGTGAACAAGAAAAATGTTGTTGAGGATGACACATTCTCATGCAACTTTTTCTGATGGAAATGATCAATTGGAACATTTTTGGCAAGCCCTAGAATACAAATCATTGTTTAGATGGGTCTAATTCAGGCTCAGAAAGTGGCTACATTTCATTTTTTTCCACTGGAGTTGGGAACTGATGGTGCTCATTCTATTTTAGAGATTTCTGATCAGAGAGAAGAGAATATCAAAATTAATTCAGATGCCTACATCCCAATTCATTTGTAAATTCTGGTTTTTTTTGGAAAGTACCTTGAGCAGAACATCATATTTATAGCTGCGTTTGGGCCAGAAGTCTCATGTCCTCTAGATCAGTGGTTTTCAACCTTTTTTTCATTTGCAGACCCCTCAAAAATTTCAAATGGAGGTACAGACTAAGCATGTGTGAAGCGGCTAGTATTCGCTTCGGATTTGGACAATTCAGGGGACAGTGATTCGATTCAGTGATTCGAATCACTCAACCAATCCGATGTGGCTGAATCTGATTTGGAGATTCAGCTGCTGCTGACTCTCTGAATCTCCGAATCAGCCAGCCCATGCCCATCCCCCGCCCCCTCCCAGCCTGGCAATGGCTGCCCCACCTGCTGGCTCAGCTGGTGCTGTTGGGTGGGGGGGCAATCCCCGCTTCCCCCCACTGCCCCACGCTGCATGGGGGGCTCTGCACAAGCCCCTCAACTCCCCCCAGCCCCCCCACAGGTGCCCCGCCTGGGCCAGCTCCAGACCTTTAAGAAAATAAACTCCTGCACTGACCACTCCTATCAGCGGAGGGGAAGGGGGCGATCTACAATGTTCCCCATTGCTCCGTGCCATGTGGGGGGCTCTGCATGAGCCCCCGAAGCCCTGAAGCTGCTGCAGGAGCCATGATTCCCGGGGCTTTTCTCAGCCTTTTAATTTTTTTCTTAAAGGGCCAGAGCTGACCTGGGTGGGGCACCCATGGGGGGGCCAGGGGGGCCCATGAAGAGCCCCTCATGCAGCGTGGGGCAGTGGGGGGGCAGTGGGGATCACCAAGGTGACTAGGTGGACTTTGTTTGGGCCGGTTGTATTTTTTAATTCTGTTAGGCTTAGTCTCAGCTTATCTGACATTTCTTGACCTTAGACTTAAAACAAAGGAGCGTTCCACCTTGCCCGCAGTGTAGAGCACATACCCAGTGGGTTACAGACTCAGCTTGCTTTTTTCTTGAGACTTGTTTTATTCTTATATAACAAAAATCTGCAGTCGAAAAACAGTAAATCCTAGTCTGAGTTTCCTGTAGCGTGTGTTGCATTAGGGCTTCTTACTGCAGAAACTCATGCACCTGCCTCTCACTCCCTTCAGTGAGCCCCTGGGATGCTCCGACCCTGAGTTGGAGCTGATGTGACGTGCCTGTTCTGATGAAGAGGGTGAGTCAAGTCGGCCGACTAGCTCTGTACGTCCTCAAAGGATTCTCAAGTCTGATACCAAGTGACACAGCAAAAGCAAATGGTGTGCCCCCCATGCCCTCTGTCTTTCTACTTGTCCTCTTCGTGATTTCATTTTTATGCCTCAATTGTACCCACAGTTATACACATATTTAATTTTTGTGCACTGTAAGGAAACCCCTAGACTTCAGTGGAATTATGCCTGATGCATAAAGTTAAACATTTCTGTTTTCACTGCCTTAGGGTGTAGTTATACATTACACTTAGACCATACTAAAGGCACTTAATGCAGAGACATTCATGTTTTAAAAGGGGACAACTCATGCCAAGTGCCCTCTGAGCATCTCAAAGTTATGCCAGTTTGGGCGAGGATTATTTCTGGGTTGAGCTACCCAGGTCATGTTGCAGCAAGGGCAGTCTGCTCCCACAGAGATAAGATGGCAATTTGGGTCCTCCAGCATCCCATGATGCACCACTCAGCAATCCCCCCTCCCCCCCGCAATTCCCACTCTGCATTATCTACCAACCCACCAGTGCCAGGAGTTGGTTGCAGCAGTGGATGGAGCCAGGACCATGGGCATGGGGAACCTTCTGCTGACCCTTGCCAACCTAATCCCAGTCTCTTCAGCCTTCCTTGGAGAAGTCTGTGCCTTTCTCACAGGGCCGAGCAAAAGCCACGGCAAAGTTCAATTAACCGTGGTTACTCAAGGTTAACTGGAATTTTCTCATGTGGCCTGGCCCTGTTTTTTCCAGGTTTTTCCCCTGGTCAGGCAGCTTGATGGAGGCTGTGGATTCCCACCGCATCTTCCCCATTCCCATCCTGGGCTGAGGGAGGTGGGAGAGGTCTGTGCCATGGGGAGGCTAGAAGCCAGAACATGGAGCCACTGGGTTTCGCACGGCAGGAGCATGATTCCCTGCGGATCCATGCTCCCACTCAACCCTGGCAGCTCCTCTCTGGCTTCCCCTACCAGCACAAAGCCACTGGGATTTAACACGGAGGGAACACAAAGCCATGAGGAAGCATGCTTTCCCATACCCTGTGGCTCCATGCTCCTGCCTCACTAAACCCCAGTGGCTTGGTGCTCCAGTTTCCAGCCTCTCAATGGCACAGCCCTCTCCCACTCCACCCCACATCCCTATGATGGGAAGAGGGGATGTGTGATGGGAAGCCACAGTCCCCATCAGGCCACTTGGCCAGGGGAGGGCCAGCAGCACTTGGGTGGGGAAAACAGGGCCTGGCAGGTTTGCCTGGCTCCAGGTGAAAGGTGGCAAGGAGGGACTGGCATCGGCTCCATGCAGCACAGCCCTGTCCCACCACCCTCTGCCCTAGGACAGGAACACAGGGGGCCTATGGAGGGAAGCCACAGCCCCCATGCTTCTCTGCCTCCCAGCTCCCGTGGCCGCAGCCCCCCGCTGCCATATCCCACCCACCCGGAGCAGGGGAAGAGACCAGTCCTGGGTCCTAGCCATGCCCCTGTTTGGCAGCTCCCTAGTGTCAAGTCAGAGTTGTGCAGGTCAGAGAAGGGATTAGCTCTGAATGTATGACTGCTCACAACATGTCCTGACTTTAATACCGCACAACTTTCCATAGATCTAGCATGGCCTAAGGGTAACGTGCGACAAAGCCCCTAGATTGCAAGCTGTTGGGGCAGGGCTGTGTGCGCCTATTGGGACCTACACTCCTAAATTATTGAAGCACTCTTCAAAATCTCCTTTCTCTAGCCCCCATTTCAGACAGCCTGCCTGCATGTGAAAATAAGAACCTACGGATTCATGTGCAAAGTCAAAGGCTTTTCCAGTGTTTGGGATGTGCCACTTCTGCGGCAAACACTGGAGCTGTAGATCAAGCTTGTGGTGACATAAATACCCCTACTGACTGCACATCTCTAGAAAAAACATGGGATTTTTTTCAGACAAGCTGGCTGGGTGACAGAAGACAAGTAGGGACTGCTTTTTGTCTCCTACTGAAATAAGAATGTCTTAACTGCATTTCATTCTGGGCCATGAAGAAGATTTTGATGTGCAGCAACTTGGGATCTCAGTCAAAATATGATACAAAAAAACCCTGTGTGGAGTCAATATAAGGCAGGCAGCTGCCTCCCTGCTTAGTTTTTCTCATCTTGGCTAACAGTGATGTGACAAGAGACAACGGTGACTTTTGCTGAAGTGTCACACTGCCACACTGAGAAGTCACAAAGAAATCTTGAGTGGATTCTCCACCTTGTATGACTAAAGCTCATATTAATTGTATGCAAAGAAAGTGAATGGTTTTCAACAGGCTTACAGTATATCCTGAGACCCAGGTATCAAAAGGTGGCAGTCTTGAAGAATTACTCTATTCAGTAAGTTTCTGTGTCCATAGAGACTGGAGACTAGACAGAACTCATGAAAAAATCCTGACTATTCCAGGTGGATTTGGTATTGTACTTGAGTGAAATGGCATTAATTTGATATCTGAGCAAGACAGTGTGTGAGTTTTGGGAGCGAATGTTTAGTTTGTGCTGTATTCTCTGTTAGATGTGTCTAAAGACAGGAATTTCTCTTGCCAATCTCACTACAATCCCATCAGATAACTAGCGCTTGGAAAACGTGGATGGCCTCTCCTCTTCCCCGTCTGTTCAGCTGCACTGTGGAAAGCAAGCTCACGTGTCTTGCACAAGATAAAGGGGAAATTTTCAGATATGCACAAACATTTTAAAAGCCTTTAATGATCTTTTATTTTTTCTGGGCTTGAAAATGCGTTTGTTAAAATAGGTGAACAAAAGGAACCCAGTCGCATTTCTGCGGTGCTTTCTGCACCAGGATCTGATATCAAAGGTTTGGCAACAAGGACAAATAGTATTATCCCCCATTTCAGAGAAAGGGAAACTAGGGCACAGAGTGAGAAAGCAATTTGTACAAGGACACAGTGTGCCAATGGCAATGCCGGAACTGAAACCCAAGCCTCTTGGCTCCCACTCCAGTGACTGGAACCATTTTTCCATTAAAATAAACATAGACACTCAAGAACGTGTTATCTGGTTTAAAATAAATAAATCATTGAGTTCATTTAATGTGAAAGAGACAAGTCAGCTTATTCCCACAATTTATGAATGCAGCTTGCAGCTTCCATGGGGACATGCATTTGCCTTTGATGTGCATATTATAGATATTACTGTGTCTCATATCTATATCTATCTAATTATTGTATATGAAATATAGGCTCATATAGCAACTTTTGGGTCCGTGGATCTCAGACCACTGCGTAAAGGAAATCAGGATTATCTTCATTTGACATGCAGGGAAACTGAGTTTCAGAGGGGTAAGTGATCCCCCGGCTTGGCGATGATAGAGCCAGGAAGGGCACCAGGTTTCTTGACCCGCGGCTCTATTCAGTCAGAGAGAATTAATATCACTCAGCATTTCAGAGTGAAAATCTTTTGTACTGTTCTTAATTCCTCAAATGTCTTTTTTTCTTAGTGAAAATATTACTGAGGGGCACCAGGGGGCCTGTAGGGCCACCATCTCCCCCAGGGTCATGGTTCATTCCCGGTGGGAGGCACTGTCAGTTTGACAACTGGCATCTTGGGTAAGGGTGGTGGTAGCCTCAGCGCTTTTGAGCAGGGCAGTTCCATGTACAGCCCACTTCTGGAAAAAGATGGTTTTGGCTAGGGCGATGAAGGACAAAACAAATTCTTAGCCTGTTCAACAGGAGCTGTAAAAGGGGGAGTATGCAATGAGAACTGGGAGAGGTAGTAAGGAGGGCGAGATGGGCTGTGGTGAGGAAGGACGAGGGGACTTGGAGGTGTGTGGGCAGTGGTATAACTATGGGCAACCAGGGCATGAGTTCTTGGTGCTGTTACAGTGGTGGGGGGATAGAGCCAGGATGGAGATAGGAGAGTGCCTAACCCTCCTGTCTCCTCTTTCTGCCCTGAACCCTGCATCTTCCTTGCAACACCTCCAGCTCTGGCAGTGAGGAGGGCAGAATTGGTGGCAGCAAACGCATGGTACAGGAGCAGTTGGGGATTTGCTGCTGATGGGGAAGATGTCACTTCCTCCTTTGTTACCAAAAATGGTGGTTTTTGTAGCTCACCATGCATGCCAGCACCAAAAACTGGACGTAACGTCTCCCCCAACAGCAGCGAACCTGTGGCCCATGCCACTGCTACTCTGTTGTCCCTGCTGCTGGAGCCACAGCAGGGAAGGTAAGGGGTGAGAGGGGCTCAGTACAGCCCAGGGTGCAATATTAGCTAGTTCCGCCTCTGTATGTGGGTTGGGGCATGTGTTGGCAGGGGAGGAGGAGGGAGGGGAAATTGCCCCCCTCCCACTGATTGCCCACTGATGATTGCCCACTGATGAGGGCTGTGGGCAAGGCAGTGCAGGGGTCAGGAGCTGGAGAGTAACTGGCCAGTACAGTCATCTTATACTGCTACAGTATGGGTTAAAGCAGCACGGCATACTTGTACTTCTGGTGCTTAAAGATAATTACATATCTATAACAGTGTTAGTATATAAATTGTGATGTCATATCTTCAAGTCATTAGAAGCATCACATGATCACACTGCCTTAGGGCTTCTTGTTAATATTTGTGCATAACATTTTAATAAGGTAAAATGAGCTATCTAGATATAACTGATTAAGTTTGGGAGTAGACTTAAGTCATTTAGGGGTTAAGAGCACTGTAGGAAAACAGTCAGTGTCCAATAAACAAGTGTTATGAACCTGGGGATTTCAGAGTTAAGATTACATTTTCAAAGAAATTGGAATATGTTAAGATACAGAAATACACAGTTTAGGGACTGAGGCAGATCGAACTCTTCCCTGTAGAAAACAAATTTAAAATATCCAGTTCACCATAAACATTATTATGAGCTAGCTGTGGTCTTATTGCACATAGCACTTTGGGGGTAAGGTGAGGTCGTCTGACTACCTTCATTTGCATATCTGGTCCCCATAATGCATTTTAATTTCAAGGGTAAAAAAAAAAAAGGATATGTGAATGTGAAATTAAATGACTGAATCATAATGCTTGGGCCCGAAAGAGCCAAATTAAAGTTCACAGGCAACCTTAACTCTGGTGTAGTCTAACCTTTGAATGCTTGATTTAGCAATGTGCATGATGTTCTCTAAGGTAGTTGTTTGTAGGTAATTCTATATATTGTGTATTGTTGGGGAAAAGAGTGTACTCTCTGAGCCAAGTTTGGTAATAAGATGTAGTTTCATTGTATGATTGTGTATTGTTTAGTGTGCAGTTCTCGTATCCTGCTGATATTTCTACAACAGCCACATGACAGAAGAAACAAATATTATTAATCCTAGTTTGATATGATGCATGTGTTGAAGTTTTGTAAAAGGCTAGGGTTGGAAACATGAGAGAGGTGAAACGCAGGACAAAACGTCAGACAAGTCAGAACCCTTAAGCCTTAAATCAACTGTGCTTTAATCCAGAGAAAATATTTCAGGGTTGGTTACTTTTGTGCTAGTGAAGGATGCAGGATTATTGACCCTGGAGGCTGAAGTCCTCTGTTTAGCCACAGAACAGATGTAGCATACATAATAGCGAAGGTGTGTGGATTAGTGTTTAGGGCACCAGCTGAAGGTTTTGACTTGGGTTTAAATATTTTTTTCATCATCATTTCCCTCCATGACCTGTCTCTGTGCCCCAAGACTGTATCAGTAAAACAAGGGCAATAGCCATTCCTTACATTGCAGGGCTGTGGTGAGGATAAATGTAATAAAAACTGTGAATTGTTCTCATGTTAGGGGGAGATATATAAACTACTTAAGAGAGCAGTGCAAGCTTCTCCAAGAGCAACTTGGTAGGAAATCATAATTTGGAGCTGGTGGTACCATGCATTAGGGATCAGCACAATCTTTGGCTTCTGCTGAAATACAGCATGGACAGGTAAAAACAATTGTGGAAAGAAAAAAAATGCTTGAAAATAGTGATGGGTTTGGCCCCTCCAGAAGGCTGGAGATGGACTGGAAGTCCATTTGGTGGCCAGGCTTCAGTCATCTCAACCTGCTCCTCAGTCTCCACCACTCAGAGCAGCTGTGCTCTGACCTACTCTCTACTTCTAGGAACATTTTTCTTTGGAGGGATGGTCACACAGCTGGGAATACTAGGCCTCATTAACTGCCATGATGCACTGCTCTGAAGGGTCTGTGAGCCTCATGGTAATGCTAAGGATATCAGGGTTTTTAGCCTGGTGGGAAACCAGGCAAAACCCAGCCTGCTGCTCCTCACATGTTGCTTGTATACCACATTAATTTTTCTGTTGCAATGTGTTTAATGTGGCCTAGCTAATACCCTTTAATGAGGAAAAGGGCAGTTTTCTTGACAATGCCTCCACTGTAGCAGATTTAGGAGGGGAAAAATGTTAAAAGGGGCAAATACCAAAGCTCTGCTCATGGAAGATTGTAACAGGTCCCATCACCACTTTACTAAACCACTTCCAAGACTGGGCTGGGCTTAATTTTCTTCCCGCCTTTCAACTTACACATTGGGTCCAGGTAAGCAGACTCCTGAACCAAGGAAGTGCTTTTCAGCTAATTTAGACCATATTTACCATCTGCTTTGGGAACTCCAAGTACTATGGGCAGGAAACATCAATGTGGTCTCAATCTGTCACTACTTCCCCTGTGCAGCCTCCACACCTGCAGACTCTGTTGAGAAATGTGGAAATTCAGTCTTTGCCTTTTTTGTGTCTGCATGACAAGATATTAGCAAAATTTGCAGGTTTTGTTGGAATCTAGCAAGACAGAGGACAATCTGGCAGGCACACCACAAGCATTTCAGCTATGGCCTTGAACTTGCAACCACTGGGCTATCAACTATGTGCCTCAGTGCCTGCACCTCCCCAGCCCCCAGAATTGCAATCTAACCTACATAGCCAGCTTTCAGATGGCAAAAGGCTTCTAAGGCGAAAGCTCTCTAGCATGATAAAATGGACCTATGTGAAAACCAGTTCAGTGCAAGTAGAGGAGGCTTGATTCTCATACCAAACAGCCCTTTCCCAACTTGGCCGAGGCAGGATCTGTGGGCAAGAGTTTGTCCTGAGTTTCTACTGCCTTGACCATGAATGGCAGGTCAAGGATGTAAATAGCTACACCAGATGCCTGGCAATAGAGATTCATGCATGTAATGTGGGCTTCGACTGAGGCCTCCGTTCAGCACTGTTCTCACCCTAAATGGCTTCTCTGGTGCTGTCAGTAGGTTCTAGGGTGGCCATCATAGAGGATATTCTAGTTTTCTGCTACCCTGTCCTCTATTGATACAAAACCTGATGCCTTTATGTCCTCTATTGAAGAGAAAAATAGAGGACATAAAGGCATCAGATTTTGTATCAATAGAGGACAGAGGACAACCGGCCTGTCCTCTGTGATGGCCACCCTAGTAGGCTCTCAAATGGGGGAAGAACTCCTCAGACTGCTTTAGAAATCTGAAATGGCCGGTAGTTAGGCAAGCCTCCCCTTGATCCTATGTCGATTCTCCAAATACCTCAAGGCAAAACGCTCAGAGAGCTGCTCTGCTCTCTCTCCCAGGACCTTCCTCTCCTTCTCAAAGGCTAATGAAAAGAACACAGTTCATCCAGGAGATCATCTCATCCTCTTTATTTCTTTGGTATCCCTTTGATGACTGAGACTCTTGTGTACAAAGGGGCAAGGTATAAAAGAGAGAATACTGCAGTTGCTTGTAATTTTGCTCCTCTTCTCTTCTCTTTGACTTTTTCCTCCTATGTTTTGTTTTGGTTTTTTTAATGAAGGGCCAAAGCATTGGATTGGCTGCTTTTATAAATACAACAAACTCCGAATGAATTTCTAGTCAGCGAGGCAAATACCACTATCAGATTGATTACTCTCTAAGGAAGTGAAAAAAATATATGAAATACCTAATACATTTCGATTCACTCTGTATGATTAGAACAGCTGTTCTCAGGCTGAAATCCCCCAAACATTTGCTGGTGACCTGCAAAGAGCTGGAATGTCATGTATTGCCAGCTTGCAGCTAAATTGCATTAAACAGCATTAAATCCATGAACTACTTTCCCAGTCTTACTTTTTATGATAAAATTTAATAATAATAATAGGTCCATATTAATAATGAACTATGAAGCCTTTGCAGTAGGCGCTGGGTACACATGGTGACGTGCGCGCGCACACAATTAAAAGAAGGTTTGTGCTGCAAATAGTTTACAATGAATTAAAATTAATAGCTTACAATGAGAAGACCCAACAAGTGGATTGCAATAAGTTGATATACAAGGAAGCACGAGAAGGAACCGGTCAGAATCCTTCAATCCATTTATAAACATTTTTTTTTTCTGGTAAAAAAAAAAATCACCATTTTCTGATCTTCAAAAAGAGATTTCAGATATTTTAGGTTTTATATCCCAGCATTTCTCTTCCTCTCTCCTCCCCTGCCCTCCCTTCCTCCCATTTTATTTCCTGTTAGGCCACTGGAAAAGGGGGGTGACAGAATAAAAGGAAGAGAAGAAAGGGAAAAAAGAACTGAAAAACTTGGGAGGGTTTTCCTGTTGGACTATTCCATGGAGAAGTCTGTTAACATTGTTTTCACATATAATTTAGGATTTTGATGCTCTCCATCAGGTAGTTCATATCAGTACTATAATAAGCAGCAGTCCCAAGTTGTGGGCTACTTCACTGCTGCTGGATATTTTGTGGTGTGACAGCTGCCATTTTGAACAACGCACAGCGGCAGAGAATCATAGAAAGTGAGGGTGTGAAGGGACCTCAGGAGGTCACATCTAGTCCAACCCCCTGCTCAAAGCAGGACCAGCCCCACCTTGATCATCCCAGCCACGGGTTTGTCTAACTGGGTCTTAAAAACCTCCAAGGATGGAGAGCTCACACCCTCTCTGGGTAACCTGTTCCAGTGTTTTACTACCCTCCTAGTGAGTCTTTCCTAATATCTAATGTAGAATTCCATTTCCTGAAACTTGAGACCATTGCTACTACTTCTGTCTTCTGCCATCATCCTGTGAGAACAGTCTAGCTCCATCCTTTTTGGACCCCCCTTCAGGTAGCTGAAGGCTGTTATTCACTCCCCTCTCAGTCTTCTTTTCTCCAGACTAAATAAGCCCATTTCCCTTAGCCTTTTCTCACAAGTCATGTCCCCCAGCCCCCAAACCATTTTTGTTGCTCTCTGCTGGACTCTTTCCACTTTGTCCACATCCTTTCTATAGCGGGGGGCCCAAAACTGGACACAGTACTCCAGATGTGGCCTCGCCAGTGCAGAATGGAGGGGAAAAATCACTTCCCTTGATCTGTTAGCAACACACCTACCAATGCAACCCAGTATGCCGTTAGCCTTCTTGGCAACAAGGGCACACTGCTGGCTTATATTCAGCGTATTGTCCACTGTAACACCCAGGTCCTTTTCTGCAGAGCTCCTGCCCAGCCAGTCAGACCCCAGCCTGTCCCAGTGCATGGGATTTTTCTGTCTTAATTGTAGGACTTTGCACTTGTCCTTGTTGAACCTCATGAGATTTCTTTTGGCTCAATCCTCCAATTTGTTGAAGTCTTTCTGAATCCTAGCCCTACTCTCCAGCTTATCTACTACTCCCTACAGCTTGGTGTTATCTGCAAAATTGCTGAGGGTGTACTCTATGCTTCCAGGTCATTGATGAAAATATTGGACAAAATACGAACTAGTATAGCTCAAATTAAAGGGCCAAGCCATGGCATTAGAGCCAGAACTGTGATGCATTCCCATCCTCTGCAGATTGGGTATGGGGAAGTAGCCATAGGATGTATTCACCTGTAGTTTACATGATCAGGACAAAAGTGATGTTTTTTTAAAGGTGAAGTTTGAAGGAGAAGGAAGTGGTTTAATGAGTTTTTATAGGCAGCTCCTCCCACGTATAGGGAGCATCTTGGAATAAAAGTGACTGCAAATGACTCCTGACAAATAAGTGGAACGGTGGTCTGCAGGGCAGGCGCCCCAGAAAAAAATGTGTGTATTTAAGGAAGTCACAGCTAAATAAACGTTTGGGACCCAGTAAGCTACGGGTGTCAGAACTGCTTTAGCTAGAGAAAGGCCATCTTATCCAAGCAAGAGCAATTGAGGCTCAGACATAAAGAGAAGTCTTTGATTTGTTCCAGTCTAACTTATCTTTGTTTTTTTTTTCTCTGGCTGACATGATTAGACTGTCTTCAAAGCTCTTGATTTTGCAGGGCTTTTGTAGCTCACACAAACCTCTGGCTGATGGCCCTACATAATTGGGGTTCCAGGATGTACCTTCTACAAATGCCTTTGATGAGAGCACAGCTTTTGGTGAGTCCCCAGAAAAACATCATAAGCTCTCCACTTAGCTCAGCACTCAACTTCACTCAAAGAGCCATCCAAATATAGATGCCAGCAGGCTACCTGGGTTCAGATATTATACAAATGATTATAAACAAAGGCTGAATGAGACAACTTCCTTCCGCTTTCTGAAATCTCCCTCTCTTTGAGGACAGCAGAACCACTGTCCATGTTAAAAGCTGTCTACTAAGCTGTTTGCACTCCCTGGCCATGTCCAGATAAGCACGGACGTTTGGTTCCCTGGGGACTTTCTGCCGCTGCTACTTGTCCCCAGGGAACACCTGTGCTATAGTTTCATAGATGCTAGCGGCTGGAACGGACCTTACACATCATCAGCTCCAGCCCCCCTGCCATGCATGCTTAGGTGTGCCTTGGCTTACCCCAGGTTGGGTAGGGGAGTCTGAGGTTAGCAACTGTGCTGGCCCCAGCAGCCTTACCTGGGATCCTGAAGTGTGTGTAGATGAAACGGGAGTCCTAAATTGAAGCAGTGGATTTTTTAAAACACTGCTTCAATTTAGGGCTCTTTAAAACCCTGTGTCAGGCACACACCTGAACTTACCTGCCTCTCCAGCAGCAGGTGGAGCAGTCCCTGGGGACTGGTGGAGCACCCCTGGTGGAGCACCCCTGTGGGGTGGGGCTGGTGCTTTCCTCCGTGGCAGCGGCAGCCCCCCCAGGTGTCACCCGCCTGCAGGCACCTGGCTTGGGCGGTCCCAGAGGGCACTGCAGCTGCAGAGGGAAACACAGGGCCCCCGTGCAGCTCAGGCAGACAGGTGGGCTTCAGGGGAAAAACAAAAAAAGATCGCCGCTTTTTTTGTTTGTTTGTTTTTTGGGTGGAGCCTGCCTTCCCGGGCTGCTGCCAGGCTGCCTGCACGGGCTTATTGCAGAGCCCCTGAGCTGCACTGAGGCCGGTACTTCACTCCACGAATGTAGGGCAGCAAACTGAAACACCTTGGAAGTGTCTTAGTTTGCTGCGCCCCAAGTCATTTACAGCACATTACACCGCCGAATTTGCTACAGCGGCTGGAATTACTGTGCAATACGCTGCCAACGTGTGCAAACACCAACACCATTGAAGTGGTGCAAAAGCAATTAACCTACTTTAAAGTGTTGTGCATACATGCCCCTTGTTTCATCTACATATGGCCCTGGAGGTCAGGGAAGCTGCAGCCATGGTGCTCCTGCAGCTGGGAATCTGGCCAGCAGCTGGAGCGTGGCTCCAGCCAGCCAGACTCCAGTTATGGGCAGCATGCACTGCTCCCATGTGTGCTGCCCCACTTTTTTTCCATGTGGGTTTTTTTTGACCCTAGGATCTCCTGGGGTCAGCACCCCCCACACTGCAAGGTAGCAGTGTGGGGAATGCTTGAATGTATGGTGTGTGGCTTAGGCGTTTATATTCTATTTTTCAAGGGTGAGTTAAGCACTTAAGGCTTGTCTATACCAGGTCAGGAACAGGTGCCAGGGAGGAAGAAGTGAACACATCACGCCCAACTAAGTCTGTTGGGGCTCACCAACGCATTTTGCCCCAAGACTACTCCAGAATCAGTCCAGGGGCTGCTCACAGGCCTCTCAGAGAGCATGGGCTCAAAATGGGCACTAGGGATGAACCCACAACAACCTTAAGGACAATTTCTGGCTTTGGAGTGAGTTGGCAGTTTAGGACATGTGGGGTGTCAACCTGCTGCTGACACAGTATAGACAAGCCTTTAGAAACATGAAAACTTAGGCCACTTTTGAAAGCAGGACTTTGCATCTTATGCCACTTCAGTACTTTTGAAGATTTTATCTGTCCTGTAGTTTCAGTAGGAGGTATGAACTGGTTAAACACCCAGATTACAGATGGAGGGAAGGAGTTTTTGTTCTTCTGGTAGGACCAGACAAAGCCAAATTCATTTGTGTTAGTTTAAAATGTAAAGTTTAAATGCACAGCTTTCTGCACTGCTCCAATTCTTGGCCATGTGAGCTCTGATTTGCTTTCCCCACTCCATTCTGGCCTGCACCCCAAACGGCTTTATTCTTAACCAACATTTTTGTCTGGAGGGGAGAAAACACACTAACATTCGCCAGAATGATTGATTCATTTTCAGCAATAAGAAGAGCATGGGGAATAATGCGAAGGCATTTCAGCAAGATCAAAGAAGGCAACTTGCAAATTCACTCATTTCTCTTCTCCCTAGTAAGGCAAGGTCCTTGGATCCTGGGTAAACTTTAGTCAGCTTCTACCAGAGTGTATCTTCTGCTTTGGGGAAGCACTCAGGGATCAGTACTAAAGCTTGGCTGAGGAAGTTATGTTTGTAAAGCAGACAGTGAAATACTCGGGTTAACCCCTGACTGAACACTAATGTGCCATACAAATTTTGTTACCTGGAAAAAGACTGTTTGAAGGAAACCTTGCTTGGATTTTGGAAAACAAGTCTGCAAATGCATTTCCCATCTTGCCTCTCAGTGCAAGGGCAGGTTACATGGATGGTCTATAGCATGGGTGGGCAAAATGCAGCATGCGGGCCAGATGTGGCTTGCCAGGCCATTCTACCCAGCCGGCGGGGCACCTAAAAAATTTAGAAAATTAATATTTATCTGCCCCTGGCTGCCTGTCATGCGGCCCTTGATGGCTTGCCAAAACTCAGTAAGTGGCCCTCTGCCCGAAATAATTGCCCGCCCCGGTCTGTAGGCTGCAGGGAAAGAAGCCTGAAGATAAAACCATACGTTTGGTTTCAGATAATGTTGTAATGCTACAGACCCAGAACAGGATTTTCCTTTGGATTTGTGTCCAAGCTAAACATAAGTCAGTGTTTTGGGTTTGTTTTATTTTGTTTGCTTTTTTAACCACTCTGAAAGACTGTTTTTCAAAGAAGTCCTTTGAGAGTCTGTGTTCATTTGCCTGTCGGTTTAATCCCCTTCCAAAATAGGCTAAATTGTTATTGTGTATCACATAGTCCTGGCTGCGTTGTTTTAGGTACTGTACCTAAAACAAGGTGTGTTGTGAGACACTCTTGCTACAAACAGACATTGCATTTGAAGCAGTTCTGGTCGATGCAAGTTAAAACCTGGGACAACAGAAGCACGGGACACACGTAGCTCGCCCCTGGAATGAACAGGAATTAACTTGAACAAGCCACAGTAATCCCAGGAAAAAAACTGTCAGCACATTTTATCCCTCATGCTTCACAGGTACTTAAAGTAAGACAATAGGCTTGTAGGTCTGTAGGATCCCAGCACAAAAGGATTTCTCCCAGAAGAACGTCAACGTGTTATTAGCCTCTGAGCCAAAAAGTTGAGCGTCTGAGTAGACAAGACAGACACAAGAAGCATTATTCCTGTTTTACAGATATACAGGAAGGCTTTGATTGCATTCAGGAATTGAACCAGACTTCCTGGTCATGGCCAGTGCCTAAAACCCTCATTCTTTTAACTGGAGCAAAGGGGAGAGGAGAAAAGTCCTGAGAAATTTCCCTCCATCCTTGTGCTGGTCAGGACAGACGGGTAGTGGCATTAGAATCCTAGACTCCTAGAAAATGAGGGTCGGGAGGGACCTTGGAGGTCATCTAGTTCAACTCCCTGCTCAGAGCAGGACCAGCTCCAGCCAAGGCTTTGTCTGGCCAGGTCTGCAAAACCTCCAAGTGTAGAAATTTCACAACCTCTGCGTGTACATTGTTCCAGTGCTTTATGACCTTCCTCATGAGAGTTTTTCCTAATATCTAACCTGAAATTCCCTTGCTGCAACTTGTGCCCATTGCTCCTTGTTCTGTCATCTGCCACCACTGAGAACAGTCCAGGTCCGTCCTCTTTCAAACCACCTTCAGGTAGCTGAAGGCTGCTATTAAATCCCCGCTCAGTCTTTTCTTCTCCAGGCACAGTAAGCCCAGTTCCCTCAGCCTCTCCTCGAAAGTTATGTGCCCTAGCCCCCAAACCATTTTCATTGCCATCCACTGGACTCTCATCAATTTGTCTGCATCCTTTTTGTAGTGGGGGGCCCAAAATTGGATACAATACTCCAGATGTGGTCTCACCAGTGCTGAATAGAGGTGAATAACCACTTTCCTTAATCTGCCAGTATGCTGTTAGCTTTATTTGCAACAAGAGCACGCTGTTGGTTTATATGTAGCTTATTGTCCTCTGTAACCCCCAGGTCATTTTCTACAGAGCTGCTGCTTAGCCAGTCAGTCCCCAACCTATGCCAGTACATGAGATTGCTCCATCCTAAGTGCAAGACTTAGCACTTTTCCTTATTGAACTGCATGAGATTTCTTTTGGTCCAGTCCTCCAATTTATCAAGGTCTCTCTGAATCCTAGTCCTACTCTCCAGCATATCTACTACTTCCCCTAGCTTGGGGACGTCTGCAAACCCATCCCATCTTCTAGGTCATTGTTGAAGATATTGAACGAAACCAGCCTTGGGACTGACTCCTGGAGCCACTTGATACTGGTTGCCAACTAGACATCGAGCCATTGATCACTACCCTTTGAGCCTAATAATCCAGCCAGTTTTCTATCCATCTTATAGTCCAGTCATCCAACTTGTACTTCCTTAGCTTGCTTGAAAGAATTTTCTGGCAGACCATATCAGTAGCCTTGCTAAAGTCAAGGTATATCATGTCCATTGTTCTCCTTGCATCCACAGAGCCAGTCATCTCATCATAGAGGCAATCAGGTTGGTCAGGCATGACTTGCCCCTGGTGAATCCATGCTGACTGATCCTAATTACCTTCTTCTCCAAGTGCTTAGAAATGTATTCCTTGAGGATCTGCTCCATGATTTTTCCAGGGATGGAGGTGAGGCTGACTAGTCTGTAGTTCCGTAGATCTTCCTTCTTCACTTTCTTAAAAATGGGCGCTGTGTTTGCCCTTGTCCAATTATCCAGGATCTCTCCTGACCACCATGAGTTTTCAAAGGTAATGATCAGTGGCTCTGCGTTCACAGTAGACAACTCCCTCAGCATCTTTGGGTACATTGTGCTTGTACACATGGTCTTGTACTCATCCAACTTTTCTAAACAGTCCCTAACCCATTCTTTCACCACTATTGGCTGTTCACCTCCTCCCCAAACTGTGCTGCCATGTACAATAGTCTGAGAATTGACGATGCCTGTGAAGACTGAGGTAAGAAAGGCATTGAATGCTTCAGCCTGTTCTGCATCATCTCACTAGGTTGCCTACCCCACTCAGTAAGGGACCCACACTTTCCCTGACCTTCCTCTTGTTGCTGACATATATTTAGAAACCCTTCTTGTTACCCTTCATGTCCCTTGCTAGCTGCAACTCCAATTGTGCTTCCTGACTTCATCCTTGCATACCTGAGCAATACTTAGACCCCTCCATGGTTGTTTGTCCACATTTCTACTTCTTATACGCTTGCTTTTCCTTCAGGTTTACTGAAGAGTTTTCTGCCATATTTGCTAATCTTCCTGCACATTGGGATGATTTGTTCCTGCACTCTCAGTAAGGCTTCTTTAAAGTACAGCTAGCTTTCCTGGACTCCTCTCCCCTCAGACTGGCTTCCCAGGGGATCCTGCCCATGAGTTCCCTGAGCAAGTCAGTCTGAATTTCTGAAGTCCAGGGTCCTTACTCTGCTACTCTCCATCCTTTCTTTCCTCAGGATCCTGAGCTCAATCGTCTCATGGTCACCGCTGCCCAAGTTGCTACGTCCACTACTAAATTCCCCAGCAATTCTTCTCTATTTGTGAGCAGCAGGTCAAGAAGAGCATGGCTCCTAGTTGGCTGCTCTAGCACTTGCACCAGAAAGTTGACCCCAACTCTCCACAAAACTTCCTGGATTGCCTGTGCACTGCTGTATTGCCCTCCCAGCAGATGTCAGGTTGACTGAAGTCTGTCAAGAGAACCAGGGACTGTGATCAGGAAACAACTGCTACCTGTTTGAAGAAAGCCTCATCCACCACTTCCTCCTGGTCTGGTGGTCTATAGCAGACCCCCACCACAACATCACCCTTGTTGCTCTCCTCTCTGACCCAAACCCAGGGACTTTCAATAGTCCTGTCTCCAGTTTCATTCTGGAGCTCTGAGCAATCATATGGCTCTTTTACATATAGTGCAACTCCTCCTCCTCTTCTTCCCTGCCTGTCCTTCCTGAACCATTTGCCCTCATCCATGACAATGCTCCAGTCATGCGAGTCTCTGTTACTCCAATTGTGTCATAGCTCCATGCAAGGGCTTCCAGTTCTTTCTGCTTGTTTCCCAGGCTCTGTGCATTTGTGTACAGACCCCGGAGGTAACTAGCCAATTGCCGTACTTTCTCACGAACAGTGAGAATGCCTCCTCTATTGCCCCCTCCTGCTTTTGCTTGCTCCAAGTCACCAGCTTCCCCACTTACCTCTGGGCTTTGTTCTCCATCCCCCAGCGAATGTAGTTAAAGACCTCCTCACTAGGTTACTGAGCCTGTCTGTGAAGATACTCTTCCCTTTCTCTGTCAGGTGGATCCCATCTCTTCCTAGCAATCCTTGTTTTGACTATATCCCATAGTCAAAAAAGGAAAAGCTCTGCTGGCAACACCATCTGCACAGCTGTGCATTGATCTGCAAGATGTGTCCACTCCTGCCTGGGCCCTTCTCCTTGATCAGAAGGATTGAGAGGAACACCACCTGAGCCTCTATTCCCTTCTCCCTTGCACCCAGAGCTATGTAGTCACTTTTATCTACTCAGGGTCCCCCCTGGCAGTATCACTGTATCTACATAGATAAGCAGCATGGGGTAGTAGTGAGAGGGCTGGGTGAGTCTTGGAAATCCTTCTCAGATCCGGTTCCCCGGGCGAGCAGCAGACCTCTGGAGACAACAGGTCATGCTATCATTGTCTTTGAGTAGCTTCCCTTGTTACAACACGTAAAATTGCATGTACACGTGATTGTCTCACCGGCCCGGTGTCAGGTTGTCATTTCTCTGCCTGAGCTGATCCATTGATTACAATTTTTTTAAAGGAAAGTCCTGAATATAAATATTTAAAACTCATTTCAGATTTATCCATGTCTCAGATCTTTAGGTCCCAGAAAAATAATAATCTTCAAGTAATGAATGTGTAACTAGAATAAAAAACATCCCTTGTGGATTAAATAAAAAAAGGCTTCCAACCCAGTGAGTACACACACAATCAGAGGCATTGGGCTTATTTGCGATATACTTTAAAATCTATGTAGGCAGGCGATAGCAGGAGGCAGGAAACCGCTGTTTTCAGACTCCATCTCTGTAATTTAACTGTGCCCCACTGGAGATAAGAGGACAGCTTTTAAAAAACCTTGGTAACTGACAAAATGACATTAATTTGAAAATCACATTTATTACCGGGGAAATGAAAAGCATGTGAGTAATGCATATTTATAATTTGTTGGTGTTACAAACTTCCAGCACGGGGCTGAGCTGCAAAGTGATAAATCTTCCTCTGGAGAAATTCATTGTCTGCCCTGTAGCACAGCGATAAGGCAGCCACACTGAGTTACCCCTCTCCATATCCTGCTGTTCTGGATAGTTGGGAGGATGTTTCATAGAGACTGGGCTTGTGATTTCTAATGTGCAAATAATTGAAATATTCTAGCATCTGAGACAGGTGAAATCTTTATTGCTGGAGGATTGTTTTCCAGGCAACTGACTTTAAAGGGAAAGAGCACTCTACTTAGATAAGAAGGATCCTCCCAGTAAAAAGGCTATGTGCAACCAGTCATGTAGTGGAGGCTTCTTCACTTCTAATAGCACATGGACTTCTTAAAGCCTCTAGATACAAAATAAGCTTTTAAAACTCAAACTGTAGAGACTCATGCTTTTACACAGGCATCCTTGGTTCAAACCGACTCTTGATTGACACAGCAATCTACTAGATTCATAGATGGTCAGGGGCTGGAAGGGACCTTGGAGATCATCGGGTCCAGCCCTCCCGCTCTAGGCAGGAAGACAACTGGAGTTAGGTGACCCCAGCAAGGTGACTGTCCAGTCTTCTCTTGAAAACCTCCAGGGTAAGTGAATGCACCACCTGTGGAGGGAGTCTATTCCAGTCTGGACACCCTAACTGTGAAGGAGTTTTTTCTGGTATTAAGCCTGAAGCAGCCTTCCAGGAGTTTATATCCATTGGTCCTGAACTTCCCCAGGGGTGCCCTGGTAAGCAGCTGTTCACCAAACTCCTGATGAACTCTTTTGATATAGCAGTAAGCTGCTATCAAGTCCCCTCTCAACCTTCTCTTCTTTAGGCTAAAGAGGCCCAGGTCCCTCAACCTTTCTTCTTATGGCTTGTCTTGCAAGTCCCTGATCATATGGGTGGCTCTTTTCATAGATTTCATAAACATTAGGGCTGGAAGGGACCCCAGAAGATTGAGTCCAGCCCCCTGCCCCAGGGGCAGGAAGTGAGCAGGGATCATAGGATCCCAGCAAGATAAACATCCAAATGTCTCTTTAAAGCATTCAAAGTAGGTGCTTGAACCACCTCTGGGGGCAGTCTATTCCAAACCTTGGGGGCTAGGACAGTAAAGCTCTTCCTTATGTCCAGTCTGAATCGGTCATGGAGGAGTTTGTGACTGTTCGACCTTGTCATCCCTTGGGGTGCTGTGGTGAGCAGACGTGAACACCCCAGATCCTGGTGAGCACCCCTGATAAATTTATAGGTGGCTACCAAATCACCCCTGAGCCTGCGCTTTTCCAGGCTGAAGAGTCCCATGGCTCTCAGCCTCTCGTCATAAGGTCTGTTTTCCTGACCTCTGATCATGCACGTGGCTCTCCTCTGCACCCTCTCAAATTTTTCTGGACCCTCTCAAGTATTTTTCCATGTCCTCATTGAAGTGCAGCACCCAAAACTTGATGCAGTACTCCAACTGCAGTCTCACCAGCGCTGAGTACAGCGGGAGTATCACTTGCTTGGTTTTACATGAGATGCATTGGTTGATGCGTGCCAGCGTGTTGTTTGCCCTGCTGACCACGGCCTCGCAATGACAGCTCATGTTCATACAATGGTCGATCATTACCCCAAGGTCCCTTTTGGCCATGATGCAAGTCATACTTTCACCACCGAGCCTGTATGTATGTTGAGGGTTGTTTGCACTCAGATGGAGCACCTTACACTTGGAAGTGTTAAATTTCATCTGGTTCCAGTCTGCCCAACTCTCGAGCCTGTTCAGGTCCACCTGTATCTGCAATGTATCTTCTGGCGTGACCACACTGCCCCATAGCTTGGTGTCATATGTCATACTAGGATTTCTTCTATTTGTTCTGTGTTTTGTTTTTGTGTTATAAGTAGAGTGACCATACATCCTATTTCTTCCAGAACAGTCCCATTACAATCACCAGGTGTTCCTCTGGTTTGTTCAAATGAATGCTTTTGTCTCATTTGCAGAGACTTCTGTAATCTTCTTAAGACATGTTCAGAGGTGCATTTAAAGCAATTCAATCTCACTCAAGTTTGAATCATAGATTTCATAGACATTAGGGCGGGAAGGGACCTTGGAAGATTATCGAGTCCAGCCCCCTGCCCCAGGGGCAGGAGGTCAGTTGGGGTCATAGGATCCCAGCAAGAAAAACATCCAGGTTTCTCTTGAAGGCGTTCAAAATAGGTGCTTGAACCACCTCCAGCAGCAGTCTATTCCAGACCTGGGGGGCTCGGACAGTAAAGAAGTTCTTCCTTATGTCCAACCTGAAATGGTCTTGCAGGAGTTTATGACCATTCGACCTTGTCATCCCTTGGGGCGCTCTGGTGAACAGACATTCCTCCAGGTCCTGGTGAGCACCCCTGATAAACTTATAGGTGGCCACCAGATCATCCCTGAGCCTGCACTTTTCCAGGCTGAAGAGTCCCATGGCTCTCAGCCTCTCATCATAAGGTCTGTTTTCCTGACCTCTGATCATGCGCGTGGCTCTTCTCTGGACTCTCTCATACTTCTCCACATCCTTTTTGAATTGTGGAGCCCAAAACTGGATGCAATACTCCAGTTGCAGCCTCACCAAGGCCAAGTACACTGGGAGAATGATGTCCCGGGATTTGCTTGAGAAGCATCTATGGATGCAAGCCAGCGTTTTGCTTGCTTTACTAGCTGCAGCAACACATTGCAGGCTCATGTTCATCTTGTGGTCGATCCTGACCCCCAAGTCCCTCTCATCCGTAGTGCTAGCCAGTGTAGCACTGCCGAGCCTATAAGGATGCTGCAGGTTTTTCCTCCCAACGTGGAGAACCTTGCATTTTTCAGTGTTAAACACCATCAGATTCTCGTCCGCCCATTTGCTGAGCCTGTCAAGATTCATAGATTCATAGATGTTAGGGTCGGAAGGGACCTCAATAGATCATCGAGTCCGACCCCCTGCATAAGCAGGAAAG
>NW_005842014.1:1916600-1935120 GCF_000455745.1 Alligator sinensis
TGTCACCCAGCAGGTCATTCCCTAGGCTGTAGGTGTGCTGGACATTTTTCCTCCCTAGGTGCAGCACTTTGCATTTCTCCTTGTTGAACTGCATTCTGTTGTTTTCTGCCCACTTGTCCAACCTGTCCAGGTCTGCTTGCAGCTGTTCCCTGCCCTCCGGCGTGTCCACATCTCCCCATAGCTTTGTGTCATCTGCAAACTTGGACAGAGTACATTTTACTCCCTCGTCCAAGTCGCTGATGAAGACATTAAAGAGTATCGGTCCAAGAACCGAACCCTGCGGGACCCCACTTCCCACACCCTTCCAGGTCAGCCTGGATCACCCTCCTGCCCTCAGGTGTGGACGCTTTACCCCAAAGTTTGGTATCATTGGCGAACTTGGCCAGTCCGCTTCTGACCCCAATGTCCACATCATTAATGAAGACGTTGAACAAAATAGGTCCAAAGACAGAGCCTTGGGGGACCCCACTGGTCACAGGGTACCATGATGATTGACTTCCATCAACCACCACCCTCTGGGTCTGACCCCAGAGCCAATTCCCCAGCCAGCGGATCATGGTGGACCCGAGACCACAGTTGGCCAGTTTTGCCAAAAGGTGATCATGGGATACCAGATCAAAAGCTTTTTTGAAGTCAAGATATATGATATCAATCTCTTCCCCCTTGTCCAGGTGATAGGTCACCTGGTCATAAAAGGAAATGAGATTGGTCAAGCACGACCTACCCGCAACAAACCCATGCTGGCTGTCCCTCAGGGTGTTGGCGTCGGCCAGTCCATTAAGAATGGCCTCTTTGATGATTTTTTCTAAGACCTTCCCTGAAATAGAGGTCAGGCTGATGGGCGTGTAGTTTGCGAGATCCACTTTCCTCCCTTTCTTGAAGGTAGGCACCACATTGGCCTTCTTCTAATCTTTGAGCACTTCACCACAGCGCCAGTGCCAGGAGCTCTTGATGATCTGTGCCAGGGGCTGAGCTATGATGCAGGCCAGCTCCTTGAGTATTCTGGGGTGTAAATTGTCAGGGCTGGCTGACTTGAAGGTGTCCAGCCTCTCAAGGTGTACCTTCATGAGGTCAGCATTGATGGAGGGCAAGGAACCACTCTCACTTAGGCGTCCCTGTCCCATAATAGGCAGGGGCATCCCATGGGACTTGTGAAAGACTGACGTAAAGTACCCATTTAGAAAGCTGGCTTTTTCCTGGGTTGTTTGTCAGTTCTCCCATCTGGTTTAGCAGGGGTCTGATGTTGACCTTGCTTTTCCTCCGGCTCCCCACATATCTAAAAAAGGACTTTTTATTGTCCTTGATACTTGTAGCCTTGATACTTGAATCACTTAAAAACAGAATGATTCAGTATGATTCAGGTGTATAGCTGCCCTCTCACTGGACGAGGGCAGCTTGAAAATCTTGGGAATGAATGCTGCTCCTTCGGCCACAGAATGTGACAGGGGATCTGTGGTCCTTTGACATCATGCTGCACTCTCCTACACCCTTCGCCTCCAGCCGAGAAAACAGTGTGTCAAGAAGCTGTGGGGGAGAGTGAGCAGAGTGCTAAGAGATGCCAGAGGATTATTTGAAAAGGAAATGCAAAGGGTAACCCACTTCTTCCCCCCACCCTCCTCCCCTTCCTTTCCAAGATGTACTTTTTTGAGACTCAGGAAATATGGTCATCATAGTTCTGAGATATTTTTTCAATGAAAAAAGTAGAGTTAAAATGCAAGGTAGAAAAAGTGCAGGCTCTGAATCAGTGGTTTTCAACCTTTTTAGATTTGAGACACCCCTCAGAAAATGTCAGATCTTAGTTTTCACTTGTTTTTTTCACTGCAGAAGAAAGATAGAGCAATTCTTTTGTCGCAAAGAATTCAGAGAGACCACAACAGGTCTGAATGTTTTTGACAGTGTGGATTTCTATTTGAAATTTCCGCTTTTATCCTGTGAGCACACTTAATGGTGCTAACATTGTGCAGCACCCTGTGGCACACTGGGAAGGATTTCAAGGCACCCCGCATTGAGAATCGTGGGTGTAAATAATGTTAAAGGATGTTCAGGATAGCTGTGATCTTCTGAAATGGGATAGGTAAAACACTGACATAATAGCGTAGCTTGGGTTTTTCCCTCTAGTACCACGTAGTGCTATACAACCCCTACCACAGTGGCAAAATCTCCTTGATGGTTGGCCAATGTGGCAACTGAAAGTTGGAAAAGTTTTCCTCTGAAAGAAAATTTGAACAAATGGGAATTGATATATAGTGGAAGGAATCATTAGAAATATCCATACATATTGATAACTTCTAAGTTAAATTCAAATATGTACGGAAAAATCATGACTGCTATTGCGGACGGCTCATAGAATATATCTACTAAATGCTTGGCTGCGTAGCGCAAACAAAGATGATGTTAATCTGTATTGAAAAAAAGTGGAGAGAATAGCATAGTACCATTCTATATGCTAATAGCATGATTTCACCTTAAACATGCTTTTCCAAAAGCAGTACAGGAGAAATAAAGGTGTGTCAAAAATCACCAAAACACTGAGACAAGGTAGTCAATCTGCTAGCTAAGGATGGACAAGGTAGCATTGCAGATAGCAAGAAATGATTGTTTTTCTTTATTTAAACACAATTCAGATTTATTTGGTGGTAGGAAGCAGTACATGCAGCTGAAGAAACAACCTTATTGCAACCGTCTATTCTCCTCTATGTCTTCCTTCTTATCATTTTTCACTTGTATTTGTTGTACCTTATTTCAAATGAAGTTGGCAAGAAGAAGAAAACCAGTGCATACCTAAAGTTGTATGGGTGGGAAGGCTTTACCCAACAGAGACACGTTCTGTCATCATCAGAGCCTTTGGCTGTTACTGCAAAGCAAATACATCATAGAAAAAAAGGTTCCAAATCATAAAATTAAAAAAAAAAAAAAAAAAAAAAAAAAAATCCTATGACTATTTAGTTTGAGGGGATACAAATATTTTGTGACATGGAGAAAATACTGAATAGTGAAAAGGTCAGTTATAGTACAAGAGGCGCTAATCAAAAAGGCAGCAATTCAAAGCTGATAAAAGAAAATTTGCTTAATATGTGACAACCCCCTAAAATATGTTGCCATAAGACATCAGAGTTGCCAGCACCTTAGTGGGATACAAAGTAAGCATGTGTGCTGGTTAGGCAACGAGGATGTTAACTGTGCATCGTCTAAGCATATGTAAATTGTGATACAGTCTTTACGTCCCTCCAGCCTTTATTGCCTATGGGGCCCCTGCCGTGCTCACTGCATAGCATGAATCCACGCAGGGCCCAAATTAAGGATGCTTGGGCAGCTATAAATCTCACATATCCTAACTTTTAAGTGCTTGACCTAAATAGCCACCCTTTGGCCTAGTTCTTTGTGTATATCGTGTATAATATATGGAGGTAATATGTTTTAAGCCAACTTTGTTTCCGTAACAAAAGTCCAAAATGTAATGCATCAAAGAAGGCTTTCGTTTGCTCTAGATGGTCAATTTTTCCATGCCTGATTTCTATATTTATACAGAAATGTTGTTTATTCCCTGATGTAGCCTTCGCTATAGCAATTGCTATCAAGCGATTCCTATAATAAACACAGCCACCTACCTAAATAGGAGAGTAAGTGGAACTGTGAAAAATAAACATAATTCCAAACCAGTATCTTCTAGCAGAAATGTATTATATCTTTTCTTACCATAATGGATTTGTTAGCATTGCTTTGATTTGAGAAGTGCAGTATATGCTGCTGAGGTGAATTACGAGAGGTTAACAATGAAAAGTAAGCACTGTGCACTGCGGTGATGACTCAGACAGAGCACTCCAATAGATACACATATTAAAAACAGCAGGAAAATATCAGGCACTGCAAAAATATATACCGCTGCTTTCATAACCTCGGATATTGTAAATATACTTGGAAATTTAGCACTGATTGTATCTAACCTCTGAAGCTACAGAGAAAAGTACAGCATTGCAACAGTTATTATTTGGTTTGTGATTAATTTGGCTGACACCCATCATGCCCAGCAGTGGGTCGATGAAGAATAAGCTCACTTGGGGGTTGATACGCGAAATATAATACAGATGATTTATGTGGGATAGGAAAGAATTCCAAATGTGTGAATAGTAATTTTCTTACACTGGCGTACACATAATATAACTAAAGCTATTTCTGTAGTTGATTTATAAGGCTTCCAATTGGTCTGTGATCAACTAGCACCTGCAAGGCTGGCTTAGCTTTAAAAACATGCCTATATCCCTAGATCTTTCCTTGGGTACATGGGGGGTTTGGGAACAAACAGTACTCCTCATATCATTGCTCTGACTCTTTATGCATCCTGCTAGTATGATACATTGCAAAACTAGCAGGGAACAATCTTCAATCTCAGTTGCATTTGATTTATAAGTAAAAATGTGAACACCTTATTTTCAATAAGCCTTTGAAACAACTGTGGATATAGACTAACTGGACCCAGGAAAACAGAACCAAATTAATCAGATATTTGGCTATTTAGGTAAGAATCATTACTCCCCATTTTACAGATGGGGAGAAAAGGCCGATATAGGGCTTTGTTACAGATTATACAGGGGCCTGACTAGGAGCTACAACTGTGAGTTGCCCCTAGACTGGGCTGGCAATCCAGGACAGGCTTCTATCCCTGCTCTAGGCTGGGGTGGTTTGGAGAGACAGGTTGGTGGAGGCAGGAGCATGAGGCCAGAAGAGGAACGGGTAGTGAAATGGGAAGTGGAGATGCAATGGATGGGAATGGAGGCTGGGTGGTGAAATGAGGACTTTGACTTTTTAACTACTTGATTCAGGGGTTTGGGGTACAAAAAGTTGGCCTCTCCAGGGTCCGGGTCCAATATACAAAGCAAAGACAAACAAATCACCATCAAACCAAAAGCACCAGGCCATTACATTCATAACATCACACCGTGACAGATACCTTCGCAGTATTACATGTCGTGCCTAACAGGCCGTTATATGGTCGGGACACCCGGACACACGGTCGTACAGACCAAGGCCCTCCATAAACAAATAATTCCTACCCTGCTCTATCCAATAGTACATGTAACAAAACCTTCAACGTCCCACACAAAGAAAAAAACCAAAAAGCAGCTTGGTGATTGCCCAGGGTGCAGCGCAGTGCAAGCTTGGAGGTACAGTCCACCACCAAGCCTGCCCCGTCGCCCAGACCGGTCATGACATCAGATCACGTATTGAAGATGGTCATTCTCCACATGGCACAGTGCCCCTTCAAGGGCCCAGCATACCTCAAAGGTGGGCACCGCCCACCAGAGCACAGCGTGCTCAAACTCCAGCAAGAGGCATGTCCACACCAGGAGGCCGAAAAACCGCAGAACATCATCTGAACTGGTCCCAGCAAGCCAGTTGCAGTGGCTCTTCAGGTTGGCCATCTTGGCCTGACCTAGCAAAAAGTTGGACAGGCAGATGGTGCCCTGCTCAGCCGCCCAGTACGGGTAGGAGCACACATAGGTGTTCTCTGAGAGGCTCCTGTCCAGTGCCCGCAGCAGCTGCTCAAGGGAGATTAAAAGCAGCTGCAGGCAGAGACAGTCAAGGAAGGCATGAAAGAGGTTCTTCTCAATGCCCCCGGGGCAGAAGGGGCAGGCCGTCAAGGCAGCTTGTTCAAAGTGGGATGCAAACATGCCAGTGGCTAAGATGCTGTGCAGCAACTGCCACTGCAGGTTGCCAGTCCTCTTGGCGGTTGGCAGCTTATACAATGTGCACCAGGCCAGGTGGCCTGGTCGGGAATCTGGCGGCCCCAGGCACCATCACCACAGTGTATCAGGGTGGCTCATCAGTACCTGGGCATGACGGATGTGAACCACCCAGGCGTAAAGGCTTCTACATAGCAGGGAAACAAAGAGGCAACCCGTGTCACTGTCAGGAGGTACAGGAAGTGTCAGCAGAGTGTTAGACCTGCCAGCCAGCTTGCTGGCCATGGCCGGGACAACCAGCAGTGGGGGGGAAGGCCTCGCTCAGGGCATCTCCGGTGCAGGGGAGCCAGTGTGTCCAGAGATGGTCATCCAGGGTGGCTGCTGCCTCCAGTGGGAGGTCAGTGTGGATGTCATGCAGGAGATGGCCCATGCTATGGATGGAGTGCATGCCCAGCTGGGTGGTCAGGGCCTAGGGCAAGAGCCAGGCCAATGGAGTGGAGTCAAGGAGATGGCCCAGGTGGATGACACGCACCTGGATGAGGGTGGCTGTAAGGCTGGTGGAGGCCAGGGTTGGCACAGGGTGTTGCATGGCTGGATTGTGCACTGGGAGCTCCCTCAGCAGCTGCAGGAACTGCAGGTGCTGGGCCCAGGGCTGGGAGTGGAAGGTGGCCTGCCAGGCTCATACCATGCCATGGTAGAAGGCCAAAAGCACCACCCAGTTCAGGAGCATGAGGTCCAGCAGGAAGAGCTCCCTGTTGAAACTGAGGGTTTCCACCCTCTGCAGGAATCAGCATGCCAGTTGTTGCCAGGGTAGGCACTCCTCGCCATAGAGGAGTTGCTGAAGGGCTTGCAGGTGGAAGGCGGCCACCTTGCTCACCAGGTTGACCAGGCTCTGGCCCCCCTTGGCGACAGGTAGGTAAAGGATGGTTTGTGGGAGCCAGTGGCACCCATCCGAGAAAAAATCTACCAGGAGGCACTCTAGTCTCTCAAGTAGGTCCAGTGGTGGGTTGAGTACGGTGCACCAGGCCCATAGGGTCACTGTCACCAGGTTGTTGGTGATGACGGCATATCCACAGTAGGAGAGGCTGGGTAAGTGCCAGTGCCACCATTGCAGACAGACCTCCATCCCCTCCTCAAGGCCATCCCCATTGTGCACCATGAAGTTTGGTGACCCCAAGAACATGCCCGGGACCTTGAGGTCCTTGCGGTGCCAGGTGAGCAAATCTGGAAGGGGCGGGTCACACTGGTCCATGCGCCAAGCAGCAGGGTATCACTCTTGGCCCAGTTGATACAGGATGAGGAGGCACGCTCATAGGCTTGCTGCAATCTTCCAGGGCCTATATGTCTTTCTGGGTGTTGAAGAAGATTGTCATGTCATCCTCATATGCCGACAGCCAGAGTGGAGGGCCAATGGAAGGGCCTGTGGCCATTGGCAGGGCCACACTGCTCAGGTGGCACCACAGTACTTGCAGCAGCAGCTTAATGGCCAGGGCGTAGAGCATGCCCGACAAGGGGGCAGCCAGATGGATGTCCTTGTGCATGGGGAACAGAGCACACCATTCACCTTGAACAGGCTGGAGGTGTCTTGGTACAAGACCCGGAGGGCACTGGTGAAGAGGGGCCCAAAGCCAAAGGCCTCCAGGACCTGGAAGAGGTAGGTGTGGCCCACCCAGTCAAAGGCCTTCTCCTGGTCCAGAGAGATGAGGCTGATGTCCAGGCCAAAGAGTTCACTGGCTGTAAGTAGGTCATACAGCAGGAACAGGTTATCTTGGATGGTCCTGCCAAGCATGCAGTAGCTCTGCTCAGGCCCAGTGACAGAGGCCATGACAGTGTGGAGGTGGGTCACCAGCACTGTGGCCAGAATCTTGTAGTCCACACAGAGCAGGGAGACCGGCCACCAATTCTTAATGCAGTCAAGGTCTCTGTTCTTGGGCAGCAGTGTGAGCACCACTCGGTGGCAGCTGATTGGCAGGCAGCTGCCAGCTCCTCCAGAGACAATTCCCACTCAAGCTCACCAGCCTCCAAGTTGTAGAGACATGGTAATTCCTTGTGAAGTTCCCGTGTAGCCTCAGGGCAGGATGGCTCAGCTGCCAACAGGTCACAATAGCCAGCAGTCAGCCCAGCAGCCTTGACCTCTGCCGCATCTTTCTCCAGCAGTCAGATGTGGCAGTGCAGTTCATTCATGGCCATCTGTGTGTACTACTGGCAAAAAGCTCCAATCTGTACCTTGCAAACATCCCACCATAGCTTCCAGGAGGAGTAGCTCAGCCTTGCAGCCTCCCAGCCCCACCAAGTGAGTGAAGCAGTCCCAGAAGCAGGAGTCTTGAAGCAGGCTGACATTGAAACACCAATAAGGTGCCTGCATGCAGGCTGTTCCAGGCAGGCTCAGTTCACAACAGGCCAGACCATTATCTGACAGGCCCAAGGGAATGATGTGGCTGCTATGCAGGAGTGGCAGATGGTGCTTGGTGACATAAAGGCGGTCAAAGCGGGCCATGGTGAGACCACTGATGCTCGTCCTGGCCCACATGTACTGGTGCATATCAGGATACAGGGTATGCCAGATGTCGATGAGGTCCACGGTCTCCAGGGCAGACTGCAGCTTGCAAGCTAAGGGCAGGTGAGGCTCAGGCCCCATGTGGTCGAACGAGGCATCAATGGTGCAATTAAAGTCCCCACCTATGAGGAGCAGATCATCATCCTCACTAGCATTGTGCAGGAGGGCAGCCAAGGTCTCAAAAAAACAACCCTCTCCTGGCCACGAGTAGGTGCATAGACATTGACAAGTAGCTGGCGGTGTTGTGCTTGGGTGAGGCAGACGGTCAGCAGGTGATCAGAGATGACCTCCCACGCTATTGCCATGTCAAGCTGCAGCTGTGGTGATAGGAGAGTTGCAATCCTGGTGCTGAGGTTGGTGCCTGAAGAACAAGTGGCCTCACCAGGCAGCATGCCAGAACACCTGGTTGAGCTCATCAGAATGTGTCTCTTGGAGGAAGGTGTTGGCCAGCCTCTTCTGGCACAGGAGCTCCAGGACAGCCTCCCATTTAACCAGATCTTGACACCTGTTGATGTTAAAAGTGCCAATGGTCGTGGCTGGCATGGGTGTGGGTATGAGAGAGGAAGAGTGAGGTAAGGTGTGGATGGAAGAGCGAGCACCCAAGAGCAGAGCAAGATAGCAGAGACAGGTCAGGGAAGGCCTATCATGCCCTACTCTACTCCAGTGCGCCCCCTCTCCACCCAGGCTCTACTTGTCTCTCACCCACTGTGTGAGTTTTCCAGTTGGTAAGCCATCTGCCGGGTGCCTAGATCTTGCTGAATAAGTTTGGCCACAGCTCTGGCAGCCTTGACGAAAAACTTAGGGTCTGTGTACCACTGGGTGATGCAACCTGCTACATTCTTCTGTCCTTTGGTCTGCTTCAGAAAGGCCAGGAGACCCCCATAGTTGTGGGGGAGGACTCCAGGGGGGGTCTGCCAACACGGGCTGGACATTTCTGACAGAAGAGCAGTGAGGCTGCACCCCAGGTGGGAGCTCACCCACAAACAGAGTGTCTATGTCCTCAATGTCCAGATAGAGCAGCATCCTCTCATCATCCAGGTTGAGGACCGACTCCAGGAGAGCGATCCCTGCCTTCTTGGAGGAGAGGTCATCTTGCTCTCGAGGTTGCTTGCAACACAGAGAAAGCTGAATCTCTATCTCATTAGCTCCCCCATCCAACCCAGTAGGCTGGAACGTGACCAAGAGGTCAACAAACCCCTCTGTCACCCCCTGGGTTAGTCCTCCAGAAGAGAGGCATTCTGTATCATCTTTACTGCCAACTGACTCCAGAAGCTGGGAGACAGGCAAAGGGTTGGTGACCCCTGCTGTCACCTCCCCCACTGCTGAGTCATCCCCGTCCATGGTCACATGCAACGGGGTCACCAGCAGGACAGCTTGAGTGGGGTCAGGCTCTCCAGCAGGGGCCCCCTGGTGCTGGCTGAGGAGGGTCCTGGTGAGGATAGGGTGTCCTGAGACATCCCCTTCATGTTCCTCTCCTTGTTCTTCTTCTTTATGGTGCATGGCCCCCGCTTCATAGGGGACAGGCTCGACTGCTCCCGGCCCACCCCCTGAGGTCAGCCACCTCAGACAAGGCCGTGGTAGAGGGCAGCCAGGAGGAGACCCAAGCCCCATTGTTGAACAGGGCCCTGGTGCCACAGTCACTAGCTGTACCAGCTGCCTCAGCCAGGGTGGTTGGGGTGGGCAGGGGGCAAGTGAAGGCATCAGCCCTTCCACCTGGTGGGGCCTCTGCAATGCGGGGGGGACTCCGTAGGTGGGATGGGCAGGGAGAGGGCTCGGTAGTAGTCCCAGCCCCTCCACTGGATGGTGCTGTCACGCCTGAGACCCCAGCCCCCTCAGATGGAACGAGAGTGAAAGGAGGTCGGGAAGAGATCCTGGCCTCACTGGGCTGGGCCTGTGTCCCGGAAGTGGATACGCCATCCTTTGGCACCCCTGCAGTTACCAGTGTTCTGCCTGTGAGCACTGGGCTGCTAGTTGGGAAGAGCTACCACACTGGAAGCATGTGGTAAGGAAACATTTTCCCCAAGGAAAAATAAATCACTAACTCCACACCTTTAATAATAAATAATAAATCACAAACTTTCACACATATAGGCTGGGGAACACCTTTCTTGTCAACACAGTGGCAGAAAGGGATCTTGGAGTCATTGGTGACTCCAGGATGAACATGAGCTGCCAATGCAAGGAAGCAGTCAGTAAGGCTAACCGCATCTTGTCGTGCATCTACAGATGCATCGCAAGCCGGTCCAGGGAGGTGATCCTTCCCCTCAGTGCAGCATTGGTCAGGCCGCAGTTGGAGTACTGCATCCAGTTCTGGGCACCGCACTTCAAGAGTGATTTGGCCAGCGTTGAGAGGGTCCAGAGGAGGGCCACTCGCATGGTCAAGGGGCAGTGGAGCAGGCCCTATGAAGAGAGGTTTAAGGACCTGAACCTCTTCAGCCTCCACAAGAGAAGGCTGAGAAGGGATCTGGTGGCCATTTACAAACTTGCCAGGGGGGACCAGCGAGAATTGGGGGAAGCTCTGTTCACCCGGGCACCACCCAGGATTACTAGGAATAACGGCCACAAATTTTTACAGAGACAGTTCAGGCTGGACATGAGGAGACATTACTTTAGAGTTAGGGCTGCCAGGCTCTGGAATGGGCTTCCAGGGTAGGTGGTGCTCGCTCCTCCCTTGAGGGTCTTCAAGAGGAGGCTGGACAGATATTTGGCTGGGGTGATATGACCCTGGCACCCGTTCCTGCCCGGGGCAGAGGGTTGGCCCTGATGATCTGTTTAAGTCCCTTCCAACCCTAAGCATTATGAAACTATGAAACCTCTGCCCGTTGAGCTTGAGGTTGAAGGAATGAGGCAGAGACTGGGGGCCCTCCCTGAGGAGCATGAAGACCTGACTCTGAAAGGACAGGACATGCTTCAGTTTCAAGTCTTTGCTTCCAGTTGTCAGTTGGCGAAAGGGACTCATAAGAACCCCATAGGACTCGAGTCCCTTGACCAGCTCCCACACAGACAGGGGTGGGGGGACATTGGAAATCACCACTCTCACCACCTGAGTGCCTAGGGGCATGACAAGATAGTGTACACCTGCGACCTTTAGACAAGTGGAAGTCAAAAAAGAAAAGAGATTGGAAGCTGGGCAGTCTTATGCTCAGGATCACCCCATGCAGCTCCAAGCTAGCCTAGTCTGAGGCATCCAAAGTGGAAAGCAGGAAGGAAGGAAGGGTCATGTTTTAATAAATTAGGATTAAATCTGGAATCCTTCCAGATCACGGGGACACTGTCCCTACCCCAGAGGGAAGCCCCAGCTCACAAGTACCCTGATCTGGTCCCCTATCTTGCTCCCACCTTCACCCCTTCCAGCCCTTCCCCCCACACTGGCCTGTGCACCTGAGAGCTGCCTGGTTAGGTCATACCTCTGGGCATGGAAGAGGGAGTTGGCTTGATGCCAGTACCACCCCCTGGGCAGTAGAGTTCAGGGGGTGGAAAGTTTGTACACACAGAACAGGAGGTTTGGAGGAGGACACTGCATTCTGGGATGCTAAAGGACTGAAAAGTGGGTGGCTTATCACTGGGGAATTGCCACACATTAGTGGGACACAGTCTGGGTAACATGGATCAGCGATAGACCTGCCCTGGAGTGGCATAACTTTAAGATGCCTAAAAGGTGCTTAGAACTAGTTTACATGCCCTGATGTGTGGATAATCCAGGGGTTAAGAGCTCCCTGAGCTGCTTAAAATTAATGTGTAGCGAAGTAGACAATGTGACTTGCGCAAATCCATGAGACAACTATTTGCAGAGCTGGGCTTGCAAACGCTGACTGACTGCTGGTTTATACATCTTTTATTATGGGGAGGCTCATTAGCTGTATGCTATCATCACTATTCCTGCACAGACACTTTGGAAATACATCATTAGTTTCAAAATCAAGTTAGGAAGTGGCAGAAATAAGGTTGTCTGTGCAACTTCAGCTTGACCTTCTTATGCCTATGCATTAGGGTCCTGTCTAACTAAATGAGCATCCCATAGGGTATGTGTATTTAATTGTTATTAGTGTGTGTGTGTGTGTGTGTGTGCGTGTGTGTGTGTGTGTGTGTGTGTTTATTGAAAATGGAAAAGAAAGCCAAAACAGCACCCAGTGGGCAAAGCCTGGACACGCATGTAGCAGCAGGGCTACAACCTGTAGCTCCACCCCGCAGATCTCTGCCATGTGAGCTCCTGCAGTATCTGCTGGCAGAAGCAGGTTGTCATGCCCATGTCACTCAGCCCTAGAGATGGATGAAACATTCTCTGTCAGTGCATTTCAAAGATATTTGCTAATGACTGAGGAATGGGGAATTACAACTTCTTGGGCTCTATTCTAGGCTCTGGAGGGGTGTGCTCTTGGAAGGACTGATTCTTCTCTCTGTCCCCACCCCATATTTGACTTATCATAATATCATAGTGCTTAGGGTTGGAAGGGACCTAAACAGATCATCAGGTCCGACCCCCTGCCCTGGGCAGAAACGGGTGCCGGGGTCATATCACCCCAGCCAAATATCTGTCTAGCCTTCTCTTGAAGACCCCCAAGGTAGGAGAGAGCACCACCTCCCTTGGGAGCCCATTCCAGAGCCTGGCATCCCTAACCGTACAGTAATGTCTCCTGATGTCCAGCCTGAACCTTCTCTCTAACAATTTGTGGCCATTATTCCTAGTAACTCCGGGTGGTGCCTGGAGGAACAGAGCTCCCCCAATTCTCGCTGGTCCCCCATGGTGAGTTTGTAAATGGCCACCAGATCCCCTCTCAGCCTTCTCTCGTGGAGGCTGAAGAGGTTCAGGCCCTTAAACCTCTCTTCGTAGGGCCTGCTCCGCTGCCCCATGACCATGCGAGTGGCCCTCCTCTGGACCCTCTCAATGCTAGCCACATCCTTCTTGAAGTGCGGCGCCCAGGACTGAATGCAATACTCCAACTGCGGCCTGACCAACACCGCATAGAGGGGAAGGATCACTGTGCCATCTAACCTTTCTAGCTCTTGTCTTTTCCCAACCCAGAGCTCTTTGTCCCTGTGCCAGATCCATTCTTTTTGCCTGGGCAGTCCCGGTGTCCAGACTTTAGACTTCTGAAATCCCAGTCTCCTTGCCCACTCAGCCTTTTAAATTCGTGTCCAAATCCTATCCTCCCTTCATTCCCAGTCCCCTGCAATCCTCAAACCTAGGCTCAGTTTCCTTGCTCAGCCAGTTCTAGTTACCCTTTCCTATTTCTTCATTTTGTCTGCTCCCCTTTTACTCCCACTTCCTCCCAGCCATAGTCGCCCTCCTTGGGGTCCTCATTCAATCCAATTCCCAAGTTTCAATGCACAAAATAAAGGTGTTCAATGCAGTTTCAGTGTGTTCCCCTGCCCTCCCCAGCTTCATTTTCTGAAACATCTGAATCATCAGAGCTGAAAATCTATGACAACAGCAACAAAAAATCAACCGGAGGCAGTTAACACCTACGGAAAATTTCAGTCCAAATAATGAAGGTTTGGTGAAGCTATAAATGCCTAAAACCAGGGATATCTACCATGAGAAATGTCAAGCAACTGTAACAATAGGTGCTGCTAGCAGCCCCATCCCTAATATGTAGCTCTGCTAAAGCACTGCTCTTTTACAGTTGGTTTTGATATATATTTTTGCAACCAGGAAAGCTGGGTAAGTGTGTGCTTTTATCTCTAGGAGGAAGCTAGCTTAATTCATGCTTTTCTCTGTGGTTTACTTCAGAAAGGATGTTTTGTTACATGTTTATATTAGAAAGGGCTCTAATTAGGTAGGACAGCGGGAAAATGTAAAATATTCTATATTCCCAAACATCCTGCACCTTTTCTGGCTGAAGTTGGAAAAAAGTAAGTATTTGACTGATCCTTTAGGTAAAATAAAAAAGTTCAATTATTGTGTGGATAGGGTAGAGAAGTGCAAAGAATTCCTTTTTATATTTAAGGTGCCTGTAATTTTATTAATGCATGTGTATTCTGGAGCTTTCCAATGATGTGTTCAGAGATGTCCCCACCTATAGGAGGACAGTCCCATGCCTTTACAATGTAAGACCTGAAAAACTTCTGGCTATCTAGAGCTACAGCTATGGCACACTATTGGTTGGGCACCTGGAGCTATGGCTACAGCCCATTGAATCAACAACAGCAGGATAGTACCATTTTGGGGAAACATGTTTTAATTTTGTCCTTCTGCTGCATAGCTACCTTGGACTGTGAGTATGTTTGTCTGCTGCCATCTCAGGCTCTGGTGCTCCAGTCTTGGTGGAGTGAAGATTGGGCATGGCTAGATCTGCATTTAAGGCATCTTCATATTGCCCTGTTCCTTATATATATATTGCAGGAACATTAGAAACTGCCTTCTAACTTGCTGGCCCCAGCATCATGTGATACCATATTTACTTGCATATTATATGCAACTTTCCCCCAAAAATCAGGCTGCATGTCTTAGCAGGGAAGCTGATTTTCTGCCCTAGAATAGAAACATGAGGCTTCTACAATGGATGTTGAGTCTCCCTCTTCTCTCCTGGGCAGCAGCCAGCAGTGGTAGTTTCATAGTTTCAGTGGTAGTTTCATAGTTTCATAGTAGCTAGGGTCAGGAGGGACCTGAACAGATCATCTAGCCTGACCCCTGCCACAGGCAGGGATGAATGCTGGGTTCACAAGACCCCAGACAGGTGATCATCCAACCTCCTCTTGAATTTGCCCAAGGTAGGGGCAAGGACCACTTCCCTGGGAAGTTGGTTCCAGATCCTGGCCACCCTAACTGTAAAATATTGCCTTGTGATCTCTAACCTAAACCTATTCTCCATCAACTTATTACCATTCTTCCTCGTCACCCCAGGTGGTGCTGGGGAGAAAAGGGCTTTACCTATTTGCTGTTGATCTCCCCTGATGAGTTTGTAGGCAGCCACCAGGTCCCCCCTCGGCCTCCTCTTGCTGAGACTGAACAGTTCCAGGTCCCTCAGTCTCTCCTCGTAGGGCCTGTCCTGCTGCCCTCTCACCAAGCGGGTGGCTCCTCTGAACCCTCTCCAGGCTGACCACATCCCTTTTGAAGTGTGGCATCCAGTACTGGACGTAGTACTCCAACTGTGGCCTGACCAAAGTCACATAGAGGGGGAGTATCACCTCTCTGGACCGGCTTGAGATGCACCTTTGGATGCATGACAAGGTATGGCTGGCCTTGCTGGCTGCGGTCTGGCATTGGCGGCTCATGTTCATCTTGGAGTCAATAATGACTCCGAGATCCCTTTCTGCCTCTGTGCTTTCAAGAGGGGAACTCCCCAGCCTGTATGTATGCTGTGGCTTCCTTCTCCCAAGGTGCAGCACCCTGCGTTTGTCTACATTGAACCCCATCCTATTCTCATCTGCCTGCTTTTGTAGTCTGCCTAAATCTAGTTGCAGCCTCTCTCTCACTTCAAGTGTGTCCACCTCGCCCCACATCTTAGTGTCATCAGCAAACTTAGACAACGTGCTTTCCACCCCCTCGTCCAAGTTGCTGATGAAGATGTTAAACAGTGCTGGCCCAAGGACCAAGCCCTGGGGGACCCCACTGCTCGCATCTCGCCAGGTTTAGTACAACCCGTCCACCACTACTCTCTGGGTGCACCCCATCAGCCAATTTTTTACCCATCCAACTGTATAGGCATCAATGCCACAGTCGCTTAGTTTATTGATGAGGATGGGGCGAGAGACAGTGTCAAAGGCCTTCTTAAAGTCTAGAAAGACTATGTCTACGGCAACACCATCATCCAAGGATTTAGTTACTTGGTCATAAAAGGCAATCAGGTTGGTCAGGGAGGACCTGCCTTTGGTGAAGCCATGCTGATTGCCCCTGAGCATGATCTCCTCTGCAGGACCCCCACAGATGTGCTCCTTGATGATTCTCTCCAAGATCTTCCCGAGCACCGAGGTGAGGCTTACAGGCCTATAGTTACTTGGGTCCTCCTTCCTCCCCTTCTTGAAAATTGGGACCACATTTGAGTCCACTGTTCGGCATCAGGACTAGTTCACCCTCTCACAGCCACTGTTGAATTGGCGGCAGCTTTTGGCTGAGGAGCTACTGCCAATTCGACAGTGGCAGTGAGAGGCCTGAGCAGGAAAGAGAAGGCAAATGAACTGAGGAGTAGGTTCATCTGCCCCTGCTCCATGGGTCAGCTTCCAGCCATAACTCTGGAAATATCTATTTTTTTTTCATTCTGTCTGTTGAAACAAGGTGCACGTCTTATCTGCAGGGGGCGGGGGGGGGGGGGGGTGGTATATGAGAAAATACAGTGGCTAAGCAGCTAGCTACCTTTCATTGCCCAAGGATTTCTCCTAAAATCACTGAGTGAAACTACTCTCATGCTGAAATCCAGGTATTTCCTTTAAACACCTTCCAGGACTGGGATCATTCATCATAACTCCATAGCACTTGTCTGTTCACTGACAGTTACAATTACAGTTGCTACAGTTGTCAGCTACTTTCTTCTTCACATCTATCCTCCTCTGCACCGGTATAGGTGACTGTGTTGGTAAGACAGGGTTGGTATGTACATGTAACAACACATTTTTCTCCCTTTGTCCTCACGCCTTTTCCTTTCCCACCTGGTGTAGGATGAGGCCAACATTTCACATAAATAGTGTTTTTCCTGCATATTTCCATGCCAAAGTTTTCAATCAACTGAGATTGAGAGAGAGAAAAATGGCAATCAGAAAACACTGGGATCAAGTAATATGTTTTCCAAGTGCTCCTTTTCTAGGAAAAGTAGTGTGAGACATGAAATCATAGAAAATGAGGGTTGAAAGGGGCCTTAGGAGGTCATCTAGTCCAACCCCCCTGCTCAAAGCTATACCACAACTATACCATCCCAGTCAAGGTTTTTCTACCTGGGTTTTAAAAATCTCTAAGGACAGTTAATGCACACAGAGAAATGCCAGGACCTCACTGTTTAATCTCTCCCCTTATGCTGGGGGTCTGATCCTTTACAACTCGGTATAAACATTTGCCTTATGCAAAGCCATTATGTATTATTTGTATTGCTAGAATGCCTGAAGGCCCCAGTGAAGATTGGTGCCCATTATGCTAATTATATATCATAAGAGGCAGTCCCTGCCCTCCCTCAAAGCATTTATAATTGAGGGAAAGGCAGTATTACCACCCACATGTACAGATTGAGATCTGAGGCACAGAAAAACACAGGTCATGATTGTTTTATTTTTCAGAGGTGCTGCATCTCCACAGATCCTACCAGGGGAGGTCTGAGCCCTCCATAGCTTGCCTGGGCTCATGCAGTTGGGTCTCTTGCAGGACCTAGAGCCCAAGCTGTGAGAAACATCTGATGCTGGCCAAGTGGAGGTACCTGACCAGAGCTAGATTTTCAGAAAAAAAGTGAGCATTTCTCCACTGGAGATCAAGCCCTTTGAAGCTGTTTGATGTTGGGTATCTATCCTCTAACCTCTTTTAAAAATGTTGGGCCATGTTTTATAAAAATAAGAGGAGGACATACACATAAATAGTTATTCCAATAAACAGAGATGTCTAACTTAGAGGTGCAAAAATGAAAAAAAAAAAAAGGCTTTGGCCTCTGTAATTCAAAGATTCCTCAAATTAACCTGTCCTTGCCTAGTAATTTGTTTAATAAGAGTTTGCTCAGATACCACAGGGACTGGTTAAAAAAAAAAGGCAAGGTCCACTTTAATCTAACAGCTACAGGGCTAGCATGGTTTAGGCATTCGGGTGTCTTTAGCGAATGGTGCACAGAGGAATGATGACAAGTCTCACATCTGGCTGCCTTTGGCTCCCCACCATGTACAACCAGGTGCCCATTTAAAGCTTGGTTGAGTAGAAAACAACCTTCAGCCAATAGGGAAGCTTTAGGACAACTTCACCATCACACTAATCCCATAGATGCAGTATAAGAAATAGAGCAGAAGTAAGTGCTCAGAGGTTCCAGTTGTGAGTGAAAAGGTCTTAAAGATACCCTAAATCCCGAGGTGGGGTATTTGGAGTGAAAGTCAGGCTACACTGAAGTCAACAAAACTTCCATTGTCTCCAGCTGAGGCAGGATTCCACCCTAAAACCTTTAAGTCCTGGTCCAGTGCCCAATGAAGCCAAAGGAAATACTGCCATGGACTTCAATTGGTTTTGGATCAGGGACTTCCATTCCTTTAGTCCAAATCAAGTCCTGCCAGTAGTGTCCCCACTTATTTCAAATCATCAGGAGAAAGACTCCTACAGAATAGTCGGTGTAATGCAGCATCATTCCCATCCCAGCAGCCCACTATAGAGCACTAGTTTTCA
>NW_005842014.1:1935229-1943974 GCF_000455745.1 Alligator sinensis
TTATTCCTGCTATTGCACACATGGCTGAGAGGTGGTTCACACTGGACAAGCCATCCCTGTGCTTTTTTTTCTGGTAGGGGAAGAAGATGTGTTGGTGGCTGTTGCGTGAGAATGAACAGAGGCAGTCAACTGGCTTGCATTTCCCAACACACGGATTTTAATAATGTAGGGGCCATGTCACTTATGGCAAGTGGCAGGTTTATTGATTCCCAATCCAGCAAAGTGTTTTCAGTGTCAGCCAGGCATTCTTGATTTATGATGAGACTTCACCTCTATCCCACACCCTGAGATGCACCTATAATACATACATTTTCTATTCATACAGATACATTTAAGGGCAGGGAACAAGGGGCCTCGTTTGTGGCCAAACAGACAGTTAAGAAACCACCTTCCTTCCTTTCCACCTCCCACAATCACTGCCCCATGGCTCTGGGGAATGTCAGGGCTGCTTGCTCCTGTTTAACTAGGTCAAGTCATTAGGAAAGGGAAAGGAAGGAGAGGAAAACACTTACAGAATATCCCCATGTCTACTACAAACACTTGACCTGGATACGGACTTCTAAACACAACAGACAGAGAGCCAGATTGTGCCCCCTTACTTCCTACATCAGCTTCACAAACATTGGGAACCAGCACTGAGTGAAGAGAATAGCTCTCCTCTCTAGCATCATGGAGTGACCTGTTGGGTAGGAGCCTAGCCTGGGACCAAGGAGATAGGAGCTCAAGTCCCCGTTCTACCATAGACTTGCTTGCACAAGTCACATACAGCAAATCTGCAAAGGCATTTAGGCATGTAGGTGCTTTCCCCCCCCTTGAAATCAGTAGGAGTTGAGTAGCTCAATATTTTTGTGAATTGGACCATAGTCTCATGCCTCCATCTACAAAATGAGGCAAATAGCAGTGTCCTACTCCAAAAGAAATAAGCACGGTAAAAATTGTGAGGTGGGCAGATCAAATGGTGATGAGGGTCTAAGATTAGATAGATGGGATGCTACGTCTGCTCTGGTGCTCATGGGAATGGGGAATTAGGTTGAGCCTTAGCTCTAGCCTTTCAACACCCCAGGCTGTGCAGCTGTGTTGGCTTGCTGTAGTGGGTATATGGCTAGCACTGGAATACATCCCCTGAGATGCCTCTCTGGAGGGTGGGCAGGTGCTGAGCTGAAGAGGAGGTAAATTTTGCTCAGGGAAAAGCCACACAACTGACTTGCATCCTTTTTCATCTAGCAATTTGGGAAGTTCTTGCCACCACGGGCTACAAGAAGGTTTCAAGAATTCCACGCAGTACCTAGACTCTGTAACGATCACCAAAGGGATGACAATACATACACTGCAGTCTGCCACAAGGAAAGCTTCAAATGACAATTGGATCCGATTATGAGCCTGATATCAAATCTCAGTGCACTTCTGTCAAAAAATAAAACAGTCTCTATTTTAATGCCATATAAAGGTTTTAGGATTAGCAATCGTCTAGTAGTAGGCATTCATAATAAGGAAGCATCAGCCTCTGTCAAAAGGAGCTGTTAAGAATTCAAGTGTAGTACTTGTAATTTCATCAGGTAATTATTTTCCGGATAAGATCTTCCATGTACGAGACTTTTTTACATTATGTGTATTGGATTCTTGAGCAGATAAATTGTTTTCATTTCATTTTCTAATTATAGAGTAATGCAATTTACAATATAGTTTTATTTTTATTGAAGCTTTCATTCTCACCATACCTCAAAATACTTTGCATAGTTAAATAATTCAAGTACAGAGTAAATAATAGCAGAAACAGGGTTATGCAAAGGATAAAAGATTCTGGACTTGATTCATTCAGGCTGCAGGTTGAATATAGGGTGCTGACCTCTTGCAGTGCAAAGATGACCTGGAGGGCAGCATGGTTGCCAACTGATGACCATCCAGGAAGGGGTAGGACCCTGTCAACTCAAAGGTCTACTGATCTACAGGCAGATTGAACAGTAGGAAATGTGGCATCCAGCCATGTTAGCCATCTCTCTGTGATTTTTGCCTGGAATCAGAAGCTCACTGGAGAAACAACTTTCAACCACCATCCAGTGACAGACCAAGAGAAAAGAAAGACCTTATTTGCTTGGGTGAGACACACCATGATGATATGGATAGTTTGGTTAACAATCATTTAAGTTGTGTCTGCTGCGGTAATGGACTGTTGTTACTTTAATGTGTGACTGACTCACAGCACTTCAGTGATCATAGAATCATAGAAAAGTTGGGCTTTTCTTGCCTCTGGAGGTCATCTAGTCCAGCCCCCTGCCAAAGGCAGGATCATCCTTATCTGAACCATCCCATACAAATCATTGCCAAACATTACTAGAACTATACAGTCACCCTTGACACACACTACAACATACAATGCTTTACATGCCACAGGTGGCCAGTGGTGGCCAGTGTCTTGATCCTGTGAAGATTGTTAGCATACCATACCCCTTCTTCTCCAAAACAGAGGAAGGCAAAATCCCCCACAGTCTGAACCAATCTAATCATGGGGTAAAATTCCTTCCTGACACCAAATATGAGTGGAGGGGCAAGCCCCTAAAGATCTGAGTAAAGTGTTCACTATAAGCAAACCTCAGCTATGAAACTTAGCTACAAATGCAACCAGGAGGAAAGTGGACATGTTCTTTTGGCTCGGGGTGATGCTGCTGACTTCTCTCCTTCTGGTGTAATGACAGAGCTGAAATTGCTAATGTTGGGCTAATGGTTGCTGCCCCTACTTGGCTTCAATAGAGTCATAATGATGAAAGCTGGGTTAGGACAGGGAGCATCTGAATGTGTTGTCTTGGCTGGAGGTGATAGAGATAGTGTGGATGTCAAGAGAGGGGATACCAATAATGCAAAATCTCATGAAAAAATCATGAGACTCCTGATTTCCAAGTCAAATTAACTCTGACTCATGATCTCCTGATCAAGAGATCAAATCTCGGGATTTTTTTCATCTGGTGCATGTAGAGAGCACCAAGCTGGTAAGTCTGTGGAGGGGAAGGAGCAGGGGGAGAGGGAAGGGGCAGGAGGGGACAGATCAAAACCCCCACAGTGAGGGAGGGAGTGGGGCAGGGGCTGGGGTGAATGGGTCCCGGGGCTGGGGCAAGTCATGCAACAGAGCCATGGGCAGCTGTCTGTTTGTGTGCATGTGCCTGTCTGCCCCTTACTCAAGCCACAGCCCCTGCCCCCAGCCCTGCTGATGCCCCTCACTCCTGACCCACAGTACCCCACAACCTGCTAGGGTGTGCAGGGACTCCCCCTCCTTGGGCTCCAAACCCCAAACATTCCCCACAGCCCCAAACCCCACACCCCTCCCCACAGCCCCACACCCCACACATACCTTCACAAATCTCCTCCCCACAATCACACTTCAGAAATAGCATCTCATGATTTACATTCACAATCTCTTGATTTTTTTTAAGAGTGTGTCTCCTGGTTTTTGACACAGCAGGATTGGCAATACTGGGATTCAGAGGCATGGCAGGATAATACTGTGCTATTGTTAGAGGGTTTGCAGCAGCAGCATGGCTGCTAGAGGTAATAGTTTAGTGAGAAGCGATGTCCAGACATGGTTGTCTGGGCAGAGAAACCAGGCAGAACTCTGCCAAGGGTTTGTAATGGATAGTCTCAGCTGTATTTCTGGGCTCTGGGACTTCACTGACAATGTACAGTGAATAAAAAAAAAAGGGGGGGGGAAGGAAATGCCAAAGACTATGTGTACACCGGATCTTGATGTTGGTACATGAGGAAACGGAGATAAAGGACTACTACCCAAAATTCTGTGGGGGGTGGGTTTTAGTTACTGCCTGTATAAGTTACTTGTATAAGCTTACTGGTGATTTCTTCTTGTTGTGCTTTCCCAGATTAATATTTTAGTATTTGTTTTAATACTGACAAGATTTCTTTTTTGCTTTGTTTTGCTTTATACACAGGCTCAGGACTTGATGGGGAAAGCCTGTCCATTAAAACAAAGTCTAGCAAAGGTATTCGCTTTCTCCTGGGTTTCTGTCTGGCAAATCAAGGGGTGGGGAATTGGTTCTGTTCTACTTGCTTAAGGATTGTAGCAACGACTCCCGGTCAAGGAACGAGGTCACCTCTCCTTCTCCCCTGTAAAAGGAGTGCAATTTGATGGTGAGAACAGGAGACTGGGGGTCAGTCCCTAAATTATCTTTCTACCCAGAAAACCCACTTTGCCCTTTTGTCTCCCCTTTGCTCCTTTGTCTCCAGATCATAATTTTGTAGTTTCTAGGGTCAGAAGGGACCTAAACAGATCATCAAGTCTGCCCCCCTGCCCTGGGCAGGAACAAGTGCTGGGATCATAATACCCCAGCCAGATATCTATCCAACCTCCTCTTGAAGACCCCCAGCGTAGGGGACAGCACCACCTCCCTTGGGAGCCCATTCCAGAGCCTGGCAGCCCTAACCATAAAGTAAAGGATCGTGTCTGATCCAGCAGTGTGGAGCAGCTCTTGAGGGCTACATGGCGACTCAAGCTCCCATTGGAGTCCCTGGCAATCATAGCAGACAGGTCTTGTCAGGGGATGCCCAACACCAGACCCTACATGCAAAAACACTGCCCCTTGCACACTCAGTCCTCCTCCATCCTGGATCCTTCCTGCCTGAAGTTGAGATCCTCAGTCCACTTTGTGACACTGTGATATTATAAGATGGGCCCATACCCACACCCCCATGATATTTCAATAGGTAGAATAGCTTGACCCATAGTCAGATTCCAACCTGGAAGGATTTTGCTTTCTTGTGTGATTTTGGTGCTTCTTATTATTCAAGACAATTGACACTCCTTAAGAACCAGAGGCAAATCTTGACATAGAGAGATATTCTCAGGAAGGAAAAATATTCATAGATTTCATAGACATTCGGGCTGGAAGAACCCCAAAGGATCATCAAGTCCAGCCCCACCCCACCCCACCCCACCCCATATTGATGGGGTGGAGGGGAGAAGGAAATGCATCTGCGCCTCAGAGTATTGGTTCATGTTTGGGTCAATTTGCGGAAGGACATTTAGGTCAGAACTGCCATTTTTATCAGTATTCATTTGTTCTGCTCCTTATTGATGGGAATCTAGTGGAAATTGCAATTGTTGTCCCATTTATAGAGTATTAACAGAAAATCCATAGCATGTAAGCCAACATGCAACAGCTGAATCCCCCCACCATCACCACCTCCTTATCCTGCGGTGCTCACATTCTACCACCCACCCAGCCCGTTCCCATAGATAAAGCTTTGGTGTACAAATATGCTTTTCAGTTAATCACTGAATCCTATTTAGAAATTCAAAGGGAAAGAAGCACTTCAGAGTCCTAGCTACTGGGCTGCAAGTCTGGTTTTAAACATCTCCAAAGCTGAAGAGGATCAGGAGCATTCAGTGCTCACCATTCGGTTGGCCTCCCTTGTTTCTAGGGATTGGTACCATTTGTAGAAGTCCTGAGTGAAATCCTGGCTTCACTGAAAGCAGTGGGAATTTTGCCATTCCCTTCAGTGCAAGAAGCCAGGATGACACCCTATGCCTTGATTTGAACTTCCCCAGTCTTTAAGAGTGTCCCAATTTGGGTTTGGCTTGCTCCATTTCTATGGATTAGGTATTCACTAAAATTTCCTGTCAGCTGAAACCGAGGGGCTGAAAAACTTCACATGATGGATTAATCAATTTAATTTAGCATGCTCTATTTGTATGCGATAATGACTTCTGAAAATCCCTGCCTGTTTCTGTCGAGCTTTGGAAGGGAGAGGATTGTACAGAAGCAAGGAGACAGCTTCCAATTAACAGAAGAACTTTCTATATGTCCTCTCCCATAACTTCATGCAGTTTACACAGGTGTGACCCGTGCAGTGAACCAACCCTTACAATTTCCAATCTCCTTGTTACCTAAAAGGCAAAAAACTATAAAAATGTTAGGGAAGTATTTTACTGCTTTGGTATTTTATTACCAAAGAACACATCATTAAGTATAAATTGATTGCAATAAAGGCTGCATTAATTAGGAGTGAAACATTGACAATACTCCTTCCAGCTCATGTCGTGCCTTAGTGACTGTAGCATTTCTTCTGGTGGGGAACATAGGAATGGGTTGGCTCAGGTGACTGTGGGTCTGAAGGTGACCAGAACTGGATTTGGGGTTTGGACTTTATTTTTAAGCAGTGGTATGGATACCCATTCAAATCAACTAGTTGTTCCCATGAGATTTCTTTCTATATACACCCCCAGATCCTTGTTTCCTCAGGCTCTCTTATAAGGGCACACATTGCTCTCAATCCCGCTCCCAGCATCAGATACCTTGCATACCCCCCTGCTTCTATGGGAGGTCAGTACATGAGGGGCTGGCCCACTCACTGCTGACACAGGGTGTCTACCCTGCAACGACCGTACATTTTGTAGACATACCGAAGCAAGCTTTATGCTAGCTAACCGAGGCACTGATTGCATCTCAGCAGCACAGAGCTGCATGGGGGCTGTAACACCCACCAGGAAGCTGCGCCGGGAAGTGGTGTGGAGCTGTGCTGCTGCAGGGCCCACACTACCTAGTTTGAAGGTGGCTCAGCTACATGGGTCACAGGGACTGGCGTGCAGACATCCTCCTAGCTAGGGCATTAGGAAGTGCCCAGACCAATGTCTGCAGAACTTCCCAATCCCAGAATCCTTTGTGTGCTTCCTCACCTGGTAATAGAAAGCATTTTGCCATTTTTATGGCATCAGCAGAGGACAGTACAGCAAGGAGCACACTATGTAGCTTCGCACCGCATGTAGCACCGCACTATGTAGCTTCGCACCGCACTGCATGCAGGCAGTCATGATGGCTTACATAGTATAGTTTTCAGGTTATTATTGCTATTACCTTCTTATTAGTGTTGGATGGGGATGGGGGTGGTTCACGCAGCAGCTCCTGCAGTGCGGTTCCTTTGAAGAGCCTGGGAAAGCTGTGGCCAGTCACCGAGTGAGATGTCCAGAGGGAGTGCGGATGCTGGAGAACAGGACTGGGTAGGGCTTGACTTCCAAGCAGATCTATATTCGCCTGTTCTGGGGTTGAGGTTTCAATCCCAACCCCAGAAGAGAGGTAAAAATCAAGGCAACTGCCTTGGGCCCATTCTGGATAGAAGGGCAGGGAACTGGACAAGCAGTCTTACACTAACCCTGCAGAAACCTCCCTGCTCTTCCTTCCCCTTCCTTTAGAGCTTTTTTAGCTTCCAGTTATGGCCAGAAAAATAGTCCTGGCAACACCAGTCTACTGAGGTGCAACGTAAACCTCTCTCAATGATTTCTGTATCAAATACAATGCTTGCTTTCCAAATGAAACCACTGAATCTCCTTGCCGGATAGACATGCTCAGTGTGAGACCTGGATGTAAAGCTCCCTCTTGCATCACTCTCTGAACTTCACTGAGGTCTCCGCTCCTGATCTACGAGGAAGAAGGAAATCCAGCAGTAGCCGCAGCTCTACCCGGGCTACTATTAGCAAAAAAAAATTTGCTCTCAGTAAATGAAGTAGTGCTGGTTCAGATGCAGGGTGGAGATTGCCTTGAATAAGGCAGCGTGGCTTTAACAGTGTTGATTTTCTAATGGTAACCACAAGGTAAAGAGGTTCTGGTTGAGCTGAGCCTCTCTCTCTTGGATGGTGTCTATTAATAATATATAAAACAGCTGGCAAGCTGCCCTCAGAGTAACCACAGACACTTTCCCAGATGATGTACTGTGCAGCTCCGCTCTCATTTTTTCCCCTTTGACAATAAACCTTTACAGTGCACAGTGGCATTTGGAATCACTCAACCCACAGCGTTCAGAGCTATAATAGCAGAGCGAGCTATTAGCTCAGCTGTTGTCCAGACAACAACATAGCGCTGCGTTGCATTTCTCCTCTATCCCGTAATAGCAACATACCCTCAAACTGGGTTTTTCTAAACAGCCTTTGTCTCCTCCACTAACCAAAGTCCCTGGGTTGGAGATGTTTGCACTGAGTGCAAGTGGAGAAGGAGTGATCACGTGTGGCCCTTGCTCAAGATACCCTTTACAGTGTCCTGTCATGGTTATATGGCAAATAGGGGGGAAAGAAGGTAGACAATGCTTCTTTATATATGCAATCTGTTTCTTATTTCAGTCACGCTTGCCCTACAGGGCTTGTCACTGTGGTATCAGATTAATTGCCTAATTCCCTAAACTGTAGATTATGCATACAAGTATATACATAATACACATACACACGCACATCCACTGCACACACCCGTTGGTGACCTCCTCCTCCCCACATATAGCATGTCTCTATGAGATATTTAATGTAGAAATAACCTATAAGTAATACTGGATAGGAATATAGGCTCCCATCCTGCAGCAAACTCACAAAAGTTTGCTCTTGCTGAGCTCAGTGCAGTATCAGGGTCTCAGTTAATAGGATTACTTTTGGAATGAATCTAGCAGGATCGTACTTGCTGTTTCCAGGCATGGCGCAGGAGATGAAAGGAAAACCTTTGTAACAATATGGTCTCTTTACTGGCTCCCCAGAGAAAGAGCCAGAGTCAGGATGAATTGTGAAGAATTAAACAAGCCATGCAGCCTGTAACTTAACCTAGGGAATACGTCTGCAGTGCCAGGGAGCTGGTTAAATGATGATGATGATGATGTCTGTCTATGGAAAGTCTTCTTAGGCCTTTGTGAAGAGGAATAGGTAATCCTTGCTTTATACAACTTACATTAAGGTAAGTAAGTAAAGACAGAGTAGGCAAGGACTGAACC